>NC_041389.1:296083183-296194135 GCF_002162155.2 Triticum dicoccoides
TATATCATGTTCTTTCCAACATGCTGAGCTTGCCAAAGGATAAAATGAAAAGGAAAGGTGAAGATCACTGTGACTCTTGCATAAGGTAGAGGATAATAATAAAAGATAGGCCCTTCGCAGAGGGAAGCAGAGGTTGTCATGCGCGTTTAGGGTTGATGCACAAAATCTTAATGCAAAAGAACGTCACTTTATATTGCCCCTTGTCGGTGTCAAAACCGGCGGATCTCGGGTAGGGGGTCCCGAACTGTGCGTCTAGGCGGATGGTAACAGGAGACAAGGGACACGATGTTTTTTACCCAGGTTCAGGCCCTCTCGATGGAGGTAAAACCCTACTCCTGCTTGATTGATATTGATGATATGGGTAGTACAAGAGTGGATCTACCACGAGATCAAGGAGGCTAAACCCTAGAAGCTAGCCTATGGTATGATTGTTGAGATGTAATGTTGTGTATGTTGTCCTACGGACTAAAGCCCTCCGGTTTATATAGATACCGGAGAGGCTAGGGTTACACAGAGTCGGTTACAATAGTAGGAGATCTACATATCCGTATCGCGAAGCTTGCCTTCCACGCCAAGTAAAGTACCTTCCGGACATGATCCGGAGTCTTCAATCTTCTATCTTCGTAGTAGGGGAGTCCGACGGATATTGATAGTCCAGCTGTCCGAACACCCCCTAGTCCAGGACTCCCTCAGTAGCCCCTGAACCAGTCTTCAATGACGATAAGTCCGGCTCATAATGTTCGGCATTGCAAGGCAGGTTCCCCTCCTTGAATAATTCGGAGAAGATAATGAACACCAGGATAGTGTCCGGCTCTGCAAAATAAATTCCACATTCCAACATAGAGAGAATAAAACATACACTTAGCTCAATCTGCTGACGTATTATGCGGTGCGACATCACATCGCCACCAGGCCTTTGTTTGAATCCTTGGCACGTCCTGTCAAAGCAGAGATCGTGTTCCCTTTTATTCCGGGATTCTCATCAATACGTGCGTGGGTAACCCAACCGCGCCATCAACGGTGGCGCTTGGGAGATAAGCGAGTTTTACCAGGCCGGTGGGGGACACACAGTTTTGTCCGCCTACATATAAGGGATAAGGATTCACCTTCTCACCTACGCCTTCTTCCTCCTTTGCTTATCCATCCCCGCGAATTCAAGCTCCAACGCCCGAACTCGCGCATTTCACCTCGACCTTCTCCGAATATGTCTGGAGCGGGAGGTAAATGGTTAGCCTCCACTGTCAAGGAGGAGGACATCACCAAGCTGCGCAGCGCCGGATATCTTTTCGGTGATATCGCGCATCGGCTGCCCGACGAAGGGCAGCTCTTCCCTACCCCCGGGCCTCATGAGAGGGTCGTCTTCCTTCCCCACTTCCTCTGCGGACTGGGCTTTCCGCTCCATCCATTTGTCCGGGGGCTCATGTATTATTACGGCCTGGATTTCCACGATCTGGCGCCGAACTTTATCCTCAACATCTCGGTGTTTATCGTCGTGTGCGAGGCCTTTCTCTGCATCCGGCCCCACTTCGGCCTGTGGCTCAAGACCTTTAACGTCAAGCCGAAGGTTGTGAAGGGTACGCAAGCGGAATGCGGAGGCGCTATGTTGGGCAAATTTCCCAACGTCCCTTGGCTAGAAGGGACCTTCGTGGACTCCGTCAAGGGGTGGCAATCGGGGTGGTTCTACATCACCGAGCCGCGCAAATCCACATGGGTGGCGGCCCCCGAGTTTAGATCTGGCATCCCCACGCAGCTCACCTCCTGGAAATAGAAGGGCTTGCAGTGGGGGAATCCGGTGGAGGTGACAGGACTCCGAGCATGTATCAAGAAGATGGTGAGCGAAAGGCTCAAGCTCGTCGACGTGGTCCAAGTCATGCTCATCCGGCGGATCCTCCCATGCCAAGAACGGGCATTTAATTTATGGGAGTTCAATCCGGAACAGCACCAGGCGCTAAACGGGCTCTTCGATACAACATACGAAGGCGCCTGGAGGGTGCTGTTCAAGGGCGCCGAAGCCCCTATGTCCGCGACCAAAGACCGCGGATTCAGCTCGCAGAATCCAACTGACGAGGTAAGTGATTCGACCTCATTACGGGACACTTGTGATAATTAGATTGACTCTAGTGAGGTTGTTAATTTGCCTCTTCCTTTGACAGGAATGGATGGAGAAGGCCAAGCTGCTTATCAGCCCGGCTCCCATGCCAGAAGACCCAGCGAACGCCCGCTTAACAGGGCTGCTGGTTCCAGCACCGCACGTGGTGCTGGAGAAGAAGGCCAAGAAGGTGGCCGCGGGGACTCGAAAGAGTTCCCGCAATCAGGCGTCTGACGACGACGAGGACTCCTCTCCCGAAGACAAGGAGGAGGAGGAGGAGTACTCCCTCCCGGAGGAGGGAGAGAAGAAAAGGAAGGCCTCCCCAATCGAGGCGGCCGAAGGGTCCAAGAGGGGGAGAACTATCCCCCCGGACAGTTTCGCCAACATCAACGTTGGCGAGGATGAGTGGCCTCCAAGGGCCAGGCGTCCGGCAAGATCATAAGTATCCGGATCCTTGATGTGTAATTTCTTTTATGTCGCGAAGTATCCTTCTAACGCCGCATTCTGTCCGTAGTCCGGCCAATGATGATCTCCCCGGCTCATCGAGAGGGTCATTGGCCTCGTCGGATGTGAATTCCATCCTGACTGCCTCCTCCCCCCGCGCCAACGAAGACGCCGAAGTGGGATCCCAAAGAGGGACCCATCAGGAGGAGGCTCCGGAGGCGCCGTCAGGCAGCCCCCCGGACTTCGTACCGGACTCCACATCGGAACCCGCAGTGGTTCCAGAGTCCGGCAAGCGGCCCCTTCGAAAGAAGGGCAGGACTGTGACGCCGGCGGCCTCCGTCCAACCGGAGGCGCCGGATAACCTACTGGAAGCGCTTAAAGGCGCTTCCATCGAGGAAGAGCACCGCACCATCATGAGTGCGGTGATTGAGAAGGTTCAGCTCGCGAAAAGCGGGCTGACCGAAGCCTGCAGTAGCCTTTTAACAGGCTTTGAGGTAAGAAGTTAAAATTATGTAATATAATACCGCATAGACAGTAGCCCCTGATGCTTGGTTCGGTGTTCGGAAAGAAAAGCCGGACTAAGGATCTATAACAAGATATACGCAGGGTTGCTAAAAAATATGTCAATATGGGTTTGCAGGCTGCGCTGTTGACCTCTGCCGCATTAACGGCAGAGGTCGAGGCGCTGAAGAAGGACCTTGAGCGTTCGGAGCAGGAGCTCGGCCATGCCAAGGGGCAGCTCAAGGAAAAAGAAGGTGAATAACACCCCTTTAAATAAGTACCTTACAGAAAAGGGTTTTGGTTGCAAATAAAATTAACAAGGATAATATGTGCATTGCAGGGGACACTAATGAGGTGGCAACCCTGAAGGATGCTGTGTCCGCGGCCGAACGCAATGCGGCCGCAGAACGGGCTGAGCGAGAAAAGCAAGAGGCGCGGGTGGCGGAAGTTCGGCAAGAGCTCCAGGTTCTCATGGAGAAACATGAGAGTTTGGAGCGTGACTCCAAGACTCGAGAGTCCGAGCTTGCCTCGGCTCTCGAAAGTGCCAAGTCCGCCAAGGCCGAGGCCCATAAGGCCCTTCAGGAGGTTGAGGACATAAAAAAGATAGCGACGGGTAAGGCGTTTTTCATGCAAAGCAGGCATGTTAATGTAAACTACCGGACACTTACCCGAATTCGGCGCTCTCCAGCGGCATTTGCAGATCTGCCGCGTAGTGCGGCTGATGCCGCCGCATTCTATCGTGGCGAGGAGGGGAGCTCGACGGAGAAGGTCTTCTGGTCTCAGTATACTGTGGCCGGCCATCCGGTGCCCCCAAGCGACCAGCTGAAGCAGCTGATCGAACTCCACAAAGTAGCTGAAGAGGCCATGAAGGGCCTCATAGTCCGGCTGTGGCCTGGACAGGCCATGCCTGGTAGCTACTTTGGCCTCGTGCGGCGGCTGGTGGATGCATGCCCTAGGCTGGATGTAGTCAAGCGCTCCACCTGTATCGAAGGTGCTCGTCGGGCCCTTGCCCGCATAAAGGTGCAATGGGGCAAATTGGATGCGGAGAAGCTTCTCACGGACCCACCGCCACCGGGCAAGGAGTATCACACGCCGGAGAAGTATTATAATACTGTCCTGAAGGGAGCCTGCAATATTGCAGATGAGTGCTCCCGAAATGTAATCTTTGAGTGAACTCGCTGTGTATTTATCCTGTGCGCTGAAAACTTCGTTCATATGCGCCATGAGCAACGCTTGTTTAATTTAAAATATTACCTTCTGTTTGGCCGTTTATAAAATCTAAGAGATGGCAAGTCGTTGGCTTCAGCCCCCAAGCCACAAGGGCTGGGGTGTTCGGTGATAAACTTGAGCACTCTTGTTCCCATATTTGGGTCCATCTAGGGAGGCGCTCAACACGACGAACAAGGCGACCGGACTTATAGTGCTTGAACACTCTCACTTAGCCATAGAATTCTATAATTTTAAATTTCGGCGAAGCCCCTGGTATTCGGAAGACCGAATCCGGGGCGCTATCCACGCCTTCATCGGACGTAATCCGGAACTTCGCTCGAAGCGGCGTGAGTCTTTAAGGACCCGAAAAAACCTCTCGAACAGCGACCAGTCTCTCGCCTTATCATGCCGGTCAGTTTTAGCTTTCTCCACTGAGGCGTTAACCCGGCTTAACCGGGGCGCAATCGCAGTGGTTCTCCCAGTGCTACCTTAGCCGACGGAACGGAAATGTAAGGAGCCAAACATGGGAGCCGGGCAAACCCAACTATTGACCCAAGACATGATTTGGAGCCGATTCATATAATGCTATAAGTTCGGGGTGCCGCACTTGTTAAAGTGTTCGGACTTTATCACACCATAAAGCGGGGAACATAAGCCCCTGGTGTATTATGCCGTACCAAAAATATACGGGTGCCAGAATGTCATATAATGAACATATATATAAAATGTAATGCAATTTTGAAAAATGCCCTCTAGCAGGATTGTAGATCGTTTGTCTTTGCCGACCTTTTCGCTTCGACCTCGGGACCCTAGAGTCCGGAGTGTGTCCGAATACCTTTTTGGTTAAGAAATAACCGTGGTATGCATGGAGACCAGGCGTAGGGGTCATTAGTGCTTTACCAGACAAGTGCCCAGCTAGTTATGTTATATTACATGGTTAGTAAGAAACATCTTCCAAGGAGAATAGTTCTGTTAAGGGTTCCTTTCCCTGGGAGGCATGCCCTAAAGTGCATGTCCGGACTGCAAAGAAAGCAGTAAAACATCTGGGGGCAAATGGGTGAATAGGTAAAAAGTCATCTTTTAAGTCACCGACCGAATATTCCCTTAAGAACGCTAGCTTTCGGCTTCACCCAGTCTGAGGTACACATCCGGCTGACCCGGCAGTAACAATCGCAGAGGTGCTCCCTTTACCTCCTAGCCGAACAATCGGGAACGTAGGGGTAAGCACAGGAGCCAGGCAACCCAGCTTGGCCAAAACTTAAGTCATATCGATGCATATAATGGCGAATAAAAGGTACATGTGGAAGCTTGACACATGTGCTGGGTATAAAACCCGTATAATTGAGCTTCTATAAAAGAAGCCCCCAGGAATAATGAGTACGGATAGCACATCGTGCGTATGCAAAGAGTCTGCAAGTAGAGCGGACTGATACAAATAGTGCGGTAAGCGAGGGATTTGGACTAAATAAACATGTCCCCCTCCAGGGATGAGCTGCGGATTTGGTGTATATAATCAAATTTAATGCTCGTAATTGAGACCACCTGAGTGTTCGACGCGGCCTTCTGTAGTCCCTGACTATTGCATCATGAGTTCGGCAGGTTCACCGCCGGACAGGGCTTCTGGTTAACAGAGTCCTGTGTACAAAAAATAAGAAAAATAATAATAAAAAAGAGGCACATTTGCAAGCCCCTGGTGTGGCCGAGCCGCACTCTGGGTCCGTTGTGATGGTGCCCCCTCCCCTCTGCCCATGGTATCTCCAAAGCATAATGATGTACGCGGAGTGTTATTCTTGCGATCATACGCGGGCGAGGGTTGGGGCCGCATTGCTACGCGTGCTCTGATCGCGCCAGGTGGTCTTGGTTGATATTGCTCCAGGCGCGCTTTGCTTTATCCGGCCGTTTAACGGCCGGACTCGAGAATTGCCTTAAAAGGCTGCTCTGTACTTCCGCCGCGAGAGCCGCTGTGTGTTCCTCCGTTCGGAGGGAGCGTTCCGTATTTCCATTGACCGTGATGACTCCACGAGGGCCTGGCATCTTGAGCTTTAGGTATGCGTAGTGCGGCACCGCGTTGAATTTGGCAAACGCGGTTCGTCCGAGTAGAGCATGATAGCCGCTGCGAAACGAGACTATGTCGAAGATTAACTCTTCGCTTCGGAAATTATCCGGGGATCCGAAGACCACTTCCAGTGTGACTGAGCCTGTACAGTTAGCTTCCACTCCTGGGATGACACCTTTAAAGGTTGTTTTTGTAGGTTTGATCCTGGATGGGTCTATGCCCATTTTGCGCACCGTGTCCTGGTAAAGCAGGTTCAGGCTGCTGCCGCTGTCCATCAGGACTCTTGTGAGGTGAAATCCATCGACGATTGGGTCTAAGACCAATGCGGCGAATCCGCCATGGCGTATGCTGGTCGGATGGTCTCTTCGATCGAAAGTGATCGGACAGGAGGACCATGGATTGAACTTTGGGGCAACTGGCTCCATCGCATAGACATCCCGTAGTGCGCGCTTCCTCTCCCTCTTGGGTATATGGGTCGCGTAAATCATATTCACCGTCCGCACTTGTGGGGGGAAACCCTTCTGTCCTTTATTGTTCGGCGGCCGGGTCTCTTCCTCGTCGTCGCTATTTAGCCCCTTGTCATTGTGTTCGGCAATTAACTTGCCGGCCTGCTTGAGCACCCAACAATCTCTATTGGTGTGATTAGCTGGCTTTTCGGGGGTGCCATGTATCTGGCATGAGCGGTCGAGTATTCGGTCCAAATTGGACGGACCTGGAGTGGTTCTTTTAAGTGGCTTCTTCCGTTGACCGGGTTTGGAGCCTCGGAATCCGGCATTGACTGCCGTATCCTCCTTGTCGTCGCCGTTAATGCGGCGCTTGTTTTTGATTCGTCGTGACCTGCCGTTGTTATCCTTAGTATCCGGACTGCCAGAATTTTTACGGAGATTGTTGCTGCAGGCTAGCCAGCTGTCCTCTCCCGCACAAAAGCGGGTCATTAATGATGTGAGGGCTGCCACGGATTTTGGCTTCTCCTGCCCCAGGTGCCGGGCTAGCCATTCGTCCCGGATGTTATGTTTGAAGGCTGCGAGGGCCTCTGCGTCCGGACAATCGACGATTTGATTTTTCTTTGTCAAGAACCGTGTCCAGAATTGCCTGGCCGATTCGTCTGGCTGCTGAATGATGTGGCTGAGGTCGTCTGGTGGTCGCACATATGTGCCTTGGAAGTTATCAAGGAACGCGGCCTCCAGGTCTTTCCAACACCCAATTGACTCTGCGGGCAGGCTGTTAAGCCAATGCCGAGCTGGTCCTTTAAGCTTGAGTGGGAGGTACTTGATGGCATGTAGGTCATCACCGCGGGCCATATGAATATGGATAAGATAGTCTTCGATCCAAACTGCGGGGTCTGTTGTGCCATCATAGGATTCGATGTTTACGGGTTTAAACCCTTCGGGGATCTGATGATCCATTACTTCATCAGTGAAGCATAGAGGGTGTGCGGCGCCCCTATATTGAGCGATGTCGCGACGCAGCTCAAGGGAGCGCTGTTTGCTGTGTTCGGCCCGGCCAAGATTATTGTATCCGGCACGGCGGTATTCGTCGTGGGTTGTAGGGCGCCCACGTGATCCATAGATGGATCTGGATTGTCTCTGGATTGTCTTGCTTTGTCCTCCAATATGTCTCGCAAGTCCGGTGCGTTCCCTTTTGGTTTCGTACTCTTGGATCAATGCCGGGGTACGGTCTTGGCTGGGGGCCTGAATGCCTCTCTGTCGCGACCATGGCGTGGTCGGTCAGCCATGTCGTGCGCTGGTGATGAAGGTATGTATGCTTCCTCCTCTAATCGGGGGAGCAGCTTGCGTTTTGGGTAACTTTTGGAGGGACGTTCGAGTTTATACTCTTCAGCCGCGAGGACCTCGGTCCATCGATCGGCCAGCAGATCCTGATCAGCTTGAAGCTGCTGCTGCTTTTTCTTTAGGCTGTTTGCTGTGGCTATAAGCCTGCGCTTGAAGCGCTCTTGTTCGACGGGGTCCTCAGGTACGACGAATTCGTCATTGTTGAGGCTTGCTTCGTCTTCGGAGGGAGGCATATGATCATGATCCTCAACCTCTTCATCTGCCGCCCCCTCATGAGGGCTTGCTTCTGCATCCTCCTGCGCTGAGTCTTGCAGGAGGGGATTGTCTTCGGCACTCTCTGGA
Source organism: Triticum dicoccoides (assembly GCF_002162155.2). NCBI lineage: Eukaryota > Viridiplantae > Streptophyta > Magnoliopsida > Poales > Poaceae > Triticum > Triticum dicoccoides. Next base: position 296,091,615 of record NC_041389.1, read on the forward strand.
GTGTTATTATCTCCTGTGCCGGAATCTCCGTTTTTGCTGTGGCGAGATTTAGAGCGGCGCCGCTGACGCCGGCGCTTGGGCTGTTTCTTTATGGAATCTGCCTCCGCTGTTCCTTCGCCGTCCCCCTCTTTTGGGGTATCCACCATGTATACGTCATATGACGAGGTGGCCTTCCAGTGCCCTGTGGGCGCTAGTTCCTATTCGTCTCCGGCATCGTCTTCCATAGCGTCGATGTCTTCGGAGTCGTAGTCTAGCATGTCGGTTAAATCCTCGACAGTGGCTACAAAGTGGGTGGTGGGTGGGCTCTGAATTTCTTCGTCGTCCGAACTCCAACCGTCCTGGCCATAATCCGGCCAGGATCCTCCTGATAGTGAGAGATGCTTCAGGGAATTCAGGATATCGCCAAAAGGCGAGTGCTGGAAGATGTCCGCGGCGGTGAATTCCATAACCGGCGCCCGATCCGGATTACTTGGTAGGGGCACGGGAGGCTCGGAGTCCGGCGAGGAGTCCGGCACCTTGGAATCACGAGTTTCGCAGGGGACAAGATTGGTGTTCGGCTCCATCGCCGTGGATGTTGAAGCCCCCGGGGCGGCGTCTATCCACCGGCCCTCGATCTGGGCGATCGGCTCCGGGCTGATGGCCGGAGCGGATTCGTGTGCGGCCATCAAAGCACTATTCGGCGGCAGAGCTAGATCATGCCCATCGTCACAGTGCGGCGCGCTTAGCTGTGGCTCGAGTCCATCGAGGATCAAATCTCCTCGGACATCGGCCGTGAAGTTTAAGCTTCCAAATCTGACCTGACGGCCAGGGGCGTAGCTTTCGATCTGCTCCAGATGGCCAAGTGAATTGGCCCGCAGTGCAAAGCCGCCGAATACGAAGATCTGTCCGGGGAGAAAAATCTCACCCTGGTCAGCGTTGATAGTTGAAGATGCCATCGAGCCTATCGGTGACGACACAGAGGAACTCTCAATGAAAGCACCAATGTCAGTGTCAAAACCGGCGGATCTCGGGTAGGGGGTCCCGAACTGTGCGTCTAGGCGGATGGTAACAGGAGACAAGGGACACGATGTTTTTTACCCAGGTTCGGGCCCTCTCGATGGAGGTAAAACCCTACTCCTGCTTGATTGATATTGATGATATGGGTAGTACAAGAGTGGATCTACCACGAGATCAAGGAGGCTAAACCCTAGAAGCTAGCCTATGGTATGATTGTTGAGATGTAATGTTGTGTATGTTGTCCTACGGACTAAAGCCCTCCAGTTTATATAGATACCGGAGAGGCTAGGGTTACACAGAGTCGGTTACAATAGTAGGAGATCTACATATCCGTATCGCCAAGCTTGCCTTCCACGCCAAGTAAAGTACCTTCCGGACACGAGCCGGAGTCTTCAATCTTCTATCTTCGTAGTAGGGGAGTCCGGCGGATATTGATAGTCCGGCTGTCCGAACACCCCCTAGTCCAGGACTCCCTCACCCCTTGTATGTGAACCTTTATTATGCAGTCCGTCGCTTTTATTGCGTCCACAACAAGTTCGTAGAAAGTTTATTTTCTCTGCACTAATAAGGCATGCATATTTAGAGAGCAATTTTTATTGCTTGCATCGATGACAACTTACTTGAGGGATCTTACTCAATCCATAGGTAGATATGGTGGACTCTCATGGCAAAACTGGTTTAAGGGTATTTGGAAGCACAAGTAGTATTTCTACTTAGTGCTGAGAATTTGGCTAGCATGAGGGGGAAAGGCAAGCTCAACACGGTAGAGGATCCATGACAACATACTTTATCTCAGACGTAAGAAAACATAACTCATTATGTTGTCTTCCTTGTCCAACCTCAACTCTTTAGCATGTCATATTTTAATGAGTGCTCCCAATCATAAAAGATGTCAATGATAATATATCTATATGTGAAACCTCTCTTTCCTTATTACTTCCTATTAATTGCAATGATGACCAAAGCTATATTTGCCAACTCCCAACAACTTTAAATCATCATACTCTTTCTATGTGAAGTCATTACTTTCAATAAGCTCAATATGAACTCTTTGATTCTTTTTATTCTATTTCTTCTAATCACCCAAGATCATGGCAAAATACTCAAGCCCTTGACTCAACACTAATCTTTATTATATAGCTCACGGACTCGATTACAAAAAAGGATCATAAAGCAAAACTCAAAACTAGATCATGCCATGACTTTATTCTACTAAATCAAGATACTACTAATAGGATCGAACTAAGAAAAACGGTAAAGATAGGAGTTGTGATGGTGATACGATACCAGGGCACCTCCCCCAAGCTTGGCAGTTGCCAAGGGGAGTGCCCATACCCGTGTGATTATATCCTCGGAGGTGATGGAGGTGGTGATGATGACGGTGGATAATCTCACATTGAGCGTAAAAGCTCCTCCAATTTGCGGATAATGCCCTTGAGCCCAGCAATATGATCCTTCAAAAAAATATTCTCCTGTGTGAGATACTTGTTCTGTATGTGGGCTAACTCAATCATCTTGAAGGCTTCAACTCTGTTGGAGTGAAAAGGTTAGGTAAAGGTTGAGGGATGTCTTCTTCTTTCACCACCGGAGCTTGAACCTCCATGGCCTTCTTGATCCTTGCATCCTTGTTGATTTCTTCTGGTTCCTCTCTTTTCAACTCTATCTTCAATAGCCAAGCATCCTTGTCTTCGTTGTTGGAGGAGGGAGAAGTCATGGTGCTCAAGACCTGTCAGAAAAACAGCTCAAAACAAGAACAGGGGAGATTTGCGTGATACGAGAGTCAAAACCTTCGGGAGTATATATAATGAATTTTTACCGACCAAAATACGTATCGTGCAAGGAAACAGAGTCCGGAGGGCACACGAGGTGCTCACGAGGTAAGGGGGCGCGCCCAGGGGGGTAGGGCGCGCGCTCCACCCTCGTGGAGGCGTCATGTCCTCCCCAGACTGCTACTTATTTTTCTATTTTTCTAAATATTCCAAAATGGAGAAATATTGCCTTAGAAATTGTTTTGGAGTCGGTTTACTTACCGTACCACATACCTATTCCTTTTCGGAGTCTGGAACGGTTTGGAAAGTGTCCCTTATGTATTCCTCCGGGGTTACGGTGTCAATAATATTAGTTTCAACATTTATAGGATTACCTGAGATATAGTGTTTGATCCTTTGACCGTTTACCACCTTCGGATTTGTGCCTGCGAAGTTGTTGATTTTTATGGCATCGGAACGATAGACCTCCTCGATAACGTAAGGACCTTCCCATTTGGAGAGAAGTTTTCCTGCAAAAAATCTTAAACAAGAGTTGTATAGCAATACATAATCACCTACATTAAACTCACGCTTTTGTATCCTTTTGTCATGCCATCTTTTAACCTTTTCTTTAAACAACTTGGCATTTTCATAAGCTTGGGTTCTCCATTCATCAAGTGAGCTAATATCAAATAACCTCTTCTCACCGACAAGTTTGAAATCATAGTTGAGCTCTTTAATAGCCCAATATGCCTTATGTTCTAGTTCAGAGGTAAGTGACATGCTTTTCCATAAACCATTTTATACGGAGACATACCCATAGGATTCTTATATGCAATTCTATAGGCCCATAATGCATCATCAAGTTTCTTGGACCAATTCTTTCTAGACCTATTGACAGTCTTTGGCAAAATTAATTTGAGCTCTCTATTGCTCAATTCTACCTGACCACTAGACTGCGGGTGATATGGAGATGCAATTCTATGATTAACGTCATATTTAGCAAGCATCTTACGGAAAGCACCATGAATAAAGTGTGAACCACCATCAGTCATTAAGTATCTAGGGACTCCAAACCTCGGAAAAATAACTTCCTTAAGCATTTTAATAGAAGTGTTATGATCAGCACTACTAGTTGGAATAGCTTCTACCCACTTAGTAACATAATCAATAGCAACTAAAATATGTGTATATCCATTAGAGGCAGGAAAAGATCCCATATAATCAAAGCCCCAAACATCAAATGGTTCAATAACAAGTGAATAATTCATAGGCATTTCTTGACATCTACTAATATTACCAATTCTTTGACATTCGTTGCAAGACAAAATAAACTTACGAGCATCTTTGAAGAGAGTAGGCCAATAAAAACCGGATTGCAATACCTTATGTGCAGTTCTATCTCTAGCGTGGTGTCCTCCATAAGCCTCGGAGTGACACTTGCGTAGGATCTGTTCTTGTTCATGCTCAGGTACACAATGTCTAATAACACCATCTACTCCTTCTTTATGAAGATGTGGGTCATCCCAAAAGTAATGTCGCAAGTCATAGAAAAACTTTATCTTTTGTTGGTATGTGAAGCTAGGTGGTATAAATTTAGCAACAATATAATTAGCATAATCAGCATACCACGGAGTGCTACAAGAAGTGCTTATGACATTTAATTGTTCATCAGGAAAGCTGTCATCAATAGGTAGTGGGTCATCAAGAACATTCTCTAACCTAGACAAGTTGTCTGCAACGGGGTTCTCAGCTCCTTTTCTATCAACAATATGTAAATCAAATTCTTGCAGCAGGAGAACCCATCTAATGAGTCTAGGTTTTGCATCTTTCTTTTCCATAAGATATTTAATAGCAGCATGATCTGTGTGAATAGTCACTTTAGAATCAACAATATAGGGTCTGAATTTATCACAAGCAAATACAACTGCTAAAAGTTCCTTTTCGGTAGTAGCATAATTTCTTTGAGCATTGTCTAGAGTCTTACTAGCATAATGGATAACATTTAATTTCTTATCAACTCTTTGCCCTAGAACAACACCTACAGCATAATCACTAGCATCACACATAATTTCAAAGGGTAAATTCCAATCAGGTGGCTGAACAACAGGTGCAGAGACTAATGCTTTCTTAAGTATTTCAAATGCTTCTACACAATCATCATCAAAGACAAATGGTACATCTTTTTGTAATAAATTAGTCAGAGGCCGAGAGATTTTTGAGAAGTCCTTAATGAACCTCCTATAAAATCCGGCGTGACCAAGGAAACTTCTTATACCTTTGATGTCCTTGGGACATGGCATCTTTTCAATAGCATCAACCTTGGCTTTATCAACTTCAATACCTCTTTCAGAAACTTTGTGCCCCAAGACAATACCTTCATTAACCATAAAGTGGCACTTTTCCCAATTCAAGACAAGATTAGTTTCTTCACATCTCTGCAAAACTCGAGCAAGATTGCTCAAGCAATCATCAAAAGAGGAACCATAGACGGAAAAGTCGTCCATGAAAACCTCACAAATTTTCTCGCAAAAGTCAGAGAATATAGCCATCATGCATCTTTGAAAGGTAGCACGTGCATTACATAAACCAAAAGGCATACGTCTATAAGCAAAAGTACCAAAAGGGCATGTAAAAGTAGTCTTTGATTGATCTTTAGCCGACACAGGTATTTGAGAGAAGCCAGAATAACCATCTAGAAAGCAATAGTGTGTATGTTTGCATGATCTTTCTAGCATTTTATCAATAAAAGGTAAGGGGTAATGATCTTTCTTAGTAGCCTTATTTAATTTGCGGAAATCAATTACCATCCTATAACCTGTGATAATTCTTTGCGGAATTAATTCATCTTTATCATTAGGGACAACAGTAATACCTCCCTTCTTAGGGACACAATGGACAAGACTTACCCACTAACTATCAGCAATGGGATAAATTATACCTGCCTCCAGAAGCTTGAGTATTTCCTTTCTTACCACTTCTCTCATTTTAGGATTCAAACGTCGTTGAGGATCACAAACTAGTTTGGCATCAGCTTCCAAATTTATTTTATGTTGACATAGAGTGGGACTGATGCCCTTAAGATCATCCAGAGTATATCCAATAGCAGCACGGTGCTTTTTTAGAGTTTTCAATAATCTTTCTTCTTCATGCTCTGAAAGGTTAGCACTAATAATGACAGGATATATTTTCTTTTCATCAAGATAAGCATATTTAAGATTATCAGGCAACGGTTTAAGCTCAAACACGGGATCACCCTTGGGTGGAGGAGGATCCCCTAGGATTTCAACAGGCAAATTGTGTTGCAGAATAGGTTCCTGTTTGCAGAATACTTCATATATTTCCCTTCTTTCATTCATGAACATATCATTTTCATGGTCTAGCAAATAGTGTTCTAAAGGATCACTAGGAGGTACAACAATAGAAGCAAGACCAATAATTTCATCCTTACTAGGAAATTCTTCCTCACGATGTTGTTTACTAAATTTAGAGAAATTAAACTCATGAACCATATCATCCAAGCCAACAGTAACACCATTCTTTTTGCAGTCTATCGTAGCATTAACAGTATTCAAGAAGGGTCTACCAAATATAATGGGACAGAAGCTATCTTGTGGAGAACCAAGAACAAGAAAATCAGCGGGATATTTGGTTTTCCCACACAAGACTTCAACATCTCTAACAATTCCCACTGGTGAAATAGTATCTCTATTGGCAAGCTTAATTGTGACACCAATTTCTTCTAACTCAGCCGGTGCAATATCATGCATAATTTCTTTGTATAAGTCAATGGGTATTACACTAGCACTAGCACCCATATCACATAAGCCATGATAACAAATATCTCCTATTTTAACAGAAATAACGGGCACGTGTACCACATGTCTATGTTTATCTCTATCACAGGGTTTAGCAATTCTAGCAGTTTCACCAGAGAATTGAATAACATGCCCATCAATATTATCAGACAAGAGATCTTTAACAATAGCAATATTAGGTTCTACTTTGACTTGCTCAGGAGGTGTATAAGTTCTAGTATTGCTTTTACGAACAACAGTTGAAGCTTTAGCATGATCCTTCATTCTAACAGGGAAAGGTGGTTTCTCAACATAAGAAGTGGGAACAATAGGATCATTGTAAGTGACAGTCTTTTCTTCAACTTTAATAGGTGCTGCTGGTTTTACTTCTATGGGAGGATGATATTTAAACCGCTTCTCCTTGGGGAGATCAACATAAGTACCAAAAGATTCACAGAAAGAAGCTAGTATCTCAGAGTCAAGTCCATATTTAGTGCTAAACTTACGGAAAATATCGGTATCCATAAAAGATTTAACACAATCAAACTTAGGTGCCATACCTGACTTCTTACCTTCGTCGAGGTCCCAATCTTCAGAGTTGCGTTTAATTCTATCCAATAAATTCCATCTAAATTCAATAGGCTTCATCATAAAAGAGCCAGCACAAGAAGTATTGAGCATGGTGCGATTGTTACCAGAAAGCCGAGCATAAAAACTTTGCATAATCACTTCTTTTGCGAGCTCATGATTGGGGCATGAATATAACATTGATTTAAGCCTCCCCCAAGCTTGGGCGATGCTTTCTCCTTCGCGAGGCCAAAAATTATATATATAATTGCGATCACGATGAACAAGATGCATAGGGTAATACTTTTGATGAAATTCCAATTTCAATCTTTTATAGTTCCATGATCTCATATCATCACATAGCCTATACCATGCCAATGCGTCTCCCTCCAAAGATAAAGGGAAAGCCTTCTTCTTAACAACATCATCGGGTATACCTGCAAGCTTAAATAGTCCACAAATATCATCCACATAGCGTAGATGTTCGTCAGGATGCTTTGTTCCATCTCCTGCAAAAGTGTTAGCTAGCAGTTTTTCCATCATACCCGAAGGAATCTGAAAAGGAGTTTCATTTTCAGTAGGTTCAGTAGGTTCAGTAGGTTGAGGAGCAACTCTTGACTCAACTGGACGGGGTGAAGATACCCCGAACAAGCCCCTCGAACAATTACTTTCCATGTAACAAGTGACAGAAAATTTGAGCACACTAAATAAATTTTTCCTTACCAAATTCCACCTACCAAAGGCGCTTCACTCCCCGGCAACGGCGCCAAAAAAAAGTTTTGATGACCCACAAGTATAGGGGATCTATCATAGTCCTTTCGATAAGTAAGAGTGTCGAACCCAACGAGGAGCAGAAGGAAATGATAAGCGGTTTTCAGCAAGGTATTCTCTGCAAGTACTGAAATAAGTGGTAACAGATAGTTTTGTGATAAGATAAATTGTAACGAGCAACAAGTAACAAAAGTAAATAAAGTGCAGCAAGGTGGCCCAATCCTTTTTGTAGAAAAGGACAAGCCTGGACAAACTCTTATAATAGGAAAAGCGCTCCCGAGGACACATGGGAATATCGTCAAGCCAGTTTTCATCACGCTCATATGATTCGCGTTACGTTGATGAAGCTGGAGCTGATATCATGGAGTCTTCGACCGATCAAATTTTCTAGTCGACCACCATAACAGTAGTAGTATTCCCCCATGTATATAGTATAGTCCGAGCACTTTTGTAACGATAGTTAGACCGTTGTATGCCCTTGTTTGAATTGATTGAAGTGATATTGATTGAGTTTGTCTCATGTGCATATGGGTAGTGTTTTCCCTCTAGATCTATTTCTATTCTATATTCTCATCCTTTCTAAAACCCTCAGACGCCTCCAAGACGTGACAATGGATTTGCTTTCCCACCGGAGCTCACTCAGTTGATCAAGCAGCAGAATGCATTGATGCAGATACTAGTCCAGAATAAGAATCAGGGGAATAACAACAACAACAACAACAACCCACCACCACCACCACCTGTTGATCATTTAGCCCGTTTCTTGAGGCTAAATCCGCTGGTGTTCTCCAGTAGTACCGAGCCGATAGTTGCAGATGATTGGCTCCGCAAGATTGGGAGGGAGTTGACCACTGCAGGATGCATAGATGCAGAGAGAGTGCATTTTGCCGCACACCAGCTTGATGGACCCGCAGCATCATGGTGGGAGAATTTCACAGCCACTTATCCCATCAACACTGTCACATGGGATCAGTTTCAGCAGGCTTTCCGTACTGCCCATGTTTCAGCAGGAGCTATGGCCACGAAGAAGCGTGAGTTTCGCAACTTGCGCCAAGGAGGACGTACAGTTGGCTAGTATGTGGATGATTTTAGTAAGCTAGCACGTTATGCCCCAGATGACGTTGCTACGAATGCAGCTAAGCAGGAGAAGTTTCTGGAAGGACTAAATGATGAGTTGAGCATGTAGTTGATGGTGGCAACCTTCAACAATTACCAGGAGTTAGGAGCTCTCATGATTGAAGGGAAGCAGCGGCAGATTGAAAACCGCAAGAGGAAGTATGGACAAGGGAAGTACCATTCTGGAGCTCAGCAGAAGCCTCGTTTTACCCCGAAGTTGGGAGGACCTTTTCAGTATACCCACAGAGGCCACAATCATAATGGAGAGAGTTCGCACAACCATAGTGGCCCCAGGAATGGGAATGGTAATGAAGGAAGCAACGGCCAGAACTGTACCAACCCATCAACCCCAGCTAAGAAGGATCTGAGCCACGTCACTTGCTACAAGTGCCAGAAGACTGGACATTATGCCAATGAATGTCCTGAAGCTAAGAATGGAAATGGCAATGGAAGCTCTGGGAAGAAGCCGAACCCTTTCAACAGGGGACAGGTGAACCACGTTAACGTGGAGGAGGTTGAAGCCCAGCCAGATGCAGTAATAGGTAAGTTTTTGGTTAAGTCATTTACTGCAATCGTTCTTTTTGATACTGGTGCATCGCATTCATACATATCAAGGGGATTTGTGGATAAGTATAAACTGCCCACCAAAGTTCTTAGAACACCTATGTTAGTAAGCTCACCAGGAGCGAAGTATATGGCAAGTCAAGGATGTTTTCACATGCCATTGACCATAGGTAGGCATGTTTTCCCCTCGAATCTAATAATTTTGGAGTCGCAAGGTTTGAATGTGATTCTGGGTATGGATTGGCTATCGATGTATGGAGGAAATATCGATTGCGCCAGTAAGTCGATTTTGCTTACCACCCCAGAAGGAAGAAGGATTAAGTATGTATCCCGGCATAAGCCGAAGAGGACTCAAGTGAATTCCTTGTCAGGAGTTGTACAGGAGGAAGTACCAGGGTGAAGGATTTCCCTGACGTATTTCCAGAAGAGTTGCCAGGCATGCCACCGGATAGAGACATTGAGTTTTTAATTGAGCTTTTGCCAGGCACAGGGCCAATATCTAATAGACCGTACAGGATGCCCGCAAAGGATTTGGAAGAAATTAAGAAGTAGATAAAGGAGTTACTGGATAAAGTCTATATTCACCCAAGTTCGTCACCTTGGGGATCGCCAGTGCTTCTAGTGGAGAAGAAGGATGGATCATTCAGGATGGTTGTTGATTATCGGGGATTGAATGAAGTGACAATCAAGAACAAATACCCACTATCAATGATCAATGATTTGTTTGACCAATTGCAAGGAGCTAAGGTATTTTCCAAGATCGATCTGTGATCAGGATACCACCAATTGAAGATTCGAGAGCAGGATATACCTAAGACAACTTTTACCACAAGGTACGGGCTATATGAGTATACCGTTATGTCATTTGGTCTGACTAACGCACCTGCCTATTTCATGAACATGATGAACAAAGTGTTTATGGAGTTTTTGGATAAGTTCGTCGTGGTGTTCATTAATGATATTCTGGTCTACTCGAAGAATGAAGAGGAGCATAAGGAGCATTTGCGTTTGGTACTTGGGAAGCTCAGAGAACATCAGTTATATGCCAAGTTCAGCAAGTGTGAGTTTTGGTTGAAGGAAGTTGGATTCCTCGGACATGTTATATCCGGAGAAGGAATAGCAGTAGACCCCACCAAGGTTGTCACTGTGACAAATTGGGAAGCACCCACGTCAGTTGGAGAGATCTGGAGTTTTCTTGGACTCGCAGGATACTACCGGAGGTTCATTGAGAATTTCTCAAAGATTGCAAAACCCATGATGGAGTTGTTGAAGAAGGACACCAAGTTCAACTGGACTGAGGAATGTGAGGCTAGTTTCCAGGAGTTGAAGAAACATTTGGTTACATCACCAGTGTTGATTCTGCCAGATCAGCGCAAGGATTATGAAGTATATTGCGACGCTTCTCGTCGAGGACTTGGAGCAGTGCTTATGCAGGAGGGAAGAGTTGTTTCGTATGCCTCACGACAACTTAAGCACCATGAGTTGAATTATACCACCCATGATTTGGAGTTAGCAGCCGTAGTGCATGCGTCGAAGACATGGAGACATTTTCTCATCGGAAACCATTGTGAGGTGTACACGGATCACAAGAGTTTGAAGTATATATTCACCCAGAAGGAGTTGAATCTCAGGCAAAGGAGATGGTTGGAGCTCATTAAGGATTATGATATGAGGTTGCATTATCATCTAGGAAAGGCTAACGTAGTAGCTGATGCGTTGAGCCGCAAGAGCCATGTCAACACCCTCATGACCGGAGAGTTACCAAAGGAGTTAGCCGAGGATCTTCACGAGCTATGTTTGGAGATAGTTCCGAGAGGCTATGTAGCAGCATTGGAGATTCAGTCTACTTTGATGGATGAGATCAGAGAAGCTCGGAAGACAGACAAGGAGATTGCCGAGATAAGGGAGAAGATGAGCAAAGGAAAAGCTAAGGGATTCCATGAGGATGAGCATGATACCTTATGGTTTGAGGACCGCGTTGATGTGCCTAATGAACCGGAGATCAGGATGTTGATTCTGCAAGAGGCCCATGATTCATCGTATTCGATTCACCCAGGAAATACCAAGATGTATCTGGATTTGAAAGACAGTTTCTGGTGGACCGGAATGAAGAAGGATATTGCAGAATATGTAGCAGTTTGTGATGTAGGTCAGAGAGTAAAGGCAGAGCATCAGAAGCCAGCAGGATTGCTACAGCCATTGCCAATACCCGAATGGAAATGGGATACGCTAGGCATGGATTTTATTACGGGATTGCCCAGGACTCGTTCGGGCTATGACTCAATATGGGTTGTAGTCGATCGTTTGACGAAGGTTGCTCATTTCATCCCAGTGAAGACTACTTATACAAGTGCTAACTTGGCAAACATATACATGACCAGGATCGTATGTCTGCATGGAGTTCCGAGGACCATTGTATCAGATAGAGGAACCCAGTTTTCCTCAAAGTTCTGGAATCAGTTGCACGAAACTTTGGGTACCAGGCTAGAGTTCAGTACAGCCTTTCATCCATAGATAGATGGACAGACCAAGAGAGTCAATCAGATTCTGGAGGACATGTTGAGAGCTTGAGCGCTAGATTATGGATCTACTTGGGACGACACTTTGTCTTATGCAGAGTTCTCTTACAACAACAGTTATCAATCCAGTTTGAAGATGGCCCCTTTCTAAGCTTTATACGGAAGGAGGTGCAGAACACCGTTGTTATGGAATGAAGTTGGAGACCGTCAGTTGTTTGGACCAGATTTGATTAAAGAATCTGAAGAGAAGGTTAAGCTGATTAGCGATAGACTCAAAGTAGCCCAGTCCAGGCGGAAGAGCTATGCGGATTCTAAACACAAGGAGACAGTTTACGAAGTTGGAGACAAAGTTTATCTTCGAGTGTCCCCACTCCGAGGAGTTAAGCGTTTTGGAGTTAAGGGGAAGTTAGCACCACATTTTGTGGGACCATACAAGGTTCTGGAATGAATGGGAGAAGTTGCTTACAAGTTGGAATTGCCTGAAGGACTGTCGGGAGTTCATGATGTGTTCCATGTTTCCCACATGAAGAAGTGCCACGCAGAGATGGCCGATATCCCTCTGAGAGATACAGTACCACTGGAAGCGATTCAATTGGATAGTGATTTGACCTATGAGGAGAAACCAGTGAAGATTCTCGAGTTTGCCAGCCGAGTCACACACAACAAGGTTATCAAGTTCTGCAAAGTTCAGTGGAGCCACCATACCGAAGATGAAGCCACCTGGGAGCGGGAGGAAGACTTACGGAAGGACCACCCTCACCTATTTTCTAGCCAACCCGAATCTCGAGGGCGAGATTCATCTTAAGGGGGGTAGGTTTGTAACATCCCAAATTTTCAATTTGGAATGTTATACATTAGATCATCATTGCATATAATATTTTAATGCATTTTTGGCTTGATCCGAGAAATTCTACGCAACTCAAGGACCCACGGAGAGAGTTGGGGATTTCGTTATTTCATATTTGAGTTTTTCTCAAATTTTGAAAAGAGGATCTTTTGATTTTAATTATTTTATCTTCGTATATTTCTTTTGTAAAAATAAAAGAGAGGGAATAAATGATTTTCCCAAAATAAATAAATATTGGAGATTTAATAATAAACTCAAATAAGATTCTATTTTGGGTTTTTTTAAATTCCGGTTTATTTTTGTTAGATCAATTTTTCCGTTGGTTTATTTATTTTGCGGACGTTCGTCCGTATGTTCGTTTTAACGAACGGTTTTTGTCGTTTAGCCGCAGACAGCGAACATTCGTTCGTTAGCCTGTTCGTAAGTTTTTCTTTTTCTCGGGTTTTTTGCAATTATTTTTGATCGCGATTTCTGATCCGATTTTTGTTTTAGTATAACTTTTAACTCGTTTATCAGAATCAGGCGATTCAAGCGCCTGGAGTTTCGTCTTGAAACCCTCTTTCTGTTTAACCAACTCAAACAAGTTTTTGCTAATGTAAAGTTTGACTTAGGTCCAGATTAGTAAACGAAGCTTGTTTCTTTCGCTGTTTGAGTTTCATTGTTTCGTTTGATTTGATTCTTCTTGCAAACCGGAGTTCTTAAGTTGAACTTTCTGGTTAGATCTCTTATTTGAGTTTTACCCATGCATTAGATGAGTGCTTATTGTATGCTTGTTTGTTTGCGATAGAGTACCCGGAGTGCGCCGCTTGCTACTACGAGTCTCTAGGTTTCACGGATCATCAGCAAGGCAAGTAACACTTTGATCATACCTCTTTACTACCAAGTTTTATTGCATTAGATCAATCCTCAAACAATTGCATGGTTAGGATCTGATTTAACATGTGGGTTTTGGAAAGTAGATGAGGTAGTACCTATTGTCTTGTTTATTATCAAACCCTTGGGAGTTACTTCTACGTTTGCTTATATTGCTATGCTATGCTAGTAGACGTGGATTGGGTGAGTGTATCCATGATAGATGTGAGTATTGTTAATTAGTGGTTCAACTTAAGGTGGCAACTTTAATACACATCTGGGTGGATTGAGGCACCTGGGGAACCCAGTGTTGCTTGTATTTTTGGAAATCCCGGGGTACCGTGTGATTCTCCTATGGACCGCCACCCAGGCTCGAAGGGGTCATGACATTATTCATGCTAGAAACTTCCATGTGCAGCCACAAGCTACTATGGGCTCTATCATAGTTGATTAAGTCGTGTGAACTCTTACAGTGGTAGACTAGCAGATGTAGGGGAAAGTAGGTGTAACTATGTACCCATCGTAAGGTGCTAACACTTCTGAAAGACTGTGTCTCGGTCATCCGTTTCTCAAACACCATGTAGAGCGAGAAATTCAACTGCGGAGATCGAGTCTTGTGGGGAAAAGTGTGCAAACCTCTGCAGAGTGTATAAACTAATCATGGTTAGCTATGGCGTTATGAGTATCTAGTGCTAGGATTATCATGTGAATCCCATCATGTTACTTAATTTAATTTTGATTGGGTTTAATGATGATGCTTTATTGGGATTGAGTTGGGTGAACCTTCTCAATGTTTAACAACTACCATGATAGTTAAATAAAATTTATTCCTTTATTGTAGGGAAAAATTGGCTTTATGCAAAACTGTAACCATAGAGCTTTACCACCAGCCATATATGCATGTAGTGATAGCATTATTTCTGTTCATTACTCTCTATGTGTTACATTGCCAGCATATTCCATGTGCTGACCCGTTTTCGGGCTGCAACGTTCATGTTGCAGACTTTTCATACGACGAGTAAGGTGCCTTAGGTCATGATCTTTCACTCAGTGATGCCGTTGGAGTTGATGGACTCGCTTTATCTTCCAAGCCTTCCGCTGTTATCGTATTTAGATGGCCTTAAGCCATATTTATTGTAATAAGTTCTCTTTTGTGACTATTCGATGTAATATGTGTGTGATTGCTACTCTGTTAAAAATCCATCAAGTACTGTGCATGTCAGCATTACCGATCCAGGGATGACACTGAAGCACAAAGATCAGACTGTTTGGGGTCTGGTCGCTACACCCTAGATTGGTCTTGCCCAGGTTCCGCCTCGAGACGGCGGCGCTTCGTCCCGAAAGCTTCCTTCTGATTTTTTTTCCAGGGAAAAAGACACCATATAGCAGAAGATAGACATCGGGGGCCTGCTAGGTGGCCCACGAGGCAGGGGCGCGCCTAGGGGGTAGGGCGCGCCCTCCACCCTTGTGGCTGGCTGGTGGCCCCCTCTGGTGCTTTCTTCGCCCAATATTTTTAATATATTCCAAACCTGATTTCCGTGGAGTTTCAGGACTTTGGGAGTTGTGCAGAATAGGTCTCTAATATTTGCTCCTTTTCCAGTCCATAATTCCAGTTGCCGGCATTCTCCCTCTTCATGTGAACCTTATAAAATAAGAGAGAAGATGCATAAGTATTGTGATATAATGTGTAGTAACAGCCCATAATGCAATAAATATTGATATAAAAGCATGATGCAAAATGGATGTATCAATGAATTCAATAGCTTCGAGCGCAACCAAGTGTGGAAATTAGTGCCAAGGACAATGGAGGAACACAATGTCATTGGAACCAAATGGATCTACAAGAACAAGCAAGATGCGAACGGGGTGGTTGTTCGAAACAAGGCAAGATTGGTGGCACAAGGCTACTCTCAAGTCAAGGGTATCAACTAGAGTGAAACCTTTGCCCCCTTTGCTCGCCTTGAATCTATTCGCATGTTACTTGCATATGCATCTCATCATCATTTTAAGTTGCAACAAATGGATGTGAAAAGTGTATTTCTTAATGGTCCTTTGAATGAGTTGGTGTATGTCAAACAACCTTCGGGATTCAAGGATCCCAAGCTCCCCAATCATGTATACAAACTCAAGAAGGCACTCTATGGCCTTAAACAAGCTCCACGTGCGTGGCATGAGCACTGAGGGAGTCCTGGACTAGGGGGTGTCCGGACAGCCGGACTATCATTATCCGCCGGACTCCAAGACTATGAAGATAGAAGATTGAAGACTCCGGCTCGTGTCCGGATGGTACTTTCCTTGGCGTGGAAGGCAAGCTTGGCAATACGGATATGTAGATCTCCTACCATTGTAACCGACTCTGTGTAACCCTAGCCCTCTCCGGTGTCTATATAAACCGGAGGGCTTTAGTCCGTAGGACAACATACATTACAACAATCATACCATAGGCTAGCTTCTAGGGTTTAGCCTCCTTGATCTCGTGGTAGATCTAATCTTGTACTACCCATATCATCAATATTAATCAAGCAGGACGTAGGGTTTTACCTCCATCGAGAGGGCCCGAACCTGGGTAAAAACATTGTGTCCCTTGTCTCCTGTTACCATCCGCCTAGACGCACAGTTCGGGACCCCCTACCCGAGATTCGCCGGTTTTGACACCGACATTGGTGCTTTCATTGAGAGTTCCTCTGTGTCGTCACCGATAGGTTCGATGGCATCTTCAACCAACAACGCTGTCCAGGGTGAGACTTTTCTCCCCGGACAGATCTTCGTATTCGGCGGCTTCGCACTGCAGGCCAATTCACTTGGCCATCTGGAGCAGATCAAAAGCTACGCCCCTGGCCGTCAGGTCAGATCTGGAAGCTTAAACTTCACGGCCGATGTCCGCGGAGACTTGATCTTCGACGGACTCGAGCCACAGCCAAGCGCGCCGCACTGTGACAATGGGCATGATCTAGCTCTGCCGCCGAACAGTGCCTTGGTGGCCGCACACGGATCTGCTTCGGCCATTAGCCCGGAGCCGATCGCCCAGATCGAGGGCCGGTGGATAGACGCCGCCCTGGGGGCTTTAACATCCACGGCGATGGAGCCGAACACTAATCTTGTCCCCCGCGAAACTCGTGATTCCGAGGCGCCGGACTCCTTGCCGGACTCCGAACCTCCCGCGCCCCTACCAATTGATCCGGATCGGGCGCCGGTCATGGAGTTCACCGCCGCGGACATCTTCCAATGCTCGCCTTTCGGCGATATCTTGAATTCACTAAAGCATCTCTCGTTATCAGGAGAGTCTTGGCCGGACTATGGCCAGGATGGTTGGGGTACGGACAACGAAGAAATTCAGAACCCACCCACCACCCACCTTGTAGCCACTGTCGACGATCTAACTGACATGCTAGACTTTGACTCCGAAGACATTGACGGAATAGACGACAATGCTGGAGACGAACAAGAAACAGAGCCTATAAGGCACGGGAGGACTACCTCGTCACATGACATATATATGGTAGACACCCCAAAGGAGAGCAATAACGAGGACCAACGGGCCGCGACAGAAGATGACCCCGCCGACAAACGACCAAAACGACGGCGCAGGCGCCGCCCTAAGTCCTGCCTCGACGACAACAACGCTCCCAAGGAGCCCGCAATACGGCAGGGCTCACAAACGGACAACAAACACGCAGATAAGCAACCGTCCGACCATGATGAGTCAGATAATCAATCCAAGCCCGGCGAGAACAGTCCGGACGACATTATGCCGGACACGTCGCCAGAGAGTAAGAACCTTCGGAAAAGACTCGTCAGTACTGCAAGAAGCCTGAAGAAGGAAAAACGGAGACTCAAAACAGCAGAAGACACACTCAGAATGAGATGGAGCAAAGTGCTCAAAACCGCAGATAACTACGGCAATGGCCACCAATCAAAGAGCTACCCGAAGCGCAAGCTGCTACCAGAATTCGACGAGGAGGCCATAGAGCCCCCATCGTACAAAAATAAAGGGGCTGCCTGGCTGGATAGACGGCCAGATGATAGGCCAAATTCTGACAGCGGTGCCACACATAAACCAACCAACGAACTTGGAAGGATAGATGGCCCAGCCAGATCCATCTACGGGCCAAAGGAGAAGGCCCCAGGAAGCAAGGCAACACGTCAAGTGTCCGATGTTAGCGGCACACACAAATACAGGGGCGCCGCACACCCACTATGTTTCACTGACGAGGTGCTGGACCATGAATTCCCAGCAGGATTTAAACCCATAAACATAGAGGCCTATGATGGAACAACAGACCCTGGAGTCTGGATAGAAGATTATATACTACATATACATATGGCCAGAGGAGATGATCTCCACGCCATAAAATACCTACCCCTCAAGCTCAAAGGGCCAGCCCGTCATTGGCTTAAAAGCCTCCCAGAAAATACTGTTGGAAGTTGGGAAGAGCTCGAGGACACGTTTAGAGCAAATTTTCAAGGGACTTATGTCCGTCCTCCGGATGCAGATGATCTAAGTCATATAACTCAACAGCCCGGAGAGTCAGCACGGAAATTCTGGAACAGGTTCCTCACGAAAAAGAACCAAATAGTGGACTGTCCGGACGCCGAAGCCTTAGCAGCTTTCAAACACAATGTCCAAGACGAATGGCTCGCCAGGCACCTCGGCCAAGAGAAGCCGAGGACAATGTCTGCACTAACAAGCCTCATGACCCGCTTCTGTGCGGGCGAGGATAGCTGGTTAGCACGATGCAGCACCAGCGACCCAAGTACATCAGAGATAAGAGATGGAAACGGAAAATCATGGCGCAGAAAAGAGCAGCGCCGGAATAAAGAGAAAAGCCCAAAGAGCGCGGCAGTCAACGCCGGATTCAAAAGCTCGCGGCCCAGTACTAAAACACAGCCTCTTAAGGATGACAGTGACGAATTGTCCAACTTAAACAAGATTTTGGGTCGGATATGTCAAATCCACAGTACCCCCGGAAGGCCTGCAAATCACACCCACAGGGATTGTTGGGTTTTTAAACAGTCCGGCCGACTAAATGCCGAACACAAGGGGCTCGACGCGTCAAGCGAAGAAGATAAACCCCGCCAGCAGGGCACCGGAAAACAAAAGACTTTCCCACAAGGGGTCAAAGCAGTAAACTCACTTCATGTGATAACACGGAAAAATAGTGCGGCACTTTCTAAAAAGAGCTCCGCGCGGTCCAACCCAGCAGACCATAGAGATTGGATATCAAAACCAATCACTTTCGACCACCTGGAATATTCCAGAAGCGTTCGAAATGCGGGACGGAGTCCCCTGATATTGAATCCCATAATAGACGGATTACAATTTACTAACGTCTTAATGGACGAAGGCAGTGACTTAAACCTGCTATATTCAAACACAATCCGTAGGATGGGGATAGACCCAACCAGAATCCGACACAGCCGCACTTCCTTCAAAGGAGTGACGCCAGGCCCTTACGCCAAGTGCACAGGCTCTATATTACTAGAAGTCGTGTTCGGATTGCCGAACAATTTTCGACGCGAAAAATTAATTTTTCATATCGTCCCATTTGAAAGTGAATATCAAGCACTCTTGGGACGAAAGGCTTTTGTCCGCTTCAACGCCATACCACATTACGAGTCTCTTACACTCAAGATGCCCGGTCCGCGCGGCGTCATTTCAGTGCGAGGGTCACTTAAAGACCCCGGACTCGGATAGACGAATCCGGCCTCAGCAGGCTAGGGGCTCCCTAGCCGCATACCCCTTTACAGGGGGTTGCGCGCACAAACAATCGCGGTTTCATATAAACCTCGCTTTTTTATATTTCTTATTTTACATATTTTTCGCACGAATTGTTTCTAAAACTAAATGTTCCTCTCTTTCTACAGATGAAGAACGTGCATGCCCGTCCAGGATAACGGCGCAACGGAGACACAGACGCAGACGTGCAGTAGGGACCCGTTGCAAGGATTCTTTTCAGATTAAGACCCTGCGTAGACCTTTTTTACTGTCTCTTGTTGTTATTCTCCCTTGGCTCCTTCCTATAGCCAAAGCGGAGCCTGACGCTTTGGCATCGGCCGCGTCAGAAGACCATGCCCATACCTGGACACTAGGGGCTTAGGGCATCGTTTTGCCCATTATTATAAAGACCGAACACCTTAGGGAGTGTTCGGCGTCTCGAGTTAGGCATTATATGCATCAGCTCCGAATCATGTCTTTGGTCAAATGTTGGGTTTGCCCGGCTCCTGTGTTTTGCTGCCTTACGTTCCGTATCATCGGCTAACGTGGCACCAGGAGAACTACTGCGATTGTGCCCCAGTTCGGCTGGGTGAGCACCTCAGTAGAGAAAGCCGAAAACTGACTGTCATGATACAGCGAGAGATTGGTCAGCCACTCGATCGACTACCGGAATGTTTAGAATTCCCCGCTTTGACGAAGGACCGTTTCCCGGTCAGGCACTTACGCACCCCGAATCCGGAGATGTGCGGTGCCACCAGGGGCTATATCGTAGCCCCACCCTCGAGCTCCACTGACTAAGTGAAAGTGATAAAGCATTATAGTCCGGATTGCCTCGTTCGCTACTCTACCACCTCCTTATAACAGGACCGAGACGTCGGATTAAGTGTGAAAACGCGCTATTTTTGCGAACACCCCAGCACCTTGTGCGTGGGGGCTGAAGCCGAAGACTGCCATCTTTCAAGTTATACACAAGTATACGTAAACAGCCGCACAGGAGAAGTTTTACTACTTGGACGCACAAGTATAAAAAGCAGTTATAACATAATCATCGATTTATAAGCTAATGCGTTCATTTGAACGTTACATTCTTCGAGCACTGCGACTCTATTACACGAGCGCCACGCATAACTTCCCCGAAATAGTGCTCGGCAGGGAGCCGGTTTTCATCCGAACCCCGGGCAGCAACAGCGGTGGCGTCCATCTCTGGACAATGCGCCTTCACACGGGCAAGAGCCATCCGCGCGCCCTCTATGCAGGCCGACCGCTTCATCTCCTTTATATGTGGCACCGCTCCAAGGAATTGCTGTAGTAAGCCGAAGTAGCTCGTCGCCGTGGGCCTCTCTAGCCAGACATGAGCCACGATGTCAGTCATGGCAAGTCCGGACAATCTATTTAGCTCGACCCATTCGGCCAGCCGGTCCGTCAACGGAAGTGAGCGATCCGGACTGTGGAATTGAGACCAATATAGCTCTTCCGTCTCGTGATCCTCCTGGCTCCGGAAGTGCTTAATGGCATCAGCCGCACTTGCAGCCAAGTCCATGTACGGATCCTCCGGACTCCACAGCCGCTCAAATTGAGCATACTTCCCATCCATAAACCGGCGGTGCAGCAGGAAAGGCTTGCCAGCCGCGATATCTCCGGCCTGGCGCAGTTCTTCCTTCATAGCCCGCATTGCAGTGCGGGCATCCTTGTCTTCGGCGGTGGCCTTCTTCAGGTCTTCCCGCTCCGATAAGCGCTCCTTTTCAAGAGCCTCATCGCGGTCGGCAGCATCCTTTACTTTCGTGGCCAATTCGGCCACCTCCGCCCTGCTTAGGCAGTGCGCAGCCTTTTCGGCTTTCAACTCCTCGGCTGCCCTCGAGGCAGCCGCGTCACTCCTTCGGTCTTGCTCCTTAGCCAGAGCAAGTTCGGCCCGAAGGCCCTCCACAGCAGCAGCACCGTCTATACAAAACAGCATATAATTTATCAAGGGAGGGCTTCAACCCCCTTAATAAAGCGACTGCGGAGAACTCTTTTACCTTGCGACTCGTGAAGTCGCCTGTTGATAAGTGCGATGTCCGCATCCGCCAAGTCAAGTTGCCGATTTAACTCGGCTAACTCACTAGTCCGGCTAGCCCCCGGACCACCCGCCACCTGCATAGGAACGACGGAATCAATTACTTTAGATTTCGATCCTCAGTACGCTGTCGTTTCCGACAACCTACTGAGTCTCAGGGGCTACTATCTATACAGGGCGCATTCTTTATATGCAAAACTGTTAAAAGACAAAGGGGTGCGTCATTTTCGCATACCTCAAATCCCGCCAGCAAACTCATGGCGGCATTACGCAATCCGCTTTCTGCGGACGAAATCCTTCCAATCACCATACGCATTAACGCACGGTGATCTTCTGAAATGGACGCCCTCTCTAGCAGATTCTTCAGTTCTCCCGGCCGGACACTAGTAGGTGCCGAACTCTCTGGCCCCTCCGGACTCGGGGATACCCTCCGTGATGACACTTTGGGTTCGCCTGCCTCATCTGGCGGCGCTGCGGACGGAGGCGTATCGCTCTCCATCATCTCCGGAAGAAGGTCCCCCGAAGATGAGCTCATCTGAGAAGGCTGCAGATCCGAACTGCAAATATAAATATTTCGGTTACCCACAGAAGCACAAATGAAGGTATTTCCTTACTAATTAACTTCCTCTTTCATACTCACGGCTCGTTGGAGGGCTGGTCCTTCGGCGATGATTGCGCGTCCGGATTCTCTCCGGACGCCGGACCCCCCGGTGAGGATTTCTTCCCATGCTTAGGGGCTTTGGCCTCCGGATCTTCGGAGGCGGTCCTCTTTTCCCCCTGAATGGAGGGGTTCTTAGTTCCTCCCTCTTCTGTTGCCCCTTTGGGCGAAATATTAGCTCCTCTATTTTCCCTGTCGCTCCCTTCTATGGGCGCGACCTCCAACATTCTGACCAGCACGGGCTCCAGTGCGGTCTCTGGGAGGGGGGCCGGACACCTTATCAGCCTTGATCGCGCCACCCATTCCTGTAAAGAACAAAGGGTCAGGAGACGAACTCCAGAAAGGCATATAAACAGAACGTCCGGACTTTGAGCTATTTACCTGAGTATCCGGGCGATCGCGGCTTAGGCCTGCGTCCTCGGCTGAATCCGCACACGCCACCTGCGGTCCGAAGAACAGCTTGTACATCTCCACGGGTGTCGCACCCATAAAGTGTTGGAGAATACGAGATCCCTCCGGATTGAACAACCATAGACGGAGAGGACGGCGTTTGCAGGGCAGGAGATGCCTGATTAGCATAACCTGCATCACCTTGATCAGGTCGATCTCCCTCGCTTGGAGGTCTCGGATCCGGCCCTGCAGTGAGGGCACGTCCTCGGACGGCCCCCAGTTGAGCCCTTGGTTGACCCACGACATCAGTTGATGTGGAGGTCCCGGGCGGAATAAGGGCGGCGGCTTTTGCCTGCTGCCCCTTGGAGCGATGATATAGAACCACTCCTGCTGCCACGGTCCAAGTTCCTCTTGGAAGGAACCCTCGGGCCACGGGGCATCGACCTTTTTGCTTATGGTCGCCCCACCGCACTCCGCTTGACGCCCCCCGATCATCTTCGGCTCCACCTTGAACGTTTTCAGCCATAGGCCGAAGTGGGGAATGACGCGGAGGAAGGCTTCGCAGACGATGATGAATGCGGAGATATGGAGGATGGACTCCAGAGCCAAGTCGTGAAAGTCCAGCCCATAGTAGAACAGGAGCCCTCTCACGAAGGGATCCGTCGGGAAGCCTAAACCCCGACGGAGGTGGGATACGAAAACAACGTATTCACCGGGCTCGGGGGCGGGCACGGCCTGCCCTTGGGTAGGCAACCTGTGCGAAACCTCGTAGGCCAGGTACTTGGCCTCACGCAACTTCAATATGTCCTCCTCCGTGACGGAGGAGGGCATCCACCGGCCCTGGAGGTCGGAGCCGGACATGGTTGAGGGTCCGAAGCTGTGACGCCCGGATAATTAGGCTACAGTAATCCCGCGTTAACGATGCCATGTCACCTCGGTTACTGTTGCTAATCTCGCGTTAGTTCGAAACCGATTCATATTCAAATCCAAAATCAAGCAAATAATAAAAGTTTTCAAATATTAAAATGAAAATGTACGGAGTGAGCCAAATAATGTTTATGTAATTATGGTGGAGAAACCAACCTCTTTGGAAGTGTTTGATTGTCCCAAAGTAAATAAAACAATAGCAAGACAATTAATTATATGCCTTTTACGATTAATAAAATATTAAACTATTTTATCTAGTTGCCCAAGTTTTTGTGGCATTAGAATATGTAGTGACATTAATTTAGGAGCTATTGTCATATTTTACAAAACTAAAGAATTAAAGGTAAAATAAAACAGAATAAAGGAAATACGAAAAGAAAAGAAAAACAAACAAGAGAATACAAAGGAGAAGAACCCCCCCCCCCTGCTGGGCCGTGGCCCAGCTGGGCTCTGGGCCAACCAGGCCGGCCCAACCCAGCCAACGACACCCTCCTCCTCTCTCCTCCACCTCTCGAACACGACCGAGCGCTGGGCGCCGTTCCAGCCGCACCACCTCGTCTGTGGGTCGCTACAGGGCGCCTGGAGGGGATAAGATTGCCAGCATCGACGCCGTGGCCTCGCCCAAAAATATCTTCCCCTCCACCCGCACCGTTCCTCTCTCCCCCTCACTGCTCTCTTCGATCCCGAGCTCCACCGCGCAGCCGTCGCCGTGCCATCGTTGTCGTCACGGCCACATGCCTCCCCGGCGCTTGAGAGGAAGTCGAGGAGCACCGCCGTCCTCTTCTACACCGTCTACAAGCGTCAGGTCAAGCCGGAGCGCCTCGGGCCGTCGACCTTCTTCCCCAACCACGGTCGCCGTCGTCCACCTCGTTGATCCGCTCGCCGATGGCCTCCCCGAGCCCGCTGCCAAGCCCTACCGCCGCATTGTGAGCTCCTCTGCCGATTCCCCCATTTTTCTGGATCGATCCGTTACCGTAATCACCTACAATCACCGAGGCCGCCATGGTCGGAGCACTGCTTTCGTGCGCGCGGTCGCCTATTCCTGCTCGGAGCCACACTAGCACCCCGCCCCCCTGCGCTCACCTGCACACCCGTGCGCGCATGCCCTGCGCCCTCGCGCCCACGGCCACGCGCCTCGCCAGCGCTGTCTGGGGTTTCCCCCCTGCTGCCCGACGCACCTCGCCGCCGGCTACGACGCCGCGGCGCCTCCACTGGCCTGGGCTGGCGCCCGAACGGGTTAAGGCCCAGCGCCCGTTAGCCCTTATGCCCGCTCCGCCCCGCTAGGCCCCCTAGGGCCTATGACAAAGGGGGCCCGCCCCCTAAACATTTTATAAAGAAAAGGAATAAAAAAATAGTTAATTAATTAATTACTTAATTAATTAACTTAATTAGATCGGTTAAATTAACCTAATCACTAATTTAAATTAACTAATCCTGTTAGTTAGCCTTAGTGTATGACAGGTGGGTCCCATAGGACCCACATGCCAGGTTTGACTCTGGTCAACTGGGTTTGACCGGCTGACGTCATGGTGATGTCATGCTGACATCACCTTTCACTATTCTGGATAATGTTCGATTTTAATAATTAAATAAATTCCAAAAATGCTTAAAAACTTTAGAAAATCATATAAAATAATCCGTAACTCGCATGAAAATACTTTGTACATGAAAGTTGCTCAGAACGACGAGACGAATCCGGATGCGCAGTCTGTTCGCCCGCCACACATCCCTAGCATAGCAAACCTGCAACATTTCACCTTCGGTTCATCTGTCTGAAAACGTGAAACACCGGGAATACTTTCCCGGATGTTTCCCCTTTCGCCGGTATCACCTACTACCGCGATTGGGCACACCTAGCATCGTTACTTGTCATGTCATGCATTGATATGCATCTGTTTGCATGGTATTCATTGTTTCTCCCCCCTTTTCTCTCCGGTAGACTACGAGACCGACGCTGCTGCTGCCCAGTTCGACTACGGTGTTGACGACCCCTCCTTGCCAGAGCAATCAGGCAAGCCCCCCCCTTGATCACCAGATATCGCCTATTCTCCTCTATGCTGCTTGCATTAGAGTAGTGTAGCATGTTACTGCTTTCAGTTGATCCTATTCTGATGCATAGCCTGACATTGTTGCTACATTTGTTGATACCTTACCTGCAATCCTAAATGCTTAGTATAGGATGCTAGTTTATCATCATTGGCCCTACATTCTTGTCAGTCTGCCTTGCTATACTATCGGGCCGTGATCACTTAGGAGGTGATCACGGGTATATACTATACATACATACATACTATACAGATGGTGACTAAAGTCGGGTCCGCTCGAAGAGTACCCGCGAGTGATTCACGGATTGGGGGCTGAAAGGACCTTTGTCCCGACGGCCCTCTGTGTGGATCTTTGTGTCGGAGCGACAGGGCAGGTTGAGACCGCCTAGGTGAGAGGTGGGCCTGGCCCTGGTCGGCGTCCGCGGTTGCTTCATAATAACACGCTTAACGAGATCTTGGTATTTGATCTGAGTCTGGCCATTTGGTCTATACGCACTAACCATCTACGCGGGAGTAGTTATGGGTATCCCGGCGTCGTGGTATCAGCCGAAGCCTTCTTGACGTCAGCGACGGAGCGGCGCGCGCCGGATTGGACTGGAACGCCACTAGGCTAGGTCTGCTTCCGGCCGCCCTCGCAACGTGCAGGTGTGCAATGGGCGATGGGCCCGGACCCCTGCGCGCATAGGATTTAGACCGGCGGGCTGACCTCTCTGTTGTGCCTAGGTGGGGCTGCGACGTGTTGATCTTCCGAGGCCGGGCATGACCCAGGAAAGTGTGTCCGGCCAAATGGGATCGAGCGTGTTGGGTTATGTGGTGCACCCCTGCAGGGAAGTTAATCTATTCGAATAGCCGTGTCCCTCGGTAAAAGGACGACCCGGAGTTGTACCTTGACCTTATGACAACTAGAACCGGATACTTAATAAAACACACCCTTCCAAGTTCCACAAACAACCCGGTGATCGCTTTTCCACAGGGAGACGAGGGGAGGATTTCCGGGTAGGATTATGCTATGCGATGCTACTGGAGATGCTACTTGGAGATGCTACTTGGCGATGCTACTTGGAGGACTTCAATCTACTCTCTTCTACATGCTGCAAGACGGAGGCTGCCAGAAGCGTAGTCTTCGATAGGACTAGCTATCTCCCTCTTATTCTGGCATTCTGCAGTTCAGTCCACTGATATGGCCTCCTTACACATATACCCATGCATATGTAGTGTAGTTCCTTGCTTGCGAGTACTTTGGATGAGTACTCACGGTTGCTTTCTCCCCCTTTTTTCCCCCTTTCCTTTCTTTCTGGTTGTCGCAACCAGATGCTGGAGTCCAGGAGCCAGACGCCGCCGTCGATGACGACTCCTACTACGCTGGAGGTGCCTACAACTATGTGCAGCCTGCTGACGACGACCAGGAGTAGTTAGGAGGATCCCAGGCAGGAGGCCTGCGCCTCTTTCGATCTGTATCCTAGTTTGTGCTAGCCTTCTTAAGGCAAACTTGTTTAACTTATGTCTGTACTCAGATATTGTTTCTTCCGCTGACTCGTCTATGATCGAGCACTTGTATTCGAGCCCTCGAGGCCCCTGGCTTGTATTATGATGCTTGTATGACTTATTTATGTTTTAGAGTTGTGTTGTGATATCTTCCCGTGAGTCCCTGATCTTGATCGTACACATTTGCGTGCATGATTAGTGTACGATTGAATCGGGGGCGTCACAAGTTGGTATCAGAGCCAACTGCCTATAGGAATCCCCTTCCACACTCCTTGGCCGAAGTCGAGTCTAGACGTTGCAAAAACTTTTACTAACAT
Source organism: Triticum dicoccoides (assembly GCF_002162155.2). Classification (NCBI taxonomy): domain Eukaryota; kingdom Viridiplantae; phylum Streptophyta; class Magnoliopsida; order Poales; family Poaceae; genus Triticum; species Triticum dicoccoides. The sequence goes on from NC_041389.1 coordinate 296,118,983, forward strand.
GGCTGTGTGTCTTACGGGCACACGTCGCCATTGGGTGGTATTAGGATCTTTTACTCCTCGATCTTTACTCCGGGACTCTGAGCTCTCTTCTATTCGGGTTAAATGATTTTGCTAAAAACAAAACTAACTATAGGTTCTCGCAAGTACTTTCTCCCGGAGAGCCCCTTGTTACCGTTGACTGCCTGCTGCACCAGAAGATTCCGAAGATACTCTACGATGTGCTCTCGAGACTATGTGCCATTGCTTTTGCAATTCACTTCCATCGATAAATCCCTCTGGATAACTACTTACACCTATCGTTCATATTGTCATCCCCAGTTGCTCTTGTTATTACAAGATGTCCTGAAATACTCTTTGATATTCCGAGAATTCTTTATGCTTACTGCCCTGCAGTTCCTTGCTGCATGAATACCCCTACGCATAATTACTCGCGCTTGCTGAGTATCCATTTGTCCAAAGTTGTTCATGTGTTTCACAAAAATACATTCAAATACTACCCGATCTTCCGAAAATCCTGATTAGCCTATTGCTCTTGAAATTCTTGCTTACTTGCATTATGGTTAATCCCATAAGTCTCGTAGTCTTAATGGCATCCCTTGTCATTATCATTTTAAGTCTGTTGACTTAATATGTTTGCGAATACACGCAATCATCATTGATCCTTATAAATTACCTTTCTGACTGAGCTGCCATTCTTTTAACTGGAATTTGTTCTCGACCAATCCAATTGCCGTTGATTGTACCCTAAGGCTATTCAACTTATCCATCCCTAATTAGAGCATGGCTTCTGATCCTTCGATTTGGATTCATAATTCCTTTGCATTTATGCTTCGAATTAGTCAAGTGATTCTATAACCTGATGCATTTGCATTCTTTCCTTTTCTGGTTGAGTAGCGATACTCACATCAGATCCTTTGTGGACCGTCAAGTCCTTTGTTGGATTATTATCCGAAAGTGTCCTTCATATTCAAATAACCTTGTGAGCCTTTCCACGGATATATAAAGCCTTGTTAATTTGTATCCTCTGTTTTCTCAACCATGCTCTGTTCTCGAGCTGGTGGTATTTACTATTGAAGCTTGTGGTATATGTTTCCACGATACCCTAACGGGTTGAACCTATGCATTCCTTAATATGTGTGAACTCAAAAGTTTTCACGAGTCATACTCTTCTGGTATTTTGCTAGATAAAATTTCAACACTATAACTTCTTAGAAAGTGAGAGGTGAATGGAAGGTTATACATTGAAGAAGTGGGAGTCGACCTTGAACTTTGTGTTCATGCCCATGGGCACGATGTGGGACCTACCATAGAAGCCTCTTGTTATAATAACTATTTCGTTGATATAATATCATCTGGTATCTGTGAATTGATCCTATGCAATCGTGGTTCCGACCCTATTTTCTCTTTGATCCCATTTCTCGGGCAAGCTAAAGCATTTGTCTTTTGCAAGTCGAAACACCAGTCCAACCTCTACCTTGATCTACCCTCGGGTATCTCGAGAATATCTAAGAACTGTGTTGCTTCTTATGAGTCCTCATCAGCTATTATTTCTCACTGATTCCAATTTTCTCGGTTCTGGGTTGTCGTCAACCGAAAACACCGGGTTGTGAATCGAATCAACACTGAGATTTAGTACTCCCAGTACTTTGTTGTTGAGAATTTTAATACTCCATCAAGTCATTCCTAGCCTGATCGGCTATATCGTTATCATGCTAAATTTTAACCGTGCTACCTGGTCCTTATTCCCGGAGCACAACTTCCGACGATAGCTAAGCTTACGGCGATCGTCCTCGGCATATCATTTCGCCTTGAACAACAATCTTTGATTTCAATTTTGTATTGTACTAGTGGTTTCAATAACCTTTCTCTTCATCATTCCTTTGACTTGTTGTCATCGCCGATCAATTACACCTTCATGAAATCTCTCGACAATTGTGTCGGATCACCTTCAACACCTTGACTTCTTCCGAGCTATTAACTGTGTTCATGATGAGAAATACCCTCCTTGCCCTTGATGATTTTATTATCATCGACAACACCCTTGACTTCCTTTCATCGCGAGCTTGTCCACATTATGAATACAACCTGCTCTCCAGCTAATGTTGTGTTCTGCCTTGAAGTATTACTGTCTTTTCTATCAAGAATGTTGTGAGGATTGCTCCACCTCTTAAGAATTCTTGAAATTGTGATAACTTCTCACCCTCACCATTCTTTCTTGGTCCTCGTGTTGATTCCAACCGGGGTACCCACAAGTGAACGGTGTTGTTTGGATTCTGCCCTTCTAGCAACCCTATTGCTTTGAAGCTAATGGTCGGCCATTCATTCTTAGACTATTGACTATTGAATTGTCATTCTGACATTGGTCGTGCAACCCAACCCATATTTCGGGCGCACCTTTCAACCAATGTTTAATTATGTATGTTTTCCTTGAGCATACTTCATTATATCATTTGATCTAACAAATGTTATCTCCTTGTTCACATAATTGTGGAAATCCATCTTGTGGAAATCTCGGTGAGTTGTCGTTGAGTTCATCAGCCACCTCCTCCTCCTATCCTTGGCTTAATGATGAACTCTTGTTTCGGAACTCGCTTCCATAGTTCATTTCCCGAGAATCATATAATGTCGTCTCTTCAATTGTGTTGCACCTCTTCTTCTCAGGCATCCTAAGTCTGAGGTGTCCTGACACCAATCAGATCTGAATCTCGGTCAGATATAATGGTTGGGACAACTTTCCAGTAGTTATGATGTTGGTCCTTTGATGACCCGGTAACATGATGTCATGCCTAGCACCCCCGCCCCTGCTGGAGGACCTATCATTATAATTTCTTTTGCAAGGATAACCATTCTTCCGGAGGAAATTGTAAGACCTATTTTATAAGTTGTCCCTGATGGATCATTTGTGTTTCCAGAGTCTGGCCCTCGATTGAAACACCATGCATTGCTATCTCGAAGCATGTTCGTGGTACTCCGCTTTTCAACAAGGACATTTGAATCCCAATGCTAAATGTTTCCTGCTCAATTATCCAAACACCGCTGTATGGATAATGTCATGAAAATTTCTCTCCCCTCACCTAGAGGCTTTTCTACCTTATATCCTGTCAAGGATATCATTCTCTACTTGTCCTTGGTAAGGATATACCCTTGAAATATGTGTTTAGACACATTTTCCTTTCCATTGTTCTGTTTAAACCTGATAATCACTTTTCCTTTCCATTGGTTTGTTTGACCTCTCTTGTGATCTATATAATCTAAGCAGTAATGATTCACTGCTTATGCAAACACCTCGGTGCGCAATTCCGTCAGCAAAACCCTGTTACTATTGTTGATGACATTTACGAAATACACCGATGAACGGGAACCTTGCCTATTAGTCCGCCTCATTCAACGAGCGGGAAAATGGTTCTCTTCGTCCCTCGCCCTTGGTACCAACGTTGTTGCTGACATAGCTGACATGGTACTCCCTGACATGCCCTGCTATCATGACCGTGCAAGATGTCACTACTCCAAAAAAACCACATGGTGGGCCCATAACCCACAGTTCCACAGGATCGAAACCTGACTCTCCTGTACACCCCCAATTTCCAAAGTTATTCCTCGCGCTTGACTTCTTATGTAACTTACGAGCCCCTTGCCAAGTGATCTATTCGGGTATCAGACGCAATACTTATTCTCGTTGCTCTGAACCCCTTCACCTTCTGATAGGCATTGAACGCTTGCCTATCGGTTTGAAACTTCTCATGGTACCTTCTTACTTTGCTCTCGACATCTTCTTAAGTTTCAATTCGAGAGGTACTTATGCTCCTTCCCCTGGGTTAACCGTTTGATGCTCGATCTTGTTAGAATCCGTCCTTATAGGGTTCTCCCTTCTCACCCTTTCGTAAGTACGGTGAAGATCCCGAAGAAAGGATGTGTACTACATCATGATGACCTGAAGCAGAGATATGAAGACATCAACATAATGGATCGACCGCTTCGAGAAGAGCAACCAAGATTCAGAAGCTCGTTAGAATTTCGCAACAAAATCCCTTCCCTCTCACTTCCCCTCTTAAATCTCGGGACGAGATTTCTTGTAGTGGAGGAGATTTGTGACGCCCGGATAATTAGGCTACAGTAATCCCGCATTAACGATGCCACGTCACCTCGGTTACTGTTGCTAATCTCGCGCTAGTTCGAAACCGATTCATATTCAAATCCAAAATCAAGCAAACAATAAAAGTTTTCAAATATTAAAACTAAAATGTACGGAGTGAGCCAAATAATGTTTATGTAATTATGGTGGAGAAACCAACCTCTTTGGAAGTGTTTGATTGTCCCAAAGTAAATAAAACAATAGCAAAACAATTAATTATATGCCTTTTACGATTAATAAAATATTAAACTATTTTATCTAGTTGCCCAAGTTTTTGTGGCATTAGAATATGTAGTGACATTAATTTAGGAGCTATTGTCATATTTTACAAAACTAAAGAAATTAAAGGTAAAATAAAACAGAATAAAGGAAATACGAAAAGAAAAGAAAAACAAACAAGAGAATACAAAGGAGAAGAACCCCCCCCCCCTGCTGGGCCGTGGCCCAGCTGGGCTCTGGGCCAACCAGGCCGGCCCAACCCAGCCAGCGACACCCTCCTCCTCTCTCCTCCACCTCTCGAACACGACCGAGCGCTGGGCGCCGTTCCAGCCGCGCCACCTCGTCTGTGGGTCGCTACAGGGTGCCTGGAGGGGATAAGATTGCCAGCGTCGACGTCGTGGCCTCGCCCAAAAATATCTTCCCCTCCACCCGCACCGTTCCTCTCTCCCCCTCACTGCTCTCTCCGATCCCGAGCTCCACCGCGCAGCCGTCGCCGTGCCATCGTTGTCGTCACGGCCACATGCCTCCCCGGCGCTCGAAAGGAAGTCGAGGAGCACCGCCGTCCTCTTCTACACCGTCTACAAGCGTCAGGTCAAGCCGGAGCGCCTCGGGCCGTCGACCTTCTTCCCCAACCACGGTCGCCATCGTCCACCTCGTCGATCCGCTCGCCGATGGCCTCCCCGAGCCCGCTGCCAAGCCCTACCGCCGCATTGTGAGGTCCTCTGCCAATTCCCCCATTTTTCTGGATCGATCCGTTACCGTAATCACCTACAATCACCGAGGCCGCCATGGTCGGAGCACTGCGTTCGTGCGCGCGGTCGCCTGCTCCTGGTCGCGGCCACACTAGCACCCCGCCCCCCTGCGCTCACCTGCACACCCGTGCGCGCATGCCCTGCGCCCTCGCGCCCACGGCCGCGCGCCTCGCCAGCGCTGTCTGGGGCTTCCCCCTGCTGCCCGACGCACCTCGCCGCCGGCTACGACGCCGCGGCGCCTCCACTGGCCTGGGCTGGCGCCCGCACGGGTTAAGGCCCAGCGCCCATTAGCCCTTATGCCCGCTCCGCCCCGCTAGGCCCCCTGGGGCCTATGACAAAGGGGGCCCGCCCCCTAAACGTTTTATAAAGAAAAGGAATAAAAAATAGTTAATTAATTAATTACTTAATTAATTAACTTAATTAGATCGGTTAAATTAACCTAATCACTAATTTAAATTAACTAATCCTGTTAGTTAGCCTTAGTGTATGACAGGTGGGTCCCATAGGACCCACATGCCAGGTTTGACTCTGGTCAACTGGGTTTGACCGGCTGACGTCATGGTGATGTCATGCTGACATCACCTTTCACTATTCTGGATAATGTTCGATTTTAATAATTAAATAAATTCCAAAAATGCTTAAAAACTTTAGAAAATCATATAAAATAATCCGTAACTCGTATGAAAATACTTTGTACATGAAAGTTGCTCAGAACGACGAGACGAATCCGGATACGCAGTCTGTTCGCCCGCCACACATCCCTAGCATAGCAAACCTGCAACATTTCACCTTCGATTCATCTGCCTGAAAACGCGAAACACCGGGAATACTTTCCCGGATGTTTCCCCTTTCGCCGGTATCACCTACTACCACGATTGGGCACACCTAGCATCGTTACTTGTCATGTCATGCATTGATATGCATCTGTTTGCATGGTATTCATTGTTTCTTCCCCCTTTTCTCTCTGGTAGACTACGAGACCGACGCTGCTGCTGCCCAGTTCGACTACGGTGTTGACGACCCCTCCTTCTTGCCAGAGCAATCAGGCAAGCCCCCCCTTGATCACCAGATATCGCCTATTCTCCTCTATACTGCTTGCATTAGAGTAGTGTAGCATGTTACTGCTTTCCCTTGATCCTATTCTAATGCATAGCCTGACATTGTTGCTACATCTGTTGATACCTTACCTGCAATCCTAAATGCTTAGTATAGGATGCTAGTTTATCATCATTGGCCCTACATTCTTGTCAGTCTGCCTTGCTATACTATCGGGCCGTGATCACTTGGGAGGTGATCACGGGTATATACTATACATACATACATACTATACAGATGGTGACTGAGGGAGTCCTGGACTAGGGGGTGTTCGGACAGCCGGACTATCAATATCCGCCGGACTCCCCTACTACGAAGATAGAAGATTGAAGACTCCGGCTCGTGTCCGGAAGGTACTTTACTTGGCGTGGAAGGCAAGCTTGGCGATACGGATATGTAGATCTCCTACTATTGTAACCGACTCTGTGTAACCCTAGCCTCTCCGGTATCTATATAAACCGGAGGGCTTTAGTCCGTAGGACAACATACACAACATTACATCTCAACAATCATACCATAGGCTAGCTTCTAGGGTTTAGCCTCCTTGATCTCGTGGTAGATCCACTCTTGTACTACCCATATCATCAATATCAATCAAGCAGGATTAGGGTTTTACCTCCATCGAGAGGGCCCGAACCTGGGTAAAAAACATCGTGTCCCTTGTCTCCTGTTACCATCCGCCTAGACGCACAGTTCGGGACCCCCTACCCGAGATCCGCTGGTTTTGACACCAACATTGGTGCTTTCATTGAGAGTTCCTCTGTGTCGTCACCGATAGGCTCGATGGCATCTTCAACCATCAACGCTGTCCAGGGTGAGATTTTTCTCCCCGGACAGATCTTCGTATTCGGCGGCTTCGCATTGCGGGCCAATTCTCTTGGCCATCTGGAGCAGATCGAAAGCTACGCCCCTGGCCGTCAGGTCAGATTTGGAAGCTTAAACTTCACGGCCGATAACCGCGGAGGCTTGATCTTCGACGCACTCGAGCCATAGCTAAGCGCGCCGCACTGTGACGATGGGCATGATCTAGCTCTGCCGCCGAACAGTGCTTTGATGGCCGCACACGAATCCGCTCCGGCCATCAGCCCGGAGCCGATCGCCCAGATCGAGGGCCGGTGGATAGACGCCGCCCCGGGGGCTTCAACATCCACGGCGATGGAGCCGAACACCAATCTTGTCCCCTGCGAAACTCGTGATTCCGAGGTGCCGGACTCCTCGCCGGACTCCGAGCCTCCCGCGCCCCTACCAAGTAATTCGGATCGGGGGCCGGTTATGGAATTCACCGCCGCGGACATCTTCCAGCACTCGCCTTTTGGCGATATCCTGAATTCCCTGAAGCATCTCTCGCTATCAGGAGGATCCTGGCTGGATTATGGCCAGGACGGTTGGAGTTCGGACGACGAAGAAATTCAGAGCCCACCCACCACCCACTTTGTAGCCACTGTCGAGGATTTAACCGACATGCTAGACTACGACTCCGAAGACATCGACGCTATGGAGGACGATGCCGGAGATGAACAGGAACCAGTGCCCACAGGGCACTGGAAGGCCACCTCATCATATGACGTATACATGGTGGATACCCCAAAAGAGGGGGACGGCAAAGGAACAGCGGAGGCAGATTCCTTAAAGAAACAGCCCAAGCGCCAGCGTCAGCGGCGCCGCTCTAAATCTCGCCACACCAAAAACGGAGATTCCGGCACAGGAGATAATAACACTCCAGAGAGTGCCGAAGACAATCCCCTCCCGCAAGACTCAGCGCAGGAGGATGCAGAAGCAAGCCCTCATGAGGGGGCGGCAGATGAAAAGGTTGAGGATCATGATCATATGCCTCCCTCCGAAGACGAAGCAAGCCTCAACAATGACGAATTCGTCGTACCTGAGGACCCCGTCGAACAAGAGCACTTCAAGCGCAGGCTTATCGCCACAGCAAACAGCCTAAAGAAAAAGCAGCAGCAGCTTCAAGCTGATCAGGATCTGCTGGTCGATCGATGGACCGAGGTCCTCGCGGCCGAAGAGTATAAACTCGAACGTCCCTCCAAAAGTTACCCAAAACGCAAGCTGCTCCCCCGATTAGAGGAGGAAGCATACATACCTTCATCACCAGCGCACGACATGGCTGACCGACCACCCTGTGGTCGCGACAGAGAGGCATTCAGGCCCCCAGCCAAGACCGTACCCCGGCATCGATCCAAGAGTACGAAACCAAAAGGGAACGCGCCGGACTTGCGAGACATATTGGAGGACAAAGCAAGACAATCCAGATCCATCTATGGATCACGTGGGCGCCCTACGACCCACGGCGAATATCGCCGTGCCGGATACAATAATCCTGGCTGGGCCGAACACAGCAGACAGCGCTCCCTTGAGCTGCGTCGCGACATCGCTCAATACAGGGGCGCCGCACACCCCCTATGCTTCACTGACGAAGTAATGCATCATCAGATCCCCGAAGGGTTTAAACCCGTAAACATCGAATCCTATGATGGCACAACAGACCCCACAGTTTGGATCGAAGACTATCTTCTCCATATTCATATGGCCCGCGGTGATGACCTACATGCCATCAAGTATCTCCCACTCAAGCTTAAAGGACCAGCTCGGCATTGGCTTAACAGCCTGCCCGCAGAGTCAATTGGGTGTTGGAAAGACCTGGAGGCCGCATTCCTTAATAACTTCCAAGGCACGTATGTGCGACCACCAGACGCCGATGACCTAAGCCACATTATTCAACAGCCAGACGAATCGGCCAGACAATTCTGGACACGGTTCTTGACGAAGAAAAATCAAATCATCGACTGTCCGGATGCGGAGGCCCTTGCAGCCTTCAAACATAACATCCGGGACGAATGGCTAGCCCGGCACCTAGGGCAGGAGAAGCCAAAATCCATGGCAGCCCTCACATCATTAATGACCCGCTTTTGTGCGGGAGAGGACAGCTGGCTAGCCCGCAGCAACAATCTCTGCAAAAATTCTGGCAGTCCGGACACTAAGGACAACAACGGCAGGTCACGACGAATCAAAAACAAGCGCCGCATTAACGGCGACGACAAGGAGGATACGGCAGTCAATGCCGGATTCCGAGGCTCCAAACCCGGTCAACGGAAGAAGCCATTTAAAAGAACCACTTCGGGTCCGTCCAATTTGGACCGAATACTCGACCGCTCATGCCAGATACATGGCACCCCCGAAAAGCCAGCTAATCACACCAATAGAGATTGTTGGGTGTTCAAGCAGGCCGGCAAGTTAATTGCCGAACACAATGACAAGGGGCTAAATAGCGACGACGAGGAAGAGACCCGGCCGCCGAACAATAGAGGACAGAAGGGTTTTCCCCCACAAGTGCGGACGGTGAATATGATTTACGCAACCCATATACCCAAGAGGGAGAGGAAGCGCGCACTACGGGATGTCTATGCGTTGGAGCCAGTCGCCCCAAAGTTCAATCCATGGTCCTCCTGTCCGATCACTTTCGATCGAAGAGACCATCCGACCAGCATACGACATGGCGGATTCACCGCATTGGTCTTAGACCCAATCGTCGATGGATTTCACCTCACAAGAGTCCTGATGGACGGCGGCAGCAGCCTGAACCTGCTTTACCAGGACACGGTGCGCAAAATGGGCATAGACCCATCCAGGATCAAACCTACAAAGACAACCTTTAAAGGTGTCATCCCAGGAGTGGAAGCTAACTGTATAGGCTCAGTCACACTAGAAGTGGTCTTTGGATTCCCGGATAATTTCCGAAGCGAAGAGTTAATCTTCGACATAGTCCCGTTCCGTAGCGGCTATCACGCCCTGCTCGGATGAACCGCGTTTGCAAAATTCAATGCGGTGCCGCATTATGCATACCTAAAGCTCAAGATGCCAGGCCCTCGTGGAGTCATTACAGTCAATGGGAATACGGAACGCTCCCTCCGAACGGAGGAACATACAGCGGCTCTCGCGGCAGAAGTACAGAGCAGCCTTTTAAGGCAATTCTCGAGCCCGACCGTTAAACGGCCGGATACAGCAAAGCGCGCCCGGAGCAATATCAACCAAGACCACCTGGCGCGATCAGAGCACGCGTAGCAATGCGGCCCCAACCCTCGCCCGCGTACGATCGCAAGAATAACACTCCACATACATCATTACGCTTTGGAGATACCATGGGCAGAGGGGAGGGGGCACCATCACAACGGACCCAGAGTGCGGTTCGACCACACCAGGGGCTCACAAATGTGCCTCTTTTTTATTATTATTATTATTTTTCTTCTTTTTTGTACACAGGACTCTGTTAACCAGAAGCCCTGTCTGGCGGTGCACCTGCCGAACTCACGATGCAATAGTCAGGGACTACAGAAGGCCGCGTCGAACACTCAGGTGGTCTCAATTACGAGCATTAAATTTGATTATATACACCAAATCCGCAGCTCATCCCTGGAGGGGGACAGGTTTACTTAGTCCAAATCCCTCGCTTACCACACTATTTGTATCAGCACGCTCTACTTGCAGACTTTTCTTTCATTAATAATGTTCCGGGCCTATTTTTGCATTCTTTGCATACGCACGATGTGCTATCCGTACTCATTATTCCTGGGGGCTTCTTTTACAGAAGCTCAATTATACGGGTTTTATACCCAGCACATGTGTCAAGCTTCCACATGTACCTTTTATTCGCCATTATATGCATCGATATGACTTAAGTTTTGGCCAAGCTGGGTTGCCTGGCTCCTGTGCTTACCCCTACGTTCCCGATCGTTTGGCTAGGAGGTAAAGGGAGCACCTCTGCGATTGTTACTGCCGGATCAGCCGGATGTGTACCTCAGACTGGGTGAAGCCGAAAGCTAGCGTTCTTAAGGGAATATTCGGTCGGTGACTTAAAAGATGGCTTTCTACCTATTTATCTATTTGCCCCCAGATGTTTTACTGCTTTTTTTGCAGTCCGGGCATGCACTTTAGGGCATGCCTCCCAGGGAAAGGAACCCTTAACGGAACTATTCTCCCTGGAAGATGTTTCTTACTAACCATGTAATATAACATAACTAGTTGGGCACTTGTCTGATAAAGCACTAATGACCCCTACGCCTGGTCTCCATGCATACCACGGTTGTTTCTTAACCATAAAGGTATTCGGACACACTCCGGACTCTAGGGTCCCGAGGTTGAAGCGAAAAGGTCGGCAAAGACAAACAATCTACAATCCGGCTAGAAGGCGTTTCTCGCAATTGCGTTACATTATATATATATATATATATATATGTTTATTATATGACATTCTGTCACCCGTATATTTTTGGTACGGCATAATACACCAGGGGCTTATGTTCCCCGCTTTATGGTGTGATAAAGTCCGAACACTTTCACAAGTGCGGCACCCCGAACTTATAGCATTATATGAATCGGCTCCGAATCATGTCTTGGGTCAATAGTTGGGTTTGCCCGGCTCCCATGTTTGGCTCCTTACGTTTCCGTTCCGTCGGCTAAGGTAGCACTGGGAGAACCACTGCGATTGTGCCCCGGTTGAGCCGGGTTAACGCCTCAGTGGAGAAAGCTAAAACTGATCGGCATGATAAGGCGAGAGACTGGTCGCTGTTCGAGAGGTTTTTTCGGGTCCTTAAAGACTCACGCCGCTTCGAGCGAAGTTCTGGATTATGTCCGATGAAGGCGTGGATAGCGCCCCGGATTCGGTCTTCCGAATACCAGGGGCTTCGCCGAAATTTAAAATTATAGAATTCTATGGCTAAGTGAGAGTGTTCAAGCATTGTAAGTCCGGTCGCCTTGTTCGTCGTGTTGAGCACCTCCCTAGATGGACCCAAATATGGGAACAAGAGAGCTCAAGTTTATCACCGAACACCCCAGCACTTGTGGCTTGGGGGCTGAAGCCAACGACTTGCCATCTCTCAGATTTTATAAACGGCCGAACAGAAGGTAATATTTTAAATTCAACAAGCGTTGCTCATGGCGTATATGAACGAAGTTTTCAGCGCACAGGATAAATACACAGCGAGTTCACTCAAAGATTACATCTCGGGAGCACTCATCTGCAATATTGCAGGCTCCCTTCAGGACAACATTATAATACTTCTCTGGCGTGCGATACTCCTTGCCCGGTGGCGGTGGATCCGTGAGAAGCTTCTCCGCATCCAATTTGCCCCATTGCACCTTTATGCGGGCAAGGGCCCGACGAGCACCTTCGATACAAGCGGAGCGCTTGACTACATCCAGCCTAGGGCATGCATCCACCAGCCGCCGCACGAGGCCAAAGTAGCTGCCAGGCATGGCCTGTCCAGGCCACAGCCGGACTATGAGGCCCTTCATGGCCTCCTCAGCTACTTTGTGGAGTTCGATCAGCTGCTTCAGCTGGTCGCTTGGGGGCACCGGATGGCCGGCCTCAGCATACTGAGACCAGAAGACCTTCTCCGTCGAGCTCCCCTCCTCGCCACGATAGAATGCGGCGGCATCAGACGCACTACGCGGCAGATCTACAAATGCCCCTGGAGAGCGCCGAATTCGGGTAAGTGTCCGGTAGTTCACATTAACATGCCTGCTTTGCATGAAAAACGCCTTACCCGCCGCTATCTTTTTTATGTCCTCAACCTCCTGAAGGGCCTTATGGGCCTCGGCCTTGGCGGACTTGGCACTTTCGAGAGCCAAGGCAAGCTCGGACTCTCAAGTCTTGGAGTCGCGCTCCAAACTCTCATGTTTTTCCATGAGAGCCTGGAGCTCTTGCCGAACTTCCACCACCAGTGCCACTTGCCTTTCTCGCTCAGCTCGTTCCGTGGCCGCATTGCGTTCGGCCACGGACACGGCATCCTTCAGGGCTGCCACCTTCTTAGTGGCCCCTGCAATACACATATTATCCTTGTTCATTTTTGCAACCAAAACCCTTTTCTGTAAGGTACTTATTCAAAGAGGCGTTTCTCACCTTCTTTCTCCTCGAGCTGCTTCTTTGCATGGCCGAGCTCTTGCTCGGACCGCTCGAGATCCTTCTTTAGCATGGCAACCTCCACCATTAGTGCGGCAGAGGACAGTAGTGCAGCCTGCAAACCCATATTGACATATTTTAGGCAACCCTGCGTATATCTTGTTATAGATCCTTAGTCCGGCTTTTCCTTCCGAACACCGAACCAAGCATCAGGGGCTACTGTCTATGCGGTATTATATTACATAATTTTAACTTCTTACCTCAAAGCCTGTTAAAAGGCTACTGCAGGCTTCGGTCAGCCCGCTTCTTGCGAGCTGAACCTTCTCAATCACCGCACTCATGATGGTGCGGTGTTCTTCCTCGATGGAAGCGCCTTTAAGCGCTTCCAGCAGGTTATCCGGCGCCTCCGGTTGGACGGAGGCCGCCGGCACCATGGTCCTGCCCTTCTTTCGAAGGGGCCGCTTGCCGGACTCTGGAACCACTGCGGGTTCCGGTGTGGAGTCCGGCACGAAGTCCGGGGGCTGCCTGACGGCGCCTCCGGAGCCTCCTCCTGATGGGTCCCTCTTTGGGATCCCACCTCAGCGTCCTCGTTGGCGCGTGGGGTGGAGGCAGTTGGGATGGAATTCACATCCGACGAGGCCAATGACCCGCTCGATGAGTCGGGGAGATCATCATTGGCCGGGCTACGGACAGAATGCGGCATTAGAAGGATACTTCGAGGCATAAAAGAAATTACACATCAAGGATCCGGATACTTACGATCTTGCCGGACGCCTGGCCCTTGGAGGCCGCTCATCCTCACCAACGTTGATGTTGGCGGAACTGTCCGGGGGGATAGTTCTCCCCCTCTTGGACCCTTCGCCCCCCCCCCCCCCGATGGGGGAAGCCTTCCTTTCCTTCTCTCCCTCCTCCGGGAGAGAGTACTCCTCCTCCTCGTCTTCGGAGAGGAATCCTTGTCGTCGTCAGACACCTGATTGCGGGAACTCTTTCGAGTCCTCGCGGCCACCTCCTTGGCCTTCTTCTCCGGCACCACGTGCGGTACCGGAACCAGCAGCCCTGTTAAGCGGGCGTTTGCTGGGTCTTCTAGCATGGGAGCCGGGCTGATAAGCAGCTTGGCCTTCTCCATCCATTCCTATCAAAGGAAGAGGCAGATTGAAGCCTCACTAGAGTCAATCTAATTATCACAAGTGTCCCGTAATGGGGTTGAATCACTTACCTCGTCAGTTGGATTCTGCGAGCTGAATCCGCGGTCTTTGGTCGCGGACGTAGGGGCTTCGGCGCCCTTGAACAGCACCCTCCAGGCGCCTTCGTATGTTGTATCGAAGAGTTCGCTTAGCGCCTGGTGCTGTCCTGGATTGAACTCCCATAAATTAAATGCCCGTTCTTCGCATGGGAGGATCCGCCGGATGAGCATGACTTGGACCACGTCGACGAGCCTGAGCTTATTTCTCGCCATCTTCTTGATACAAGCTCGGAGTCCCGTCACCTCCACCGGATTCCCCCATTGCAAGCCCTTCTGTTTCCAGGAGGTGAGCTGCGTGGGGATGCCTGATCTAAACTCGGGGGCCGCCGCCCATGTGGATTTGCACGGCTCGGTGATATAGAACCACCCCGATTGCCACCCCTTGACGGAGTCCACGAAGGTCCCTTCTAGCCAGGGGACGTTGGGCAATTTGCCCAACATAGCACCTCCGCATTCCGCTTGCGTACCCTTCACAACCTTCGGCTTGACGTTAAAGGTCTTGAGCCACATGCCGAAGTGGGGCCGGATGCAGAGAAAGGCCTCGCACACGACGATAAACGCCGAGATGTTGAGGATAAAGTTCGGCGCCAGATCGTGGAAATCCAGGCCGTAATAATACATGAGCCCCCGGACAAATGGATGGAGCGGAAAGCCCAGTCCGCGGAGGAAGTGGGGAAGGAAGACGACCCTCTCATGAGGCCCGGGGGTAGGGATGAGCTGCCCATCGTCGGGCAGCCGATGCGCGATATCGCCGGAAAGGTATCCGGCGCTGCGCAGTTTGGTGATGTCCTCCTCCTTGACGGTGGAGGCTAACCATTTGCCTCCCGCTCCAGTCATATTCGGAGAAGGTCGAGGTGAGATGCGCGAGTTCGGGCGTTGGAGCTTGAATTCACGGGGATGGATAAGCAAAGGAGGAAGAAGGCGTAGGTGAGAAGGTGAATCCTTATCCCTTATATAGGCGGACAAAACTATGCGTCCCCCACCGGCCTGGTAAAACTCGCTTATCTCCCAAGCGTCACCGTTGATGGCGCGGTTGGGTTACCCACGCACGTATTGATGAGAATCCCGGAATAAAAGGGAACACGATCTCTGCTTCGACAAGACGTGCCAAGGATTCAAACGAAGGCCTGGTGGCGGTGTGATGTCACGCCGCATAATATGTCCGCAGATTGAGCTAAGTGTATATTTTGTTCTCTCTACGTTGGAATGTGGAATTTATTTTGCAGAGCCGGACACTATCCTGGTGTTCATTATCTTCTCCGAATTATTCAAGGAGGGGAACCCGCCTTGCAATGCCGAACATTATGCACGCCGGACTTATCGTCATTGAAGACTGGTTCAGGGGCTACTGAGGGAGTCCTGGACTAGGGGGTGTTCGGACAGCCGGACTATCAATATCCGCCGGACTCCCCTACTATGAAGATAGAAGATTGAAGACTCCGGCTCGTGTCCGGAAGGTACTTTACTTGGCGTGGAAGGCAAGCTTGGCGATACGGATATGTAGATCTCCTACTATTGTAACCGACTCTGTGTAACCCTAGCCTCTCCGGTATCTATATAAACCGGAGGGCTTTAGTCCGTAGGACAACATACACAACATTACATCTCAACAATCATACCATAGGCTAGCTTCTAGGGTTTAGCCTCCTTGATCTCGTGGTAGATCCACTCTTGTACTACCCATATCATCAATATCAATCAAGCAGGAGTAGGGTTTTACCTCCATCGAGAGGGCCCGAACCTGGGTAAAAAACATCGTGTCCCTTGTCTCCTGTTACCATCCGCCTAGACGCACAGTTCGGGACCCCCTACTCGAGGTCCGCCGGTTTTGACACCGACAGTGACTAAAGTCGGGTCCGCTCGAAGAGTACCCGCGAGTGATTCACGGATTGGGGGCTGAAAGGACCTTTGTCCCGACGGCCCTCTGTGTGGATCTTTGTGTCGGAGCGACAGGGCAGGTTGAGACCGCCTAGGTGAGAGGTGGGCCTGGCCCTGGTCGGCGTCCGCGGTTGCTTCATAATAACACGCTTAACAAGATCTTGGTATTTGATCTGAGTCTGGCCATTTGGTCTATACGCACTAACCATCTACGCGGGAGTAGTTATGGGTATCCCGGCGTCGTGGTATCAGCCGAAGCCTTCTTGACGTCAGCGATGGAGCGGCGCGCCCCGGATTGGACTGGAACGCCACTAGGCTAGGTCTGCTTCCGGCCGCCCTCGCAACGTGCAGGTGTGCAATGGGCGATGGGCCCGGACCCCTGCGCGCATAGGATTTAGACCGGTGGGCTAACCTCTCTGTTATGCCTAGGTGGGGCTGCGACGTGTTGATCTTCCGAGGCCGGGCATGACCCAGGAAAGTGTGTCCGGCCAAATGGGATCGAGCGTGTTGGGTTATGTGGTGCACCCCTGCAGGGAAGTTAATCTATTCGAATAGCCGTGTCCCTCGGTAAAAGGACGACCCGGAGTTGTACCTTGACCTTATGACAACTAGAACCGGATACTTAATAAAACACACCCTTCCAAGTTCCACAAACAACCCGGTGATCGCTTTTCCACAGGGAGACGAGGGGAGGATCGCCGGGTAGGATTATGCTATGCGATGCTACTGGAGATGCTACTTGGAGATGCTACTTGGCGATGCTACTTGGAGGACTTCAATCTACTCTCTTCTACATGCTGCAAGACGGAGGCTGCCAGAAGCGTAGTCTTCGATAGGACTAGCTATCCCCCTCTTATTCTGGCATTCTACAGTTCAGTCCACTCATATGGCCTCCTTACACATATACCCATGCATATGTAGTGTAGTTCCTTGCTTGCGAGTACTTTGGATGAGTACTCACGGTTGCTTTCTCCCCCTTTTTCCCCCTTTCCTTTCTTTCTGGTTGTCGCAACCAGATGCTGGAGTCCAGGAGCCAGACGCCGCCGTCGACGATGACTCCTACTACGCTGGAGGTGCCTACTACTATGTGCAGCCTGCTGACGATGACCAGGAGTAGTTAGGAGGATCCCAGGCAGGAGGCCTGCGCCTCTTTCGATCTGTATCCTAGTTTGTGCTAGCCTTCTTAAGGCAAACTTGTTTAACTTATGTCTGTACTCAGATATTGTTGCTTCCGCTGACTCGTCTATGATCGAGCACTTGTATTCGAGCCCTCGAGGCCCCTGGCTTGTATTATGATGCTTGTATGACTTATTTATGTTTTAGAGTTGTGTTGTGATATCTTCCCGTGAGTCCCTGATCTTGATCGTACACATTTGCGTGCATGATTAGTGTATGATTGAATCGGGGGCGTCACAGAAGCGCTCGAATCTGAAGCTCTGGGTGTTGGAACTGGGAGCAGAGGAGAGATTCGATGCGAGATTGAAGAACAAGGACAGGCCTTGGTCCTCTTATAAAGGGGAAGAAATACCAAGGGCCGTCTCCATGACCGTTTGGGATTCCCCTTCGATAGAGAAGGCGTGGCGACGGGAACGGTTGGGTTACCCACGCACGTATTGATGAGGATCCCGGAATAAGGGGAACACGATCTCTACTTCGACAAGACGTGCCAAGGGACCGCTTCGCTAAACGTGCTGAGGTGGTATAGCAAAAAACGATTCAAACAAAGGCTTGGTTGCGGTGTGATGTCACGCCGCATAATACGTCAGCAGATTGAGCTAAGTGTACATTTTATTCTCTCTACGGTGGAATGTGGAAATTATTTTTGCAGAGCCGGACACTATCCTCGTGTTCATGATCTTCTCTGGATTATTCAAGGGAGGAACCCGCGTTGCAATGCCGAACATTATGCACGCCGGACTTATCGCCATTGAAGACTGGTTCAGGGGCTACTGAGGGAGTCCTGGACTAGGGGGTGTCCGGACAGCCGGACTATCACTATCCGCTGGACTCCAAGACTACGAAGATAGAAGATTGAAGACTCCGGCTCGTGTCCGGATGGTACTTTCCTTGGCGTGGAAGGCAAGCTTGGCAATACGGATATGTAGATCTCCTACCATTGTAACCGACTCTGTGTAACCCTAGCCCTCTCCGGTGTCTATATAAACCGGAGGGCTTTAGTCCGTAGGACAACATACATTACAACAATCATACCATAGGCTAGCTTCTAGGGTTTAGCCTCCTTGATCTCGTGGTAGATCTACTCTTGTACTACCCATATCATCAATATTAATCAAGCAGGACGTAGGGTTTTACCTCCATCGAGAGGGCCCGAACCTGGGTAAAAACATTGTGTCCCTTGTCTCCTGTTACCATCCTCCTAGACGCACAGTTCGGGACCCCCTACCCGAGATCCGCCGGTTTTGACACCGACAAGCACCTTACCGATTTGTTACAATATCGTGGGTTTGAAATTGGGAAAATTGATCCCACTCTTTTACTAAGAGGGTCAAAAGGGATTTGTTCATATGCCAACTACATGTTGATGATATTATATTTGGTTCTCCTAACAAATCTTTCAATGATGAGTTTGCCGCACTAATGACCGGGAAGTTTGAGATGTCTATGATGGGAGAGTTGAAGTTCTTTCTTGGTTTTGAAGTCAAGCAAAGGAGAGAAGGAACTTTCATCAACCAAGCCAAGTATACTCAAGACATGCTTAAGATATTCAAGCTAGATGATGTCAAGCCAGTCAAGTTCCCCATGCCCACCAAATGCAAGCTTGACAGCGATCCCAATGGTAAAGTAGTGGATCAAAAGATATATTGCTCCATGATTGGATCCTTGCTTTACCTTTGTGCATCTAGACCAGATATTATGTTGAGTGTGGGAATTTGTGCACGGTTTCAAGCCGCGGCTAAGGAAAGCCACTATGTGGCAGTCAAGCGAATCTTTCAATATTTGGCTCTTAGCCCAAACTTTGGCCTATGGTACCCCAAAGGAGCAAGCTTCGATATCATGGTTTATTCGAACTTCCGGATTGCGTGGAGAGGAAGTCAACTTCCGGAGGGTGCCAATTCCTTGGTCGCTCTTTGGTGAGTTGGTCCTCGAAGAAGCAAAATTGTGTGTCTCTCTCCTCCACCGAGTCCAAGTATGTAGCCGACGCAAGTTGTTGTGCACAATTGCTATGGATGAGGCAAACTTTAAAGGATTACGGTGTCACTTGTGACAAAGTGCCTCTTCTATGTGACAATGAAAGTGCTATCAAGATTTCTCACAATCCGGTGCAGCATAGCAAGACGAAGCACATTGAGATCCGTCATCACTTCATTGGAGACCACATCAAGCAAGGAGATATTGAGATCATCTACATCAACACTCAAGAGCAACTAGCGGATATTTTCACCAAGCCTCTAGATGAAGCAAGATTTCACGAGTTAAGGCATGAGCTAAATATCATAAATTCAAGCAATGTGGCTTGAGTCTAGGCACACCCCACCACACTCATCATTCTATCTTGCACTAGGTGTAGGCATGGACATAGGGGGAGTGTTGTTCTCTCAATGAACTCTCCCTCCCCCCATTATGCATAAATCGATCAAGTCTTTCACATTAGCCATTTTTTATGGCACTTGTGCTTCAAGGATGAGTTTTGGTCATGGGCCCAAGGTCTAAATCTTTGTGATGCCATACCTATTAACTCAAACATAGGTGGCTTCGGCCACCGCCCTCTCCTCATGATCAACGGTTGTTGTTTGGTCTTGAGGTCTTCGTGTGGGTTTGAGACACTTAATGTGTGGTTATTTTTCCCTTTCTTTTGTGCTTGAGGTGTCTCTTCCCGCTGTTGCCATGGATGCCGGTATTGCCTCCGTTCTTCTCCTCATTGGTTCTAGTTTTTGGATCTAGGTTTTAGGGCAATATCCGTTGCATTCTTCTATTTTTCGCCAAATCGGGGCTTCAGTAGGTCGTAGAAGACTGCTAGAGTAGGTAGATTGAAGATTTAACCACGAATATTTCAATTTGGCATCTCCGGTACTATCGGATCTCCCTGCGGAAGTTGCCAGCCCCCTTGACATCTGCCTCGAGCGGTACTACCGCTGGGAGGTGTGGTACTACCGCTCAGAGCTTCCAACTTCAGATTTTCCCCGTTCCATCTTCACTCTTGTGTTTTCAGTTTGCTTGGATTATGCAATTTTTCTCTCTCATGTTCTTGTGTGTGTGTTTTAGGTGGTAGTAGCTCTGGGCACCAGGCTCGTTGCAAGAATCCCACCCGCTCCGGTGGTTCCAAGCGCTACCGTTCTGCTGATGTGCCAGTTGGTAGCACCTTGCCAGAGGGTGGCTCAAGTGAGTAGCCTAGGCAGAGAGTTAAGGTGATTGCATCCAAGAACAAGGGGACAAAGGGGGCTCATCAGATGTCTGTGTTAGAGTTCGATACGGCACGTAAGCGCAATCCGTACCGGGAGCCTCAGGATCCTTTGCTCATTCATTGCATGTTCTCGAACAAGTTTTAGCAGTCTATCTTCTATGATGTGTTGAAGACAAATAAGAATTTGTATGTGAAAGTTAAGTCAGTTGATCTCTCTCACATGGAGAAGGACTTGCCTTACTTCAGAGAAGCACTTCAGAGGTGCGAGGATCTCGATATCAAGAGGATCATCTCTTTCAACAAGGACTTTGATGCAGAACTTGTGGCACAAGTCTATGCGACTGTGCACTTTGGACACAATGAGGACCGGACTCTCTCTTGGATGACCAATGGTTGGCGTCTGTCTTCTTCTTGGAAGACCTTTATGGAGTTGCTGTCGTATGAGGATAAGGGCGCCTAAACCCCAATTGGGTTTCGCCCTCACAAGGAGGCCAATGCTACTCACAAGGAGGCTCTATGGTCGTTCTCTACCAAGAAGGTGTCTGAAACTGGGCATGTCTCCTACGAGATTTGGGCCTTCCTAGACATCATGCATAGGATCTTTAGGAACACTATGTTCCCTCGTGTTGCCAATCAGGATATGGTGCATTCCTATCTGGTGGACCTCCTTCTTTTCAGCCAGAAGCAACAGGGCTCTCAGGAGGTGTTGGATGTCTCTCATGGCATGTGGTCAGAACTTCGTTGTGCGATCTTGGAGCGTAAGTGCATCATCTATGGCCCCTACCTGATGCATCTCATTGAGGATACATGGGCATCTACATTCCCTCATGAGGAGCTTCTCACTGGAGACCTAGTGTCTCATGATGTTGTTCAACTGAGGCAGAAGGAGAAGTGGGGAACAACGGCTCCTGCTCCTTCAGAGCATGATGCAGTTAGGTCTGATGATGATGATGATGATGATGAGCCAGACTATCAGCCGCCAGAGGAGCCATCTTGTGCTAAGAAGCTCAAGTAGAAGATGGAGAAGCTATTTTGTCTCTAGGACAAGGGACAGTACAAGGCTCATGTTGCTGCAAAGAAGGCCCGTTTTCATGACAAGGCCATTATGAGGCAGGTTGGCCTCACCATGTTTGATGGCTCTGAGGAGAGGATCATTGATGAGGAAGCTTGGGTCCATGTGTACTGCTCGTGGACCGATTCTGATGATGGCACTGGAGGCCCTACACCTGGTGCAGAGGAGTCTGACGAGGAAGAGGAGCATGATTGGTGATGTTCTGGAGTGTTTCTACCACTGTCATTCGTAGGTGTCTTCTCTACCCTTTTGGTGTCTCGATGTCAAAGGGGGAGAGAGTGTAGGGATTTGCAGTGTGTTATGAGTTGAGTGTGTTTCTCTATTTGCAGTTGCTTCCCTCGCTCGAACTCATTTGATTTGGTTTATGTTTGTCCCGTGTGTTCGAGACCATATGGTGTGAGACATATGAGCTACCTTATCTCTATCTATTTATGTCTAGTACTTTATGTTAGCTATTGCCTGTGAGATGCATCCTATGCTTATGATTTTATTCATATGCTCTCCTGCTATTACTTGCCTGCTTTCATCTTACTATGTTTATGCTAGTATGGCTTGGTCTATAAAATATAGGGGGAGTAAGGATCCTATATGTGTGTGCTTTGCAGTCCAAAGCATATCTCAAGTAGTGCACACATCTAGGTGGGCAACTATATTTTGTAGGTTGTGGGTTTGCACACCACTTTACCTTATCCTTTGTGCAAATCCTGCGTTGTCATCAATCCACCAAAAAGGGGGAGATTGTTAGGGCATATTTCTCCCTAAGTGGTTTTGGTGGTTGATGACAATGTGCTTGCGGACTAATCATGTGCACTGAGCTTTTAGTTGTTCAAGCATTTGGCGCAAGATGATTCGTGACCCTCGGAGTTTCGAGTGAAGACGGTTCTTCTTTGGTGGTCTTGAGTCGTAGGGAAAACCGTACTATCATAGGGGGTCCACTTCAGAAAGGTTTGGGTGTAACCAACACGTACACACTCATATTGCACCCTTTGCCTCTTTCCACCTTATTGGAGTTGTCCACCGTTTGTATCGAAGCAGTGGTGAAAAGTTGCAAGTGGTAGTACCGCAGACTGGAGTGGTAGTACTGCCTATGGGAGGTAGTACCGCTACCAGTACCGCTCGCACTACCGCTCATGGCTGGGACCTTGATTTTTTGTGTCGGGTTCAAAGGTGGTGCCTTCGGGTTACTACCGTCCTACCCGTTTATCCCCAGAACATGGACGGTTGTAGCAACAATAGTTGAGGCGGTACTACCGCCCATAGGCGGTACTACTGCCCCTACTACCGCGGCTACCACCGCCCGTTCCTCTATTTTCCCCCTGTATCCCCTTATCTCATGTGCATCCTTCAGGGAGCGGTAGTACCGCTCCTGGAGATGTAGTACCGCTTGTCTGTGGGCTGAGAGGTGCATAACGGTTGGATTTGTCCCCCACTATAAAAGGGGCTCTTCTTCCCCAAGAAGACTTACCTCTTCCTCCCCAAACTCCATTGTTGCTCCAAAGCTCATTTCAGCCCGATCTCTCTCCCTAGCCAATCAAATTTGTTGATTTTCTTGGGATTGGTTGAGAAGGCCTAGATCTACACTTCCACCAATAGAAATTTGATTCCCCCTCTAATCCCTTGCGGATCTTGTTACTCTTGGGTGTTTGAGAACCCTAGACGGTTGAAGTCACCTTAGAGCCACATTCCATTGTGGCGAAGCTCCGTGCTATTGTTGGGAGCCTCCAATCAAGTTGTGGAGATTGCCCCAACCTTGTTTGTAAAGGTTTGGTCGCCTTCTTCAAAGGCACCACTAGTGGAATCACGACATCTCCCATTGTGCGAGGGCGTGAGGAGAATACGGTGGCCCTAGTGGCTTCTTGGGGAGCATCGTGCTTCCACACCGCTCCAATAGAGATGTACTTCCCCTCAAAGAGAAGGAACTCTGGTAACACATCCTCGTCTTCATTGGCTCCACTTGTGGTTATCTCTTACCTTTACTTTGTGCAAGCTTTACTTGTGTTGTTTCCTTTGTTGTTCTTTATAAGGGCATATTTATCCCTAAGGTGTATTGGTGATTGATGACAATGCTTTTGCGGACTAATCGTGTGCCTTGAGTATTTCAGACGTTTCGTCACTAGGCACAAGACGGTTTGGTGCCCCTCGAAGACTATTGAAGACGGCGTTTTTCTACGTTTCTTTTTGGTGGATTTGAGTCGTAGGAAAGCCATACTATTAAGAGGGGGTCTGCGTTGGAAAGGTTCGGGTGAAATCATCACGTACACATTTACTCCCTCTCCACCGCCTTTCCCTTTGTGCTTTGGAGCATCCTCCGTTTTCTTCATATATATGCAAAGAGAAGGATTCCTAGTGTTGCTGTTCTAAGGCATGCGGTAGTACCGCACGCCCTTGCGGTACTACCGTAGGTGCCCACGGTAGTACCGCTCCTAAGGAGTTGTAGTACAGTGGCCTCAGACCAGACTTAGCCGCTCGTGCGGCTGTAGGGGCGGATGTAATTTTTTTACATTCGCGCCTTACGCGGTAGTACCGCCCCATGCGCGCGGTAGTACCGTGAGTCCTGGTCTGGCACAGCAACATGAGCGGAAGTAGGGGCGGATGTAATTTTTTACATCCGCTCCCTACGCGGTAGTACCGCATGCCAGGTGCGGTAGTACCGTGTCGGATTTTTGCATTGTTCGATTTTCAGCGGAAGTTGGCATGGATGTATTTTTGTTCATCCGCGCCCTTCCCAGGCTAGTCCAATCCTGCCTTGCGGTAGTACCGCAAGGGGGAGCGGTAGTACCCGCGTCAGCGGCAGTACCGCCCTCAGCCTTTGCGGTTCAGGCCTGGGCTAGCTCCTGCCGTAGCAGCGGTAGTACCGCGGTCCGCCGCAGTAGTACCGTGAGCCCTTGCCGTAGTACCGCTTGTCTGGGGTAGCAGTACCGCAGGTCGCGGGCTGGTTAAGTGGATAACGGTTGGATTTGTCTCTCCACTATATAAGGGGTGTCTTCTTCCTCTAGTTGACCACCTCTTCCACCCCTAAGCTCCATTGTTGCTCCAAGCTCCATTTTCACCTGATCTCTCTCCCTAGCCAATCAAACTTGTTGATTTGCTCGGGATTGGTTGAGAAGGCCCCGATCTACACTTCCACCAAGAGAAATTTGATTCCCCCCACTAATCCCTAGCGGATCTTGTTACCCTTGGGTGTTTGAGCACCCTAGACGGTTGAGGTCACCGCGGAGCCATAGTCCATTGTGGTGAAGCTTCATGGTGTCGTTGGGAGCCTCCAATTAAGTTGTGAAGATTGCCCCAAACTTGTTTGTAAAGGTTCGATCGCCGCCTTCAAGGGCACCAATAGTGGAATCATGGCATCTCGCATTGTGTGAGGGCGTGAGGATAATACGGTGCCCCTAGTGGCTTCTTGGGGAGCATTGTGCCTCCACACCGCTCCAACGGAGATGTACTTCCCTTCAAAAGGAAGGAACTTTGGTAACACATCCTCGTCTTCACCGGCTCCACTCTTGGTTATCTCGTGTCTTTACTTGTGCAAGCTTATTTGGGTTGTATACCTTGCTTGCTTGTGTGCTTGTTGTTGTTGCATCATATAGGTTGCTCACCTAGTTGCATATCTAGACAACCTACTTTGATGCAAAGTTTAATTTGGTGAAGAAAAGCTAAAAATTGTTAGTTGCCTATTCACCCCCCCCCCCTAGTCAACTATATCAATCCTTTCAATTGGTATCATAGCCTCGTCTCTTTATTAAGGACTTTGCCATCCGAAGAGTATGGTTGAGACCATAGACGGTGGGGGGGACCACTCCGGTGTGAATCCGAGATCGTCTATGGCCGATGGAGGAACCGCGGTTTCTCGTGAGGAATTCAATATGGCTTTGAACACATTGAAAACCTCCATGACAACGAGGTTGAAAGCATGTTTAATCAATTCTTAGAAGGACAAACTATCTACCTCGCCGATGAAAGTGGGTGATCCCACTAACAAGGTGACAGATGCTAACTCCAACAAGGGGGGAGCTACTAGTGAAAAGGGTCCTTCTACTAGTGGTAGAAATGGCACCGGCATCTTTGCCCATGTGGAACCTCCAATCTATGGAGGACCGATTCCCTCTACTCATTTAAATTATGCCGTACCTCCTCCTAAGATTGTGAATAATGAGGACTTTGATTCTTGGGTTTATCACTTCAAGCGTCATTTAAATCATGTGAATACTAATCTTTGGAGAATCGTTGAAGAAGGTTTCCATCCACATGACGGAAGCAACTTCACCCCTACAGAAGTTGTGGATAATCAATTCAATGAGAATGCTCTCTTCATCATTCAAGATGCGGTTCCACCCGAAGATCTCCCTCATCTTCGACCCTTCGCCATGGCCAAAGATGCATGCCATCATGTTGTTTACCTCTATAAGGGAAGCGCAAGCATTCAACGCCCCAACTATGAAGTGGTGCAAGATGAAGCCGATGAGTTTGTAATTAAAGAAGATGAAGAACCTTGTGAGCTCTTTCAGAGAGTAACCAAACTCGCGGTCTCACTCCGAGATCATGGGAGCAAGGACACGGATGACAATTGGATCAAGCGCAAGTTCCTCAAAGCTATGATGCCTTACCACAAGGCCATGTCCTCCGTCATCCGTCAAAGACTGGACTTCCACTCCTTGACCTCAAATGAAGTGTTGGATGAGTTGTGGCAATGAGGATCTTGGACAAGACCGCCAACAACGCAGTGTTGCATTCTCAAAGAGCAAAGAAGCCCAACCTTTCCTTGAAGGCCAAGGTTATTGTGGAAGAAGAGGAAGAAGAGGAAGATGAGGAGAGCAACCCCGAAGATACAAAATATGATTATCATGAGCACATGGCTCTTGCTTCAAGGCAATTTTGGAGCAAGAAGAACACAAGGCCCAACTTCAACAAGAACAAATCAAGTGGTTTCAAGGGCAAGCAACATGTGAGTACATGTTAAAATTGTGGCAACGTGAGCCACTTTGTTGTGGATTGCCCTTACGAGAAGCAAGAGGACAATGGTGGCAAGCTCATCCGAAGAGACAAAGCCAAGTCCTTCCCAAACAAGAACAACTTCACCAAAAAGACTCCTACTCGAGGGTTGGTGGTTCAAGAAGAATACCATGAGGATGACGATGATGATGAAGATAGTGAAGCCATGGCCATGGCCTCCATTGCCATTGCCACAACTCCACAGGTGTCCCTCTTTGACTCGCCCAATGAGAACATCACCGCCAAGTGTCTCATGGCTAAAGCCACCAACAAGGTAACCCCCAACATCAAAACCACCATCATTACTAAACCCTCCTTGACAGATGGTATTGATGAAAGTGAGGGGTCTAATGAGGAAGTAAATGAATTTGAGTCTTTTATGAGTAAGCTCAAGGGCAAATCCAACAAGCACTTTATTGCTCTCTTGGAACAACTTGGTGAAGTCAATGACATGATCGAGGCTCATGAAGAAACCATCTCTAAGATGGAAGGTCATAGTCGTGACTATGCCGATGAGATATCGGATCTCTCTAATGCTCTTGAGGAAGAGCGTGGGCATCGTTTGGCTCTTGAGGAGTCACACAACGATGACCATGCTAAGTTAAAGAAAGATCTTGATCATGCACTTGTTGTATCTCGTGTGCTAACTTCCGAGAAGGCTAAACTTGGCATTGACCATGCTAGACTCAAGGAGGAGTTTGATATACTCGACAAGGACCACAAGGTCTTGAAGGGTGCTCATGCTAGCCTCAAGGAGTCTCATGATCAACTCCAAGTGAAGCTAACCAAAGAAAAAGCCACCTTTTCTCATATGGTATTAATTGATAACGCAAATGCCACTAACCCGTGTTGTGAGCATGTGCATCTTGTGGAGGAGAATGCCAAGTTGAAGGATCAACTTGAGAAAGGCCTTGTGACGTGCATAGAAGGTGAGAAGAACCTCAATGACCTTTTGAGCAATCAAAAAGAAGTTGTGGCCAAGGAGGGGGTTGGGTTCGCACCCAAGTCCAAGAACAAGAAGAAGAACGACAAGGCCAAACGACCTCCTCCTCTCAAGCAAACTTTTGTGAAGGAGGGAGAGGGTGCTCCTAAGGAGAAGAAGAACAATGTGAAGGGTGGTGGTGTCAAAAATGGCAATGCCACTCCTTCCAACAAAGCCGGCGACTTTAACCCTTATGTGTTGTGTCGTGCTAGTGATGGGCATGTTTATGCTAAATTTGTTGGTTCTCCTTATGAGTACATTGAATGGTCTATTTGGGTTCCTAAGACCCTTGTTACTAACATCAAAGGATCCATTACAAAATGGGTACCTAAAACCAAGCATTGATCACTTGTAGGTGTTTGCTTCCGGTGGGGGATCATGGTTGCTCGATAGTGGAGCAAAAAATCATATGACCGGAAGCAAGGACTTGGTGGTGGACATGCACAAGATCCCTTCTATGCCCACCAACGTCGAGTGGGGTAATGCCTCGTCTTCTAAGGTATTGGGTCTTGGCAAGGTTGTCATTTCTCATGATCTAACAATCGAGAAAGTCATGCTTGTTGAGTCCCTTGCTTACAATCTACTTTCCGTTTGTCAACTTGCACTCATGGGCTTTGCCACTTTCTTTAATATTGATACAGTGGCCCTCTTGTGGAGCAAGACTCTTAAAGTAGCCTTTGTTGGGCATGTCGAGAACGGTCTTTATGTGATTAACTTTTCGGAGCGACCCACTAAGATCGCGACATGCCTAATGGCTAAAGTTGGTGTGGGATGGCTTTGGCATCGCCGATTAGCCCACGTCAATGTGAGATCTTTGCAAAGTCTTCTCAAGGGGGACCATGTCCGTGGACTAACAAATGTTAATTTTGCCAAAGATCATGCTTGCAGTGCTTGTATCGAAGGAAAGCTTCATGAGAAGGCTCACCCTCCCACGACTATCATCTACTCGAAGAGACCCTTGGAGCTCCTTCACATTGATCTCTTTGGGCCTCCATCCTTTGATAGTCTTGGGGGTAGAAAGTATTGCTTGGTGATTGTGGGTGATTATTCAAGATACACTTGGGTATATTTCTTCAAGAGGAAGAGTGAGACTCAAAAAACCGTCATCGACTTTGCAAATGAAGCTCAACATCAACATGATGCAAAGATCTTGACAATTAGGAGTGACAACGGCACCGAGTTCAAGAACTACACGTTGGATGAGTTTCTTAGTGATGAGGGGATCAAGCATCAATATTCTGCACCATATACCCCTCAACAAAATGGTGTCGCGGAGAGGAAGAACCGGATGTTGATGGATGCGGCAAGGACCATGATGGCAGAGTTCAAGTCTCCATACAACTTTTGGGCCGAAGCCATCCACACAGCATGTCATGCATCCAATCGGCTCTATCTCCACAAAGTCTTGAACAAGACTCCTTATGAAATACTTACCAGTAACAAGCCCAACCTCAAGTACTTCCGGGTGTTCGGGTGTAAGTCTTTCATTCTCAAGAAAGGTGTTCGCTTGTCTAAATTTGAGGCTAGAGCTTATGAGGGCATATTTGTTCGTTATGCTACAAACTCTCATGCTTACCGTGTCCTCAACAAGTCCACCAGAATCATTGAGGAGACGTGTAACGTAGAGTTTGATGAGAATAACGGCTCCCAAGTGGAGCAAAGTGGTACTTGTGATGTAGGTGATGAAATTCCTCCCCAAGCCATAAGAAGAATGGGTGTGGGTCATATCCTACCCATTGAGGAACCCCTTGTGGCCGAAGGAGAAGGACAATGCTCCACTCAAGTGGAGCCATCACCAACCTAAGACCCACACGCTTCTGAAGAACAAAGTGAAGGCCCTCAACCTCATGAACAAGATCAAGGGCAAGATCAACCTCAAGATGGTGGTGAACCACCAAATGATGCCCAAGGTCAAGTTCTCCCCTTCGAGCAAGTTCAAGATCAAGAGCAAGCTCAAGATCAAGAACAAGCTCAAGGCGGCGCGCAAGATGATCAAGTTACCCCTCCTCTTTTCACATCCGAGGAGGAATTAGAGCATCGTGCCATGAAGATTGCTTCCAAGCTCACTACCAAAGGTCATCTCATGGATAATGTGGTTGGAAGCCTAAGAAAGGGGGTAAGCACTCGTAGACAATTAGCAAACTATTGTGAACATCACGTGTTTGTCTCTTGTGTTGAACCTCAGAAGGTTTATGAGACGCTCGAGGACCCGGATTGGCTCAATGCCATGCATGAAGAACTCAACAAATTTGAGCATAACAAAGTGTGGAAATTAGTGCCAAGGCCAACCGGGAATCATAATGTCATTGGAACCAAGTGGATATTTAAGAAGAAGCAAGATTCTCATGGGATCATTGTTCGCAACAAGGCTCATTTGGTGGCACAAGGCTACTCCCAAGTCGAGGGTATCGACTACGGTGAAACCTTTGCTCCCGTTGCTCGCCTTGAATCTATTGGTTTGTTGATTGCTTATGCTTCTCATCATAATTTCATGTTGCAACAAATGGATGTGAAGAGTGCTTTTCTTAATGGTCCCATTAATGAGTTGGTGTATGTCAAACAACCCCCCGGGTTCGAAGATCCCTATTTCCCCGATCATGTGTACCAACTCCACAAGGTGCTCTATGGCCTTATACAAGCCCCATGTGCGTGGTATGAGCATCTTACGGAGTTGTTACAAGATCGTGGGATCGAAATCGGGAATCGACCCCACTCTTTTTACTAAGAAGGTCAAAGGGGAGTTGTTTGTGTGCCAACTATATGTTGATGATATTATTTTTGGTTCCCCTAACAAAGCTTTCAATGAATAATTTGCTACTCTCATGACCTCAAAGTTCAAGATGTCTATGATGGGAGAGTTGAAGTTCTTTCTCGGGTTTGAAATCAAGCAAAGAAGAGAAGGAACCTTCATCAACCAAGCCAAATACACTCAAGGCATGCTCAAGAGATTCAAGCTAAGTGATGTCAAGCCGGCTTCCACTCCAACGCCCACCAAGTGCCAACTTGACATTGATCCCAATGGTAAAGCGGTGGATCAAAAGGTATATCGCTCCATGATTGGATCCTTGCTTTACCTTTGTGCATCTAGACCGGATATCATGTTGAATGTGGGAATTTGTGCACGGTTTCAAGCCGCACAGAAGGAAAGCCACTTTGTGGCGGTCAAGCGAATCCTTTGATATTTGGCTCATACCCCAAACTTTGGCTTATGGTACCCAAGAGGAGCAAACTTCAAGCTTGTAGGATATTCGGATTCCGATTGGGCAGGAGACAAAGTGGATAGCAAGTCCACTTTCAGAGGGTGCCAATTTCTTGGTTGCTCTTTGGTGAGTTGGTCTTCCAAGAAGCAAAGTTGTGTGTCTCTCTCGTCCACCAAAGCAGAGTATGTGGCGGCTGGTAGTTGTTGTGCACAACTCTTATGGATGAGGCAAACTTTAAAGGATTACGGTGTCATTTGTGACAAAGTGCCTCTTTGGTGTGACAATGAAAGTGCCATCAAGATTTCTCTCAACCCGGTGCAACACTTCAAGACGAAGCATATTGAGATTCGGTATCACTTCATCCGGGATCATATTAGGCGAGGGGAGATCGAGCTCAACTATGTCAACACTCATGATAACCTTGCAGATATTTTCACGAAGCCCTTGGATGAAGCAAGATTTCATGAGTTAAGGCATGAGCTAAATATCATTGATTTGAGCAATGTGACTTGAACCCTTGCACGCCCCACCACACTCAACTTGTTGTCTAGTTTAGGTGTAGGCATGGACATAGGGGGAGTGTTGTTCTCTCAATTAACTCTCCCTCCCCCCATTATGCATAAATTGATCAACTCTTTCACATTAGCCATTTTTTATGGTACTTGTGCTTCAAAGGCAAGTTTTGGTCATGGGCCCAAGGATAATTCTTCGCGGTGCCATACCAATCGACTCAAACATAGCTGGATCCAGCCACCGCCCTCTCCTTGGAGAGGTTGTGTCTCGTTTTTGGTCCTTGTTGTCTCTTGCTTTTCTCTCTTCGTGCCAAGCTTGTGCTTGTGGTGTCTCGTTTGTTAGCTAGTTGGTGTGTTTGTTCGCTTGAAGGTTCCGTGCAAAGATGTTTCTTCCTTTTGTTTGAAACTGCATTTTCTTGGGTTCACGGTACTACCGTGGCCTGCCACGGTACTACCGCAAGGACACGGTACTACCGCAACTAGCATGGCAGTAATTTTTTACTACCGCTGGTGGAGCAGTACTACCGCCCCCGGCGTGGTACATCCGCCCGGGTGGTACTACCGCAAGGACGCGCGGTACTACCGTGGAGTAGCGAGCACGTGGGGGTTAAGAGCGTGCAGGGGGAGTTCCAACTCCCCATACCCATTCACTCTTTCTCCCCACGCCGCCTCTCTCTCTCTCCTGCCCAAGAATGGCGCCGGAGGCCCTCGCCGGATCTCTGTCTCCGGCCGCTCTCCTCGGATTCCGACCGGTGGGATTGTTCCCCACCACTTACTTTGCCATGGAACAAGGTTTCTCCCCAAATCCCTCTCTTTTTGGTTCATTCTTTTGCTTCTAGGTTTTTGGGGAGATGCTTGTTGTTCTTGAGATTTTAGGCTAAATCTTTGCAAGAGTAGGATGTAGGAGAGTAGTAATGCATAGAGATAGTACTTGATATGTTGCCCTATGGTAGATTTGATCGACTGTAGTACCGCTTTGTTGTCACGGTTGTTCTTAGATCCACTTGAAGTTTTGGATCTGAAACTGTGCGGTACTACCGCACCTCCAGCGCGGTACTACCGCCCGCACGGTACTACCGTGACTAGGAGCGGCACTAAAATTTTAGTATCGTGTGGCCAAGCAGTACTACCGTTGTTGTCAAACCTCTCATGTGGCAATTATCAAGTGCGAGTTCTACTTGTTTCACCATTTTGTTGTGGTCTTTGCATTAATCCTTCTCGCGTCTCTTGCGTGTTTGTTTTGTGGTGTGTGGCTCAGGTGCTCCTGCTCGCCGTTCCAATCCAAGCCGTGACACGGGCTCCAAGCGTCTGCGAAATCAAGATGAAGCTCCAGAGGGCTCCAGTTCCCCCCAACGCAGGATCAAGACCACCGCCACCAAGGACAAGGAACCCACCATGGGCATGGATGAGATGCCACTTGTGGAGTTCATCTCCCAAAGGAAGATCAATCCCTATGTGCATCCTCGTGCCAACTTTCGAGGGAATGACCTGTTCTGGACCAAGCAGCAGAATCTCATTTATCTGGATGTGATCAAGGCCAAGCGAAACATCTATGTGGATGTGCACTGGATCGACATGCATCATATGAGGGAAGAGAAGCACCGGGACTACTTTGGTGAGGCTTTGGATCTAGTGGAGCAATTTGGCATTGAGCACATCATCTCTTTTCACAAAGACTTTGATCCTGAGATTGTGGCTCAGTTCTTTGCCTTGGTGCACTTTCATCCTAATGAGGAACAGACTATGACTTGGATGACCAATGGTCAGCAGCTGACTGCTCATGGAAGGAGTTCATGACTTTGCTTGGTGTTCAGAATGAGGGGCTCGCCACACCCCAAGGTGTTCGTCCTCATGCCAATCCCAAGTCAGCCAACAAGAACAAGATTCAGCCCTTCTATGTTGAGAAGAAGCTCTCCAGTGGCAAGTCATCTTGGGTGCTCAACTCCTTCCTTGACATCCCTGATCTTCCGCAACACTCTCTTTCCTCGCATTGGTGACAAGGACAAGGTGCATGCTTATCTTGTCGACATGTTGCTCCTGTGTGAGGAAGCGCGCAACTCTCAGATGCTACCACTTGATGTCTCACATATCATGTGGTGTGAGCTTCGGTTTGCGGCATACAACCGCAAGGTCCCCATTTATGGACCTTATCTGTTTCATTTGATCTCGGCCACTTGGGATAAGCTCTACCCTCAGGATGAGTTTGAGGCACCTGGTTGGATTTGACATGAGTCCATCAGGCTCCATGTCAAGACTCAGTGGGCTAACACCACCTCTCGTGTTGAGGCCGCGGCTGCCATGGATGTGGATGCGGATGAGGACGAGGAGGAGGCAGGGGACGAGGACAGCTCTGAGGGTTACATCCCTCCCACCTCTGAGCCATCTTGGGCTAAGAGGCTGAAGAACAAGATGAAGGCATTGTTCTGTATGCAAGCAAAGGGGCAATATCGGACTCACGTTGTCTCCAAGGAGAGTCGCCGCCGCGACAAGAAGATTATGAGGCTTTTTGGAGAGGATGTTTCTGGCGATTCTGAGGAGCGCATCACTCCAGAGGCTGAGTGGATGGCAAAACAAGGCTTCAAGTGGACTGATTCTGAGGAGGACAACGAGGAGACCGTTCCCGCTGCCGAGTCTAACGAGGAGTGTGCAACTGATTACTCCGCTTGAGCCACCACTTGTGTTGTAGGTGTCCTCTCTGCCTTTTTGGTGTCTCGATGCCAAAGGGGGAGAGAGTGTAGGGATTTGTGAGTCTTGTGTCGTGATTGTGTTTGCTTTGCTCGCGTTTGTTCCGTTGAACCTTGCTTGCTTTGGTTTAGTCTGCTCGCGAGACTTGCTCTATCATATGGTGTAAGACATATGCACTCTATCATACCTTATTGAGCTGATGATATATTGTGCTATTTATGTTATGCTCATATTTACTATCTTGTTTAGTGTTAGCCTTATTGTTGCAAGATATGCATTGTCTATAAAATATAGGGGGAGTGTTGATCCTAGTATACTTGTCGTGCAGTCCAAAGCACTTATCTAGATAGCACGCATCTAGGTGGAGCTCGTCTATATTTTAGATATGTGGGGTTTGCTTATGTTCTATATTATGTCCCCTTGTGCAAATCCCATATTGTCATCAATCCACCAAAAAAGGCACGATTTTAAGGGCATATTTATCCCTAAGGTGTTTTGGTGATTGATGGCAATGCTTTTGCGGACTAATCATGTGCCTCGACTATTTCAGACGTTTCGTCACTAGGCACAAGACGGTTTGGTGCCCCTCGAAGACTATTGAAGACGGCGTTTTTCTACGTTTCTTTTCGGTGGATTTGAGTCGTAGGAAAGCCGTACTATTAAGAGGGGGTCCGCGTTGGAAAGGTTCGGGTGGAATCATCACGTACACGTTTACTCCCTCTGCACCGCCTTTCCCTTTGCGCTTTGGAGCATCCTCCGTTTTCTTCATATATATGCAAAGAGAAGGATTCCTAGTGTTGCTGTTCTAAGGCATGCAGTAGTACTGCTCTTAGGAGCGGTAGTACCGCAGGCCCCCGCGGTAGTACCGCACGCCCTTGCGGTAGTACCGTAGGTGCCCATGGTAGTACCGCTCCTAAGGAGCTGTAGGACCGTGGCCTCAGACCAGACTCAGCCGCTCGTACGGCTGTAGGGGCGGATGTAATTTTTTTACATCCGCGCCCTACGTGGTAGTACCGCCCCATGCACGCGGTAGTATCGTGAGTCCTGGTCTAACACAGCAACATGAGCGGGAGTAGGGGCGGATGTAATTTTTTACATCCGTTCCCTGCGTGGTAGTACTGCATGCCAGGTGCGGTAGTACCGTGTCGGATTTTTGCATTGTTTGATTTTCAGCGGAAGTTGGCACCAATGTATTTTTGTTCATCCGCGCCCTTCCCAGGCTAGTCCAATCCTGCCTTGCAGTAGTACCGCAAGGGGGAGCGGTAGTACCGCCCTCAGCCTTTGCGGTCCAGGCCTGGGCTAGCTCCTGCCGTAGCAGTGGTAGTACCGCGGTCCGCCGCGGTAGTACCATGAGCCCTTGCGGTAGTACCGCTTGTCTGGGGCGGTAGTGCCGCAGGTCGCTGGCTGGTTAAGTGGATAACGGTTGGATTTGTCTCTCCACTATATAATGGGTGTCTTCATCCTCTAGTTGACCACCTCTTCCACCCCCAAGCTCCATTGTTGCTCCAAGCTCCATTTTTGGCTGATCTCTCTCCCTAGCCAATCAAACTTGTTGGTTTGCTCGGGATTGGTTGAGAAGGCCCCGATCTACACTTCCACCAAGAGAAATTTTATTCCCCCCACTAATCCCTAGCGGATCTTTTTACTCTTGGGTGTTTGAGCACCCTAGACGGTTGAGTCACCGCGGAGCCATAGTCTATTGTGGTGCAGCTCCGTGGTGTCGTTGGGAGCCTCCAATTACATTGTGGAGATTGCCCCAACCTTGTTTGTAAAGGTCCGGTCGCTGCCTTCAAGGGCACCAATAGTGGAATCACGGTATCTCGCATTGTGTGAGGGCGTGAGGAGAATACGGTGGCCCTAGTGGCTTCTTGGGGAGCATTGTGCCTCCACACCGCTCCAACGGAGACGTACTACCCTTCAAAAGGAAGGAACTTCGGTAACACATCCTCGTCTTCACCGGCTCCACTCTTGGTTATCTCGTGCCTTTACTTGCGCAAGCTTATTTGTGTTGTATCCCTTGCTTGCTTGTGTGCTTGTTGTTGTTGCATCATATAGGTTGCTCACCTAGTTGCATATCTAGACAACCTACTTTTATGCAAAGTTTAATTTGGTAAAGAAAAGCTAAAAATTGTTAGTTGCCTATTCACCCCCCCTCTAGTCAACTATATTGATCCTTTCATTGTTGTTGTTGTTGTTGTTGTTGTTGTTGTTGTTAGCATCATATAGGTTGCTCACCGAAAGTGCAACTATCCTTGGGTGGTTTTGGTAATGATTAACAACATATAGCTCATTGAACTAATGCCATTACAAGATAAATATTTCAGGAAAGATTGGCATGGCATGGATAAGGAATGTGGACCCCTCAAAATGCTAAGGACAAAGATTGGATGAAGCTTCAAAGTCCAAGACTCTACATTTTCTATTTTAGTGATCCAATATCACATTGAGTCTATAGGAAAGCCAATACTATTAAAAGGGGATGAGGTGTTGCTTAATGGCTTGCTTGCTCAAAATGCTTAGTGATTATGCTCCAAAAGCCCTCAACCACTTTATCATATCCACATATGTCCCAAACCAAAAGTCAAACTCGGCCCCATCGATTTGATCCATCCGGCGCCATCGAGTTCATTTGACATACCCACTGCCAGAAACCCAAGTCTTTTCGGTCTCACCGATAGGGATCTCGATCTCACCGAGATGGGGTTGCAAACTCCTTGTTTCCCTTCATAATGTTTCGGTCTAACCGAGATGAGCGATCAGTCCCACTGAGTCTTCCATGTGAACTCTCTGTTTCCTTTTTGTAATGCTTTGGTCCCATCGAGACGAGCGAATCGGACCCACCGAGTTTGCCTGACTAACTCTCTAGTTAGCTTATTACCAAAGTCGGTCCAACCGAGTTTGAGTAATCGGTCCAACCGAGATTACGTTATGCCCTAACCCTAATGATATCGGTCCCACCGAGATGACATCCCGGTCCCATCGAAATTGCCTAACAGTCACATATGTACTAAATCGGTCCGACCGAGTTATCTGATTCGGTCCCACCGAGTTTGGTATAATGTGTGTAACGGTTAGATTTTGTGTGGAGGCTATATATACCCCTCCACCCTCTCCTCATTCGTGAGGGAAGCTATCAGAATGTGCCTACACTTCCACTACCCATATTCTGAGAGAGAGCCACCTACTCATGTGTTGAGACCAAGATATTCCAATCCAACCATATGAATCTTGATCTCTAGCCTTCCCCAAGTTTCTTTCCACTCAAATCATCTTTCCACCAAATCAAGTCCTATGAGAGTGAGTTGAGTGTTGGGAGACTATCATTTGAAGCACAAGAGCAAGGAGTTCATCATCAACACACCATCCATTACTTTTTGGAGAGTGGTGTCTCCTAGATTGGTTAGGTGTCACTTGGGAGCCTCCGACAAGATTGTGGATTTGAACCAAGGAGTTTGTAAGGGCAAGGAGATCGCCTACTTCGTGAAGATCTACCCTAGTGAGGCAAGTCCTTTGTGGGCGATGGCCATGGTGGGATAGACAAGGTTGCTTCTTCGTGGACCCTTCGTGGGTGCAGCCCTCCGTGGACTCGCGCAGCCGTTACCCTTCGTGGGTTGAAGTCTCCATCAACGTGGATGTACAATATCACCACCTATCGGAACCACGGCAAAAACATCTATGTCTCCTATTGCGTTTGCATTCTCCAAACCCTTCCCTTTACATTCTTGCAAGTTGCATGCTTTACTTTCTGCTGCTCATATACTCTTTGCATGCTTGCTTGAATTGTGTTAATATTGTTGGACTTGTGCTAAGTTGTTAAAATCTGCCAAGAACTAAAATTGGGAAAAGGTTAAGTTTTTATTTGGTCAAGTAGTCTAATCACCCCCCCCCCTCTAGACATACTTTCAATCCTACAATTGGTATCAGAGCTTTGGTCTCCATTTGCCTTGATCTCCATAGCTTTTGGTGATCATAGCCTTGGTTTCACAACCTAGGAGAGTATGGCGTCTAGCGAGGGAAATTACCGCCATAGAGGTCCTTACTTTGATGGTACTAATTTTGCTAGTTGGAAGCATAAGATGAAAATGCATATTCTTGGAGATAACCCCGCTGTTTGGGCTATTGTGTGTATTGGCTTGCAAGGTGAATTCTTCGATGGGAGAGAACCGAATCGTGAAGCAACCGCGGAAGAGTTGAAGATGCTGCAATACAACGCTCAAGCTTGTGATATCCTCTTCAACGGATTGTGCCCCAAAGAATTCAACAAAATCTGTCGCCTTGAGAATGCAAAGGAAATTTGGGATACTTTGATTGACATGCACGAAGGTACCGACTCCGTCCAGGAATCCAAATTGGATATGCTTCAAAGTCAACTTGACAAGTTCAAAATGAAGGATGGTGAAGGTGTCGCTGAAATGTACTCTAGGCTTGCTCTCATTACAAATGAGATTGCCGGCTTAGGAAGTGAAGAGATGACCGACAAATTCATAATCAAGAAGATCCTAAGAGCCTTGGATGGAAAATATGATACCGTGTGCACATTGATCCAAATGATGCCCAATTACAAAGATCTCAAGCCAACAGAAGTCAGTGGAAGAATTGTTGCTCATGAGATGTCACTCAAGGATAAAGAAGAGCTTCACAACAAGTCAAGTGGTGCTTACAAAGCCTCATGTGATGCTCCTACATCATCAAGTGAGAAACAAACCTTCAATGAGGAATTGAGCTTAATGGTGAAAAACTTCAACAAGTTCTACAAGAGTAGAAGCAAGGAAATGAGTTCCAAGTCAAGGTCCTACAATGACAAAAGATCTTCGAGTCGTGAATGTAATTGCTACAATTATGGAAGACTCTGACACTATTCCAATGAGTGTACGGCTCCTTACAAAAGGAGAGAAGATTCACCCAAAATAATAAGTAGAAGAGAAGAATCACCATCAAGAGAGAGGAGGAGTAGAGATGATCATCGTTATGAACGAACAACCTCCCGGAGAAGCAAGGATTCAGAAAGGAATGACAAATCATCAAAGAGCTACACAAAGCGAAGACATCAAGTTCATGTTGGTGAATGGGTATCCGGCTCCGACTCCGACAATGACTCCGAGAGAAGCTATCACTCCGACTCCGAATATACTCAAGATGAAGGTGTTGCCGGTCTAGCACTTGTGTCAACCAACTCCTACGACATATTTGACTCATCAAATGAAGGAATTGGAAGATGCTTCATGGCTAAAGGCCCAAAGGTATCACATCCCGAGTATGTTGATTTCAATAGTGATGAAGATGACTTGTTAGGTGATGATTATTTACTTGTTGACAACTCTAGTGATGAATACTATGATGAAACGTCAATTGATCATGCTAATCAAGATAAAACGAATGACAATGATAAGGACAAGATTGAGCGCCTAACTAAAGAACTAAACACTCTTAAGTTATCTCATGAAACTATCTTGGAAGATCATCGAGAACTTTTAAAGACTCATGAGAAGTTACGCTCTGAAAAGCTCAACCTTGAGCAAGAGCATGAGTTTTTTAAAGGCAATCAATGATGATCTTCGCAAGAAAAGTTCTTCTTACATTGCCAAGCATTTACTCTTATCTACTTACATGCCACAAGTCAAGTCTAGTAACAAGAGTAAGAAAGATTCTTCTAGTAGTAACAATAATCATGCTAAATCCAATATTGTTGCTTCTAGTAGTTCTCTTGATTCCACTAATGATTCTCTTAGCCAAGTTACACTTGAGCAAGAAAATAGCTTATTGAAGGGAATTATAGAGAAGGGTGTCTACAGTAGCCTTGCCGGGAGTAAGCAATTTGAAGAAATTGTACGCAAGCAAGGAAGGCACCGGAAGAATCAAGGTGTTGGTTTTGAACGAAAGTTCAATGCCAATGGAGTTGAGTGGGAAGAAGATCAATACCCCAAGACAAAGTCTGTTCCCCAACAAGAGAAGTATGATCCTACTTCTTTCCAAGGGACACAAGCTCAAGATGATCTTCCACCACAAGACCACAAGCAAAAAGGCAAGGACAAGCTTAAAGAGGAGATCGATGCATTTGAAGAAGCTCCCAAGGCCTTGGTCAAGTGGGTTCCCAAGACTACATCAAGCTCTACTTCATCAAGTTTCACTACTACCCCAAGTATTCCCATCAAGATGATGTGGATCCCAAAGAAGAAGAACTAGAGAGTTCTTGAGGGTGACTCCGCCAATATACTTCTCTCATATCATTTTGGCAAGGACAAGTGCAATCAACTTCCACATCTTGCACTAGTTCAAGGAGTCACAAACCCTCTTGTTGGTAAGACAAGGGACAAGGTAACCTAATGCTTTCATGGACATCATCTTGTGTGTGCATCACTCTATGTCTATGGATATCCTTGCTTGTTCCTTGTGGGACTAACCCGTGTAGGTATTGAAAGTGCAACTCACTCCAATGGATTGCTCCAAATGATCAACAACGTTGAGCATCCACATCTTCAACACCTACATGAAGTCATCATCGACAAAACCCAAGGTTAGTTCATCCCTCTTAGGGGGGATCTCACATCTAGGGGAGCTTTACTCTAAAGAATTGAGCTAAAAGCAACTCTAATGGTGTGAACGCAACAATGCTTTATGTAAAAGTGGTAACCCCATGTGTGCTTAAACGATGAGTATGACCTATGATCAAATGTTCTCATTTGACTCCTAAGTCAATATACTCATATATAGATGACCTAGTCATCGCCAATTGTTTGACAGATGCTAGAATTGGTTGTGCATGCTTTTCCACATATTTCATTTGCTATTTTATTGTGTGAGCATGTTGGTTGCATATTTTACTCATTCGAGGACATCCACTTGTTGTTTTGATTGTTTGGATCTTTCTCTTTTTCCAAGTGGATGGACAAGAATGCCTAAGAATCTTCTCTAGCTATCTATTCTATTCTCGTCTCAAACTCTATTCATGCTACATCACAAAGTTTGATCAAGTCAGATTCGAACCACTATGTGTGAGGAGCACTCAGAGTCCCTCGATTCGTCATAGACTTAAACTTCCAAAACCTCTTTGTGCATTTCGGTCTGACCGAGAAATCCATTTCGGTCAAACCGAGTTCACTAAGTTGATCTAGGTTTTCATCTCTGTGCAACCAATTTGAACAGCAACCGCTTGCGATTCTGCAATATCGGTGCCACCCGTTGTACCACTCGGTCACACCGACAAGGTCGGGATATATATACCCATGGGTAAGATTTTGGAAATTACTTCAAATCTTCTTAGCCCGCGCGTGTCCTTCTCTGCCTCCTCGGGTCCCTGGATCGTCTCCTCGCCGCCAACGACCTCCCGCCGTTGGACTCTGCCACCGTCGACGGAATCTGCTCTGCCATCGCCGCTGTAGAGAACACTCGCCGCTCTAGGGTATGTGTTCGACCCCTTGTGTTGTCTTTTTCACTCCGATTCCTAGCACAAGGACAATGCCATGCTTCTTGCCACAAATGAGATTAATCTATCCAGCTAAGTCTTCCTTAGGTCTAGATTGATTCAAAAAATTTAGGGTTAGTCCTCCATAGAACTCATCTCGAACCGACCGAAATGTAGAAATCGGTCTAACCGATTCGGCTTAGGCCATTGCACATGCGCTTTTCAGTCTGACCGAAACGTGCAAATCGGTGTGACCGAGTTCAGGATTCTGTGAAACCCTAGCAATCTCGGTGCCACCGAACTGTGACTCGGCCCAACTGAGTTCACTAGTTTAGGTTCCAAGTGTTGCTTCGGTATCATCGAGTTTGTCAATTTGATAGCTCCGAGATCACTTCTATAGAGAACTAAAACTAAGCTTTTTGACTCAATTTGTTTTGCAAAACCTCTGTACTTTGTGATGCTCATCTACTCTACCTCATCTACAACCTATTCAGAGGGCCTGCTAACAGTTTGCCTGCAAGATGTCTGACCAAAGTGACAGCCAGAACAAGTCTGAACAGCAAGGACAGTTGAGTGAGGGCACTAGTCCCTCTAGTAACTATGATGAGGGCAGCAGGAGCACACCTAGTAACTTACCCAAGGCATCTACTAGAACAAGGAAGAAGAGAACCTCATATTCTGAAGATGAAGTTTATGTTGCAGCTGAGGATGAGGCCATCTCAAAGAGGAAAGTTGTGAAGAAAGAGTTTGGCACTGCTGCATCAACAAAGCCAGGCATGAACAAGAAGGCACCATCTAGGAGAGTGCCTACATCCAAGCCAAGGAAAGTTGCCATAGGTGAGACTATGAAGTTCACCATTGAATCTGAAGAAGAGGCAGCTGGTGAGGACAAGAAGAAGAAGAGGGCAAGAACTACAACAGCTAAAGTTCTTGTAAAGTCCTCAATGGTGAGATTAGATGATGAAGAGGAAGAGGATGCTGCTCCAGCACCTAAGGCACAGAAGCTCATGGGAGATGCTATGAAGTCAGGGGCTGCTGCTAAGCCCAAAACTGCTCCCAAAGCTGTTGCTCCAGTTCCCAAGACTGCACCCAAGAGGAGTATCAGGAATATACCTGCTGAGGAGAAGAACAAGGCCCTAGTGCCTGAGACTGAAGAAGAGGAAGCAGAAGCCCAAGTGCTAAGGAAGCTAAAGCCAAAGATTCCTGACCATAATGATGCATATCCTATTGCAGAAGACATGAGGATCAGGAAGGATGCAGGACTAAGACAGTGGAGAAAGGCTGACCCATATGCTATCAGGAGGAGAATTGCTGTGGATTATAGGTTCCACACGAAGGAACACCAAGATTCCTATGAGACTATCCTTCTTGACAAGAAGCCCATAGTGTGTGACATGAGATGGGTGGACTGGACCTACATAAGAGAGAATGAAGATCACTTCCCAGGTATTTATGATAGCTTCAAGGCCTGTGACGTTGACAAGTTTGTTGGCCAGAAGCTCACAAAGTGGAACGATGAGCTGATCATGCAATTCTATTCTACTGCTCATTTCTATCCAGATAGCAAAATCGTATGGATGTCAGAGGGTACAAGGTATCAGTCTACAGTTGATGAGTGGGCTAGATTGATCAATGCCCCAGAAGCTCATGAAGATGCCTTGGATGTCTATGCCAATAATAAGAAGGATCACAACTCAATGGCCAGCATGTATAAGGAGATTCCTGATGCAGACATGGAGACTCACAAGTTTGGATCTATGAAGCACTTACTGTCAGGCCTGCCTACTGTCAATACCATTCTGAGGCACACTCTGTTGCCAAAGTCAGGTGATCACAGAATGATCAGAGGACACTCCATCAACTTGCTGCATATATTTGATGTTCCTCAAAAGTTCAGAGTGATGAGTCTGATTGTGGAAACAATCAAGAGGACATCTGCAGATCAGAAGAGATCTTGTGGGTATGCTCCACAAATTCAAGTGCTCATCAACTCCAAGATGGGCACAGGCACATATCTGTTGGACAAAGAG
Source organism: Triticum dicoccoides (assembly GCF_002162155.2). Taxonomy (NCBI): domain Eukaryota; kingdom Viridiplantae; phylum Streptophyta; class Magnoliopsida; order Poales; family Poaceae; genus Triticum; species Triticum dicoccoides. The sequence goes on from NC_041389.1 coordinate 296,162,444, forward strand.
AATTTACCCCTCAGGCCAGACTTTGAGGACAACATTGTTATCATGACTAAGGAAGATCCATCATCAGTGCAAGCACATGAGAAGAGAGAGAAGGCAAGGGCAGAGAAAGCTGCAAAGATGCCAACAGCTGATGAGGCATCTCAAGTGTTCTTGAAGAGCAAGCAAGATCGGCTTGGATATCTGATCCAATCCACCTTGAGGATTGAGAAGGGCTTGCCACCCTGACTCAAAACCAGGAGAGCTTGGAGAGGATTATTGAGTAGAAATTCTATGATCTTGATGTCAAGGTAACTGAGATTCAGTCAGTGGTTGAGCAACTTCAGGAGGAAGTGGAGGAGAAGAAGGGAAAGTCTACTACATATGCTTTTACTAGAGTGCCCAGAAGCCAGAGGTCTGCTGCAGTGCCTGTCCCAGACACAAGAACTACTACATCAACACCAGCAGCCATAGCTTCAGTGCCACCAGCTCCAGCAGTAACTCCACCAGCTCTAGCTACATCAACAGAAGCTTTCGTCCTTGGAGTCATCTCTACACCACCTCATGAAGACCAAGCTTGAGAGACGCATAGCACTGTGCATATTTTTAACTTTTTGGTACTTGTTGCCAAAGGGGGAGAAATATGTATAGATCATAGCCTTCGAGAGAGAGAGTGTGTGTGTGTTGTTTTGTCTCTCTTTGCTTTTTACTTGTTTGAACTTTATTGTGTGTTTGCTTGCTACATTATGTCTTTTGTGAGATACTTGGATGATCATGTGTTTGATCATATGCTACTTTAATGTGTGCTTGAATGATATTATCTTTCATATCCATTTATGATCATTCACTTTGCTTGGTGATGAGTGCATGTGTTCAATTATTCTCATTTTGAGCGCTCCACCAAGATGTATGTGACATGGAAGAGTGGCCCATGATCCTAACACATTGTGCATTTGCAGTCCAAAGCAAATTTTAAATAATGCACAAATTTAGGGGGAGCTCTTGTTTGTCACATACTTCTCAAAGCGACAATGTATTTCAATCTTATTATCATTTGTCAAAGCTTTGATCTATATGTTGTCATCAATTACCAAAAACGGGGAGATTGAAAGTGCAATTATCCCTAGGTGGTTTTGGTAATGATTAACAACATATAGCTCATTTAACTAATGCCATTACAAGATAAATATTTCAGGAAAGTTCAATGATTGGCATGGCATGGATAAGGAATGTGGACCCCTCAAAATGCTAAGGACAAAAGATTGGCTCAAGCTTCAAAGACCAAGACTCTACATTTTCTATTTTAGTGATCCAAGATCACATTGAGTCTGTAGGAAAGCCAATACTATTAAAAGGGGATGAGGTGTTGCTTAATGGATTGCTTGCTCAAAATGCTTAGTGATATGCTCCAAAAGCCCTCAACCACTTTCTCATATCTACATATGTCCCAAACCAAAAGTCAAACTCGGCCCCACCGATTTGATCCATCCGACGCCACCGAGTTCATTTGAGATAGCCACTGCCAGAAACCCTAGTCTTTTCGGTCTCACCGATAGGGATCTCGATCTCACCAAGATGGGGTTGCAAACTCCCTGTTTCCCTTCATAACGTTTCGGTCTAACCAAGATGAGCAATTGGTCACATCGAGTCTGCAATGCAAACTCTCTGTTTCCTTTTCGTAATGCTTCGGTCCCACCGAGACGAGCGAATCGGTCCCACCGAGTTTGCCTGACTAACTCTCTGGTTAGCTTATTACCAAAGTCGGTCCAACCGAGTTTGAGTAATCGGTCCAACCGAGATTACGTTATGCCCTAACCCTAATGATATCGGTCCCACCGAGATGACATGTCGGTCCCACCAAAATTGCCTAACGGTCACATATGTACTGAATCGGTCCGACCGAGTTCTCTGATTCGGTCCCACCGAGTTTGGTATAATGTGTGTAACAGTTAGATTTTGTGTGGAGGCTATATATACCCCTCCACCCTCTCCTCATTCATGAGGGAAGCCATCAGAACGTGCCTACACTTCCATTACCCATTTTCTAAGAGAGAGCCACCTACTCATGTGTTGAGACCAAGATATTCCAATCCAACCATATGAATCTTGATCTCTAGACTTCCCCAAGTTGCTTTCCACTCAAATCATCTTTCCACCAAATCCAATCCTATGAGAGTGAGTTGAGTGTTGGGGAGACTATCATTTGAAGCACAAGAGCAAGGAGTTCATCATCAACACGCCATCTATTACCTTTTGGAGAGTGGTGTCTCCTAGATTGGTTAGGTGTCACTTGGGAGCCTCCGACAAGATTGTGAAGTTGAACCAAGGAGTTTGTAAGGGCAAGGAGATCGCCTACTTTGTGAAGATCTACCCTAATGAGGCAAGTCCTTCGTGGGCGATGGCCATGGTGGTATAGACATGGTTGCTTCTTTGTGGACCCTTCGTGGGTGGAGCCTATCGGTGTCAAAACCGGCGGATCTCGGGTAGGGGGTCCCGAACTGTGCGTCTAAGGCTAATGGTAACATGAGGCGAGGGACACAATGTTTACCCAGGTTCGGGCCCACTCAATGGAGGTAATACCCTACTTCCTGCTTGATTGATCTTGATGATATGAGTATTACAAGAGTTGATCTACCATGAGATCGTAGAGGCTAAACCATAGAAGCTAGCCTATGATTATGATTGTTCTTGTCCTACGGACTAAACCCTCTGGTTTATATAGACACCGGAGGGGGCTAGGGTTACACAGAGTCGGTTACAGAGAAGGAGATCTACATATCCGAATTGCTAAGCTTGCCTTCCACGCAAAGGAGAGTCCCACACGGACACGGTACGAAGTCTTCAATCTTGTATCTTCATAGTCCAACAGTCCGGCACAAGTACATAGTCCGGCTGTTCGAGGACCCCCTAATCCAGGACTCCCTCAGTAGCCCCTGAACCAGGCTTCAATGACGACGAGTCCGGCGCGCAAATTGTCTTCGACATTGCAAGGCGGGTTCCTTCTCCGAATACACCAAGGTAGATTTTGAACACATGAATCGCGTCCGGCTCTGTAAAAACAAATTCCACGTACCACCATAGAGAGTACAATATTCCACAAATCAAATCTGCTGACAACTTTTCATAGCGGGATATCACGCCGCGGCCTGGTCCTTATGTAAACCGTTTTTGTCAACCTGCTACCACACATTTTGCGAGGCGGTTTTATTGGCATGTCTTGTCGAAGCAGAGATCGTGTCCCCTTATCATGGGATTCTCATCAATACGGGCGTGGGTAACCCAACCGCGCCATCAACGCGGCGCTTGGGAAATAAGCGAGTTTATGGGGCAAGTGGGGAGGTGCACAGTTTCTACCGCCTTTATAAAGACATAAGGATCCCCTTTCTCACCCACACCTTCTTCTTCCTCCGCTTATCCATTCTCGCTCGAGCTCCAGCGCCCAAGCCTTCACCTTCTCCGCCAAGTCATTCCAAGCATGTCCGAAGCGGGAGGCAAGTGGATGGCCTCCTCTGTCACGGAGGAGAACATTACGAAGCTTCGGGAGGCCGGATACTTATCCGCAAATATTGCGCACCGGCTTCCGGACAAGGGGCAAATCATCCCCACCCCGAAACCCCAAGAGAGGGTAGTATTTCTTGCTCACTTCGTCCGCGGACTGGGTTTCCCCCTCCACCCGTTTGTCCGCGGGTTGATGTTCTACTACAGGATGGACTTCCATGATCTAGCCCCCAATTTCATCCTCAACATCTCGGCGTTTATCGTCGTGTGCGAGGCCTTCCTCCGCATTACGCCTCACTTTGGCCTATGGCTGAAGACCTTCAACGTGAAGCCGAAGGTGGTGGTCGGCCAGCAGGCGGAGTGCGGGGGCGCCATGGTGGGCAAGATGCCCAATGTCACTTGGCCCGAAGGCTCTTCGTGGAGACCGTGAAGGGGTGGCAATCGGGGTGGTTCTACATCACCGAGTCGCGCGATGCCAACTGGGTGGCGACCCCTGAATTTCGATCTGGAATCCCCATGCGGCTCACCTCCTGGAAAGAGAAGGGCTTAGCCTGGGGTTCATCGGTGGAGCTGACCGGACTTCAGACCTGCGTCAAAAATATGATAAGCAAGAAAATCAAGCTTGTCAACATGGTCCAGGTCATGCTCTTCTGTCGGATCCTTCCGTGTCAAAGACGAACTTTCAATATGTGGGAGTTTGACCCGGCCGAACACCAGATGCTGCGAGAGCTCTTCGACGATGCACGAAGATGTCTAGAAGGTGCTGTTCAAGGCCACCGAGGTACCTCCACCCATAACCGAGGATCACGGACTCAACGCAAAGCGCCCCGCCAATCCGGTAAGTTTTTGTATTTTGCAAGATGGGCCTTTTCCCAGCATGCTTGTGGGAGGAATCTAAGTCCCCATGCCGACGGGACTGGGTAGCGTTAGCGGAGCGGATTGACTATCCGGCTCCACTACCTGAAGATCCAGCATCGCCCATCTTGACAAAGATGCTATTTCCGGCGCCCTATGAGGTGCCGGAGAAGAAGGCCAAGAAGAAGGACGTGGGGACGAGGAAAGGTCTCCGACGCAAGGTTGTATCGGACTCATCGTCTGAAGACAACGAGGCACGCTCCTCCAACAAAAACGAGGAGAAGGAAGAGGAAATCCCCCCCACCCAAGGGGGAAAAGAAGAGAAAGGCCGCCCTGCATGGGGAGACCGAAGCATCCAAGAAGGGGAAGACCTTCCTTCCGGACAACTCCACTGCAGCCACCTACAGCGGCGAGGAGTGGTTACCCGGGGCCAAGCCACTGGCTAAGTCGTAAGTACCCAGACACTATAAAACTTGCGGTATGTTTCGACTTATTGCTTCTTATCATGTTAAACATGCTTCTGCAGTCTGGCCAAAACCCACATCCCGTATCCTCTTTGGATGGGTCTCTGGGCCAGTCGGTGATGAATAGTGATTCACTCCCGACAGCCTCCTCCCCCAAGCCCGCGGACGACACCGAGGTGTTGTCTCAGAGGATGCCAGACCAGGGGGAGACAGTTCTGGAGACGCCCCAAGGCGAAATCCCAGACGCCGGGCACATGGGAGGGAATACCCCCATGGATTCTAATGACGGGGGCCGCAGCAAGTTTGGCCCCCAGCCAGATACTGCTCCGGAACCCCCAGTGGTTCCGGATACAGGCAGGCAGCCCCTCCCTAAGGGGGGTGAGCCGCCCGTACCGATGACCTCTGTCCATCCAGAGGCATCGGACAACTTGTTGGAAACGCTTGGAGGCGCTTCCATCGATGAAGAACATCGTACTCTTATGAGTGCGGTGATTGAGAAGGTTTGGTCTGCCAAAAGTGGATTGATCGAAGCTTGCGCCAGCCTCCTAACAGGCTTTGAGGTAAGTAATCAAATTATGAGAAAATATCACAGTATAGACAGTAGCCCCTGATGCTTTGTTTGGCGTTCGGAAAGACATGCCGAACAGAGGATCAAAATAACATCCGCAGGAGTCTAACAGAAAATGTCCATGTGAATAAGCAGGTGTCACCGCTAGCCGCTGCCGCTCGTACTGCGGAGGTCTCCACACTGAAGCAGGACCTGGAGCGGACCGAGGGGGAGCTCGGCCTCGTGAAGAGGCAGCTCGAGGAGAACAAAGGTACATAATACCCCGTTTGTATATTGATAAAGAAAAATGGTTTCAGCTCATGGAAGCGTCATGAACATTGATAGGGGCCACAACCGAAGTGGCGACCCTTATGAAGGCGCTGACTGAGGCCGAAGACAAAGCGGCCAAGGAGCGCACCGAGCACGAGAAGCAGGAGGCCCGGGTCGACGAGGTCCAGCAAGAGCTCCAGGATTTCATCAAAAAATATGAGTCCTTGGAGCGTGACTCTAAGACACGAGAGTACGAGCTTGCTAAGGCCCTCCAAAGCGTGAAAGACACCAAAGCCGAAGCTCAAAAGGCCCTCCAGGAGATTGAGGCGGCCAAGAAGATAGCAGCGGGTAAGGCATTCATTATGCAAAGCAAGCATGTGAAGGAGACTTTCCTTTTACTTACCCGAATTTGGAGCTCTCCGCGTTCGCAGATCTGCCGCGCAGCATATCAGATGCCGCGGAGTTCTACCGGGCCGAGGAAGGGCGCTCGACGGAAAAGTTGTTTTGGTCTCAGTACATTGGATACGAACACCTGATGCCCTTGAGCGACCAGCTGAAGAAACTGGTCGAACTGCACAAGGCTGTCGAACTGGCCATGAAGGACCTCATAGTCCGGCTATGGCCTGCCGAGCCCCTGGCCAGCAGCTACTTTGGCCTTGTAAAGCGGATGGTGAGTGCCTGTCCGCGGCTTGATGTCATAAAGCGGTCAGTCTGCATTGAAGGTGCACGCAGGGCCTTTGCCCGCGCGAAAGTTCACTAGGCAAGGATGGATGCCGAGAAGCTGGTGATGGAGGGGCCACCGAAGGGCAAGGAGCATCGCCATCCCGAAAAGTATTATGAAAGTGTCCTGAAGGGCGCCCGCCTTGTGGCGGAGGAATGTGCTAAGGATGTAATATTTGAATGAATGTACTCATTTGATCCTGTAATATGAAAACAAGTTCATTTGCGCTATATAACGCTTGTTGATTTAAAATTTTACCTTCTGTGCGGCCGTTTATAAAATCTGAGAGTTGGCCAGTCGTCGGCTTCTGCCCCCATGTAACTAGTACCGGGGTGTTAGGGATAAATCTAAACACTCTTTATCCAAAAAAATTGTCCTTTAAGGAGGTGTTTAGCGCAACGAACCAGGCAATCGGACTATACAGCTTTATCACTCTCACTTAGCCATAGAAGTCTATAATTTTAAATTTTGGCGTAGCCCCTGGTATTCGGAAGACCGAATTTGGGGCGCTATACAAGCCTAAATCTTACAAGGCCGATTCCTTTCCCGAGGCGGAAAAAATCTTTAAGGATTTAAGACCTCTCGAACAGCGACCAGCTCTCGCCGCATCATGACAGTCAGTTTTTGGCTTTCTCTACTGAGGTGCTCGTCCGGAAGAACCAAGACACAATCGTAGTAGTTCTCCCTGTGCCGCCATAGCCGATGTAGCGGAACGTAAGGCAGCAAAACATGGGTGCCGGGCAAACCCAACTATTGACCCAAGACATGATTCGAAGCTGATGCATATAATGCTATAAGTTCGGGGTGCCACACTGTCGAAAGTGTTTGGACTTTCCTTGCCGTGTTATGGGGTACACTGAAGCCCCTGGTGGACTGACCGTACCAGAATGTATGGGTGCAATTTGTAATAAATAAACAGTCTAGAAAAAAGATAAAGAAATGTAAAAATAAGCTGACGTTGTACATTATTTTCCATTATCATTTGAATAATACGTCAAGGCATATGTATACAAGTAGTGCGATAAGCGAAACAAGACTATTTGACACATCCTGACCAAGAGCGAGCTGCGTGCGGGTATGTAAAATAGGTATAGCGATCGTTATCAGAGACCGCCTTGGGATTCCCTTGTATGCCAAAGCTTCTTGCCTCTTTGGTGTTTTCGTCCTGTTATGGGTCCGATAGTCGGGCTATTGGGAGAACCTCCCGAAAATGGGGACCTGAAAAGAAAAGGTGTGAAGATATACAGATCCTGGGGTGGTTGAGCCGCATTGTGGACCGTGTCATAGTCGTGCCTCCGCCTATGCCCATGGTATTTTAAGTGCGTAGTTATGTACGCGCGGCACAAATTTCACCACTTGGCTGGGGCTAGGATGGAGGCCGAATTGCTAGGCGAGCTCTGGACATGCCGGACGATCCTATTGTAGGGTACTCCGGACTCGCTTGACAGTGTCCGGGGGATTTATTGCCGAATTGGAGGACTGCCTAAGAAGGCTGAGTTGTACCTCTGTTGTGAGGGCCGCAGTGTGCTCCTCCGTACGGAGCGAGCGCTCTGTGTTTCTATTGATTGTTATAACCCCGCGAGGTCCTGGCATTTTGAGCTTGAGGTATGCATAATGCGGTACCGCATTGAATCTGGCAAATGCGGTTCGTCCGAGCAGTGCGTGATAGCCACTGCGGAAGGGGACGATATCGAAGATTAACTCCTCGCTTCGGAAGTTGACCGGCGATCCAAAGACTACTTCCAGTGTGATTGAGCCTGTGCAACAGGCCTCTACGCCTGGTATGACACCTTTAAAGGTGGTCTTTGTGGGTTTGATCCTTGAGGGATCGATACCCATTTTGTGCACTGTATCCTGATAGAGCAGGTTCAGGCTGCTGCCTACCGTCCATAAGGACTCACGTGAGGTAGAATCCGTCAATGATGGGGTCGAGGACCAACGCGGTCGAACCGCCATGACGGATACTTGTAGGATGGTCCCTGCGATCGAAAGTGATCGGACAAGAAGACCATGGATTGAATTTTGGCGTGACTGGCTCCATCGCGTAGACGTCCCTTAGTGCACGCTTCCGTTCCCGCTTGGGAATATGGGTTGCGTATATCATATTTACCGTTTTCACTTGGGGAGGAAATTTCTTCTGTCCCCCTGTGTTCGGCAGCCGGGGCTCCTCGTCGTCATCGTTGTGCGGCCCCTTTTCCTTGTTTTTGGCATTCAACTTGCCGGCCTGTTTAAACACCCAACATTCTCTGTTGGTGTGGTTGGATGGTTTATCGGGGGTGCTGTGAATTTGACATGAGCGATCGAGTATGCGGTCCAGAATGGACGAGCCCGGATTGTTTCTTTTGAATGGCTTTTTTCGCTGACCGGACTTAGAGCCACTGAATCCGGCATTGACTGCCGTGTCTTCGGCGTTGTTGCCATTGTTGCGATGCTTGTGTCTGTTGTGTTGGGGCTTGCCGTTGCCATCTCTGGCATCTGAAGTGCCAGGATTTCTTGATGTGCTGTTGCTACGAGCCAGCCAACTGTCCTCGCCCGCACAAAAGCGGGTCATGAGTGTCGTGAGGGCTGACATGGACTTCAGCTTCTCTTGGCCGAGGTGTCGGGTGAGCCACTCGTCGCGGATATTATGCTTAAAGGCCGCTAGGGCTTCGGCATCCGGACAGTCGACGATTTGGTTCTTTTTAGTTAGGAACTGAGTCCAGAATTTCCTGGCTGACTCTTCGGGCTGTTGGGTTATGTGACTTAAGTCATCAGCATCCGGTGGTCGCACATAAGTGCCCTGGAAATTGTCAAGGAATGCGTCTTCCAGGTTTTTCCAACTGCCAATGGAGTTTGCCGGCAGGCTATTCAGCCAATACCGAGCCGGTCCCTTGAGTTTTAGTGGAAGGTACTTGATGGCATGTAGATCATCGCCGCGGGCCATGTGAATGTGGAGAAGGAAATCTTCGATCCATACCGCGGGGTCTGTTGTACCATCGTATGATTCAATATTCATGGGTTTAAACCCTTCTGGGAATTCATGGTCCATTACTTCATCAGTGAAGCATAGGGGGTGTGCGGCGCCTCTATGTCAGGCTACATCACAACGCAGTTCAGATGAATCTAGTCTGTTGTATTCGGCCTGGCCGGATTTGTTTTTAGTATGTCCGGCGTGACGGTCATCGTCGCGGGTTGGGACGCGCCCCCGTGATCCGTAGATCGATCTTGATTGACCTGCATTGTTTTCCAATTTGTCTCGCATGTCATGTGTGCAGCCCCGGGCCTTCGTGTTTTTACTTGTTTGGCGATGGGGTGCGGGCTGGACTTCGGGCTGACATGCCGCTTTGTCTCGGCCACGAGGTGGCCGGTCAGCCGCATCCTGTGCTGGTAGTGTAGACTTTAATGCCTCCTCCTCGAGTTGAGGTAGCAACCTGCGCTTTGGGTAACTTTTGGTAGGGCGCTCGAGTCCGTATTCCTCGGTTGCCATGACCTCAGTCCATCTACCAGTTAGCAGATCTTGATCAACTTGAAGCTGCTGCTGTTTTTTCTTCAGGCTTTTTGCAGTGGCTATAAGCCGGCGCTTGAAGCACTCCTGCTCAACGGGATCCTCAGGCACGATGAATTCTTCGTCGCCGAGGCTCACCTTGTCTTCGGAGAGGGCATGTAATTGTCATCCTCCTATTCTCCATCTTTTGCCTGTTCCTCAGGGCTAACTTGCCCGTCCTCCCGTTCGGCCTGCTCGAAGCTTGGCTGGGTGGGATTGTTTTCGTCCTTGGCATTATCCGGAGTGTTATTGTCTCTTGTGCCGGTATCGCTTTTTTTTGCTGTGACGAGGCTTAGAGCGGCGCCGATGACGCCGATGTTTAAATTGCTTCTGAAGGGGATTATCTTCTGTTGCCTCATCGCCATCGCTTTCTTTGGGTGTGTCCACCATATATATATCATGTGATGAGGTGGCTGTCCAGCGCCCTGTGGGCGGTGGTTCCTATTCCTCTCCAGCATCGTCATCCATACCGTCGATGTCTTCGGAGTCGAAATCAAGCATGGTAGTTAAGTCGTCGACAATGGCTATTAAGTGGGTGGTGGGTGGGGGACGAATTCCTTCGTCGTCCGCTTCCCACTCAAGCCGGACATAGTTCGGCCAGGAGTATCCTAGCAGGGAGAGAGATTTCAGTGAATTTAGTACGTCGCCCAAGGGCGAGTGCTGAAAGATATCCGCGGAGGTAAACTCCATGATCGGTGCCCAATCAGATTCGATAGGCACGGATGCGTGCGGCTCGGAGCCTATGGCCGGAGACGAGTCCGAGGGTCCGATGACACAGTCCTCTTTGGAGGTGAAGTCTGTGTTCGGCTCTATCGCCGATGAGTGTGCGGCCTCCGTGGCGGGGTCCATCCACTCGTCCTCGGATGGCACGATCTGCTCAAGATCAAGAGCCGGGGCAGCTGCAGGTGCGTTCATCTGAACATCGTCTGATGGCAGATCTAAGTCATGCTCATCGTGACTGTACGACGCACCCGTCATGGGCTCGAATCCGTCGAAGATCAAGTCTCCGCGGATGTCGACAGTGTAGTTCAGGCTTCCAAACCTGACCCGATGGCCAGGGGCGTAGCTATCGATCTGCTCCAGATGGCCAAGCGAGTTGGCCCGCAGTGCGAAGCCGCCGAATAGGAAGATTTGTCCGGGGAGGAAAACCTCACCCTGGATTGCATCGTTGTAGATGATTGAAGGATCCATCAAGCCTTATCGTGACAACACAGTGGAACTCTCAATGAAAGCACCAATGTCAGTTTCAAAACCGGCAGATCTCGGGTAGGGGGTCCCGAACTGTGCGTCTAAGGCTAATGGTAACAGGAGGCGGGGGACACAATGTTTACCAAGGTTCGGGCCCTCTCGATGGAGGTAATACCCTACTTCCTGCTTGATTGATCTTGATGATATGAGTATTACAAGAGTTGATCTACCACGAGATCGTAGAGGCTAAACCCTAGAAGCTAGCCTATGATTATGATTGTTCTTGTCCTACAGACTAAACCCTCCGGTTTATATAGACACCGGAGGGGGCTAGGGTTACACAGAGTCGGTTATAGAGAAGGAGATCTACATATCTGAATTGCCAAGCTTGCCTTCCACGCAAATGAGAGTCCCACCCGGACACGGGACGAAGTCTTCAATCTTGTATCTTCATAGTCCAACAGTCCGGCACAAGTACATAGTCCGGCTATCCGAGAACCCCCTAATCCAGGACTCCCTCAGAGCCATCCATGGACTCGCGCAGCCATTACCCTTCGTGGGTTGAAGTCTCCATCAACGTGGATGTACGATAGCACCACCTATCAGAACCACGACAAAAACATACGTGTCTCCTATTGCGATTGCATTCTCCAAACCCTTCCCTTTACATTCTTGCAAGTTGCATGCTTTACTTTCCGCTACTCATATACTCTTTGCATGCTTGCTTGAATTGTGTTAAGATTGCTTGACTTGTGCTAAGTTGTTAAAATCTGCCAAGAACTAAAATTGGGAAAAGGTTAAGTTTTTATTTGGTCAAGCAGTCTAATCACCCCCCCCCCTCTAGACATACTTTTGATCCTACACTCACCTAGTTGCATATCTAGACAAGCTATTTGTTGCTAAACTTAATTTGTGAAGAAAAGCTAAAAATTGGTGGTTGCCTATTCACCCCCCCCCCTCTAGTCAAACATATCGATCCTTTCAGTTTGTGTCCAACTTAAACCCAAAGCTAGTTGTACACTTCTTCTGAGACCGCAAAAACATGATACTACTTAAGGAACCACTAATGCTGAGAATCCAAAGAGCAAACTGAAACAAGTGTGTCAGTGCCATGAAAAACATATAAACTTGCAGATCTTAATATTAAGTCAAGTAGGTAGTGTGTACCATTGGGGCCAATCTTCTTCAGCAGGATAACAACCAAAAAATGCAAAAAGAAGACCAGCGCACACATGTCCTCGACTTTGTGCCGGCCAACCGACCGGGTTGTTTTAGATATGAATCAAAGAGAACAATGTACCTGTTATAAGATGGAGTTTTTGATCTAAGAGTGTGAACCTCCTAGATGTTGAGTTCCCGTCCAAGCTCGGTGAGCGGCAACAGCTACAGGGACGACATCACTACGCCACCACCGCAAGACGTGATCTCCCTGGAACCACGTTTCAAGACTCAAGCGCACTATGCTTATGGAATTCAGTGTCATACGAACAAAAAGCTTGGCTTGGGCGTCTTCCTGCAATTCTGCCATGAACTCAAACGCCATGATTGGCTCATCTCCCTCCTTGAGCGGATTGCGACCTTGTGTAGAGAGCCACCAACGCAAAAAGAGTTGAGGCGCCCTAGGTCGAGTTCGGAGACGAACCCCAACAACACCACATCTAGGGTCGCTGGTGGGCGCGCTTGAAGGGCACCAACGTGTCTCTTCCACAGTCGCTGATGTCGTCGAGGTGTGACGGCCAAGCCACCACCGGGAGTGACAAAAGAGACATTCATCAGACTTGACACTAACCCCGCGCCTCAAGAGAGAAAGAGGAAATCTGGGTGCACATAGGTGACCCAGAGAGGAACAAGGAGGGAGACGGTGAAGGAAATATGCCCTAGAGGCAATAATAAAGTTATTATTTATTTCCTCATATCATGATAAATGTTTATTATTCATGCTATAATTGTATTAACCGGAAACATGATACATGTGTGAATACATAGACAAACTTAATGTCACTAGTATGCCTCTACTTGACTAGCTCATTAATCAAAGATGGTTATGTTTCTAACCATAGACATGTGTTGTCATTTGATTAAAGGGATCACATCATTAGAAGAATGATGTGATTGACTTGACCCATTCCGTTAGCTTAGCACTTGATCGTTTAGTATGTTGCTATTGCTTTCTTCATGACTTATACAAGTTCCTATAACTACGAGATTATGCAACTCCCGTTTACCGGAGGAACACTTTGTGTGCTACCAAACGTCACAACATAACTGGGTGATTATAAAGGAGCTCTACAGGTGTCTCCAAAGGTACATGTTGAGTTGGCATATTTTGAGATTAGGTTTTATCACTCCGATTGTCGGAGAGGTATCTCTGGGCCCTCTCGGTAATGCACATCACTATAGGCCTTGCAAGCAATGTAGCTAATGAGTTAGTTACGGAATGATGCATTACGTAACGAGTAAAGAGACTTGCCCGTAACGAGATTGAACTAGGTATTGGATACCGACGATCAAATCTCGGGCAAGTAACATACTGATGACAAAGGGAACAACGTATGTTGTTATGCGGTTTGACCGATAAAGATCTTCATAGAATATGTAGGAGCCAATATGAGCATCCAGGTTCCGCTATTGGTTATTGACCGGAAACAGTTCTAGGTCATGTCTACATAGTTCTCGAACCCGTAGGGTCCGCACGCTTAAGGTTTCGATGACAGTTATATTATGAGTTTTGATGTACCGAAGTTTGTTCGGAGTCCCGAAAGAGATTACGGATATGACGAGGAGTCTCGAAATGGTCGAGACATGAAGATTGATATATTGGAAGCCTATATTTGGATATCGGAATTGTTTCGGGTGAAATCGGGATTTTACCGGAGTTCCGGGAGGTTACCGGAACCCCCCGGGGGCTTAATGGGCCTACATGGGCCCTAGTGGAGAGGAAGAGAGGAGGCAAGGGGTGGGCCATGCCCCCTCCCCCCCTAGTCCGAATAGGACAAGGAGAGGGGGGCGACGCCCCCCCCCCCTTTCCTTCCTCTCTCCCTCCTCCTTCCCCCTTCTCCTTCTCCAACTAGGAAAGAAGGGAGTCCTACTCCCGGTGAGAGTAGGACTCGCCCTTGGCGCGCCCTCCTTGGCCGGCCGCCCCCTCCCCCTTGGCTCCTTTATATACGGGGGCAGGGGGGCACCTCTAGACACAACAATTGATCTCTTGATCTCTTAGCCGTGTGCGGTGCCCCCCTCCACCATAGTCCTCGATAATATTGTAGTGGTGCTTAGGTGAAGCCCTGCGACGGTAGAATATCAAGATCGTCACCACGCCGTCGTGCTGACGGAACTCTTCCCCGACACCCTGGTGGATCAGAGTCCGGGGATCGTCATCGAGCTGAACGTGTGCTAGAACTTGGAGGTGTCGTAGTTTCGGTGCTTGATCGGTCGGGCCGTGAAGACGTACGACTACATCAACCGCGTTGTTCTAACGCTTCCGCTTTCGTTCTATGAGGGTACGTGGACAACACTCTCCCCTCTTGTTGCTATGCATCACCATGATCTTGCGTGTGCGTAGGAATTTTTTTGAAATTACTACGTTCCCCAACAGTGGTATCAGAGCCTGGTTTTATGCGTAGATGTCATATGCACGAGTAGAACACAAGTGAGTTGTGGGCGATACAAGTCATACTGCTTACCAGCATGTCATACTTTGGTTCAGCGGTATTGTGAGATGAAGCGGCCCGGACCGACATTACGCGTACGCTTACGCGAGACTGGTTTCACCGTTACGAGCACTCGTTGCTTAAAGGTGACTGGCGGGTGTCTATCTCTCTCACTTTAGTTGAACCGAGTGTGGCTACGCCCGGTCCGTGCGAAGGTTAAAACAACACTAACTTGACGAACTATCGTTGTGGTTTTGATGCGTAGGTAAGAACGGTTCTTGCTCAGCCCGTAGCAGCCACGAAAATTTGCAACAACAAAGTAGAGGGCGTCTAACTTGTTTTTGCAGGGCATGTTGTGATGTGATATGGTCAAGACGTGATGCTATATTTTATTGTATGAGATGATCATGTTTTGTAACCGAGTTATCGGCAACTGGCAGGAGCCATACGGTTGTCGCTTTATTGTATGAAATGCAAACGCCCTGTAATTGCTTTACTTTATCACTAAGCGGTAGCGATAGTCGTAGAAGCAATAGATGGCGTAACGACAATGATGCTACGATGGAGATCAAGGTGTCGCGCCGGTGACGATGGTGATCTTGATGGTGCTTCGGAGATGGAGATCACAAGCACAAGATGATGATGGCCATATCATATCACTTATATTGATTGCATGTGATGTTTATCCTTTATGCATCTTATCTTGCTTTGATTGACGGTAGCATTTTAAGATGACCTCTCACTAAATTATCAAGAAGTGTTCTCCCTGAGTATGCACCGTTGCGGAAGTTCTTCGTGCTGAGACACCACGTGATGATCGGGTGTGATAGGCTCTACGTTCAAATACAACGGGTGCAAAACAGTTGCACACGCGGAATACTCAGGTTAAACTTGACGAGCCTAGCATATACAGATATGTTCTCGGAACACGGAGACCGAAAGGTCAAACGTGAATCATATAGTAGATATGATCAACATAGTGATGTTCACCATTGAAACTACTCCATCTCACGTGATGATCGGACATGGTTTAGTTGATTTGGATCACATGATCACTTAGATGACTAGAGAGATGTCTGTCTAAGTGGGAGTTCTTTAGTAATATGATTAATTGAACTTAAATTTATCATGAACTTAGTACCTGATAGTATTTTGCTTGTTTATGTTTGTTGTAGATAGATGGCTCGTGATGTTGTTCCGTTGAATTTTAATGCGTTCCTTGAGAAAGCTAAGTTGAAAGATGATGGTAGCAATTACACGGACTGGGTCCGTAACTTGAGGATTATCCTCATTGCTGCACAGAAGAATTACGTCCTGGAAGCATCGCTGGGTGCCAGGCCTGCTGCAGATGCAACTGACGACGTTAAGAATGTCTAGCAGAGCAAAGCTGATGACTACTCGATAGTTCATTGTGCCATGCTTTACGGCTTGGAACCGGGTCTTCAACGACGTTTTGAACGTCATGGAGCATATGAGATGTTCAAGGAGTTGAAGTTAATATTTCAAGCAAATGCCCGGATTGAGAGATATGAAGTCTCCAATAAGTTCTATAGCTGTAAGATGGAGGAGAATAGTTCTGTTAGTGAACACATACTCAAAATGTCTGGGTATAATAATCACTTGATTCAACTGGGAGTTAATCTTCCTGATGATAGTGTCATTGACAGAATTCTTCAATCACTGCCACCAAGCTAAAAGAGCTTCGTGATGAACTACAATATGCAAGGGATGGACAAGACTATTCCCGAGCTCTTCGCAATGCTAAATGCTGCGGAGGTAGAAATCAAGAAGGAGCATCAAGTGTTGATGGTCAATAAGACCACCAGTTTCAAGAAAAAAGGGCAAAGGGAAGAAGAAGGGGAACTTCAAGAAGAACAGCAAACAAGTTGCTGCTCAAGAGAAGAAACCCAAGTCTGGACCTAAGCCTGAGACTGAGTGCTTCTACTGCAAGCAGACTGGACACTGGAAGCGGAACTGCCCCAAGTATTTGGCGGATAAGAAGGATGGCAAAGTGAACAAAGGTATATGTGATATACATGTTATTGATGTGTACCTTACTAATGCTCGCAGTAGCACCTGGGTATTTGATACTGGTTCTGTTGCTAATATTTGCAACTCGAAACAAGGACTACGGATTAAGTGAAGATTGACTAAGGACGAGGTGACGATGCGCGTGGGAAATGGTTCCAAAGTCGATGTGATCGCGGTTGACACGCTACCTCTAGATCTACCATCGGGATTAGTTTTAGACCTAAATAATTGTTATTTGGTGCCAGCGTTGAGCATGAACATTATATCTGGATCTTGTTTGATGCGAGACGGTTATTCATTTAAATCAGAGAATAATGGTTGTTCTATTTATATGAGTAATATCTTTTATGGTCATGCACCCTTGAAGAGTGGTCTATTTTTATTGAATCTCGATAGTAGTGATACACATATTCGTAATGTTAAAGCCAAAAGATGCAGAGTTGATAATGATAGTGCAACTTATTTGTGGCACTGTCGTTTGGGTCATATTGGTTTAAAGCGCATGAAGAAACTCCACACTGATGGACTTCTGGAATCACTTGATTATGAATCACTTGGTACTTGCGAACCGTGCCTCATGGGCAAGATGAGTAAAACACCGTTCTTCGGAACTATGGAGCGAGCAACTGATTTGTTGGAAATCATACATACTGATGTATGTGGTCCAATGAATATTGAGGCTCGCGGCGGGTATCGTTATTTTCTCACCTTCACAGATGATTTGAGCAGATATGGGTATATCTACTTGATGAAACACAAGTCTGAAACATTTGAAAAGTTCAAAGAATTTCAGAGTGAAGTGGAAAATCATCGTAACAAGAAAATAAAATTTCTATGATCTGATCGTGGAGGAGAATATTTGAGTTACGAGTTTGGTTTACATTTGAAGCAATGCGAAATAGTTTCGCAACTCACGCCACCCGGAACACCACATCGAAATGGTGTGTCCGAACGTCGTAATCGTACTTTACTAGATATGGTGCGATCTATGATGTCTCTTACTGATTTACCGCTATCGTTTTGGGGTTATGCTTTAGAGATGGCCGCATTCACGTTAAATAGGGCACCGTCAAAATCCATTGAGACGACGCCTTATGAACTATGGTTTGGCAAGAAACCAAAGTTGTTGTTTCTTAAAGTTTGGGGTTGCGATGCTTATGTGAACAAACTTCAACCAGATAAACTCGAACCCAAATGGGAGAAATGTGTCTTCATAGGATACCCAAAAGAGACTATTGGGTACACCTTCTATCACAGATCTGAGGGCAAGATTTTCGTTGCTAAATTCGGATCCTTTCTAGAGAAGGAGTTTCTCTCGAAAGAAGTGAGTGGGAGGAAAGTAGAACTTGATGAGGTAACTGTACCTGCTCCCTTATTGGAAAATAGTTCATCACAAGAACCGGTTCCTGTGACAACTACACCAATCAGTGAGGAAGCTAATGATATCGATCATGAAACTTCAGATCAAGTTACTACCGAACCTCGTAGGTCTACCAGAGTAAGATCCGCACTAGAGTGGTACGGTAATCCTATTCTAGAAGTCATGTTACTTGACCATGGCGAACCTACAAACTATGAGGAAGCGATGATGAGCCCAGATTCCGCAAAATGGCTTGAAGCCATGAAATCTAAGATGGGATCCATGTATGAGAACAAAGTATGGACTTTGGTTGACTTGCCCGATGATCGGCAAGCCATCGAGAATAAATGGATCTTCAAGAAGAAGACTGACGCTGACGGTAATGTAACTATCTACAAAGCTCGACTTGTTGCAAAAGGTTTTCGACAAGTTCAAGGGGTTGACTACGATGAGACTTTCTCACCTGTAGCGATGCTTAAGTCTGTCCGAATCATGTTAGCAATTGCCGCATTTTATGATTATGAAATTTGGCAAATGGATGTCAAAACTGCATTCCTGAATGGATTTCTGGAAGAAGAGTTGTATATGATGCAACCGGAAGGTTTTGTCGATCCAAAAGGTGCTAACAAAGTGTGCAAGCTCCAACGATCCATTTATGGACTGGTGCAAGCATCTTGGAGTTGGAATAAACGCTTTGATAGTGTGATCAAAGCATATGGTTTTATACAGCCTTTTGGAGAAGCCTGTATTTACAAGAAAGTGAGTGGGAGCTCTGTAGCATTTCTGATATTATATGTAGATGACATATTATTAATTGGAAATGATATAGAATTTCTGGATAGCATAAAGGGATACTTGAATAAAAGTTTTTCAATGAAAGACCTTGGTGAAGCTGCTTACGTATTGGGCATCAAGATCTATAGAGATAGATCAAGACGCTTAATTGGACTTTCACAAAGCACATACCTTGATAAAGTTTTGAAAAAGTTCAAAATGGATCAGGCAAAGAAAGGGTTCTTGCCTGTATTACAAAGTGTGAAGTTGAGTCAGACTCAATGCCCGACCACAGCAGAAGATAGAGAGAAAATGAAAGATGTTCCCTATGCTTCTGCCATAGGCTCTATCATGTATGCAATGCTGTGTACAAGACCTGACGTATGCTTAGCAATAAGCTTGGCAGGGAGGTACCAAAGTAATCCAGTAGTGGATCACTGGACAGCGGTCAAGAATATCCTGAAATACCTGAAAAGGACTAAGGATATGTTTCTCGTTTATGGAGGTGACAAAGAACTAGTCGTAAATGGTTACGTCGATGCAAGCTTTGACACTGATCCGGACTATTCTAAATCGCAAACCGGATACATGTTTACATTGAACGGTGGAGCTGTCAGTTGGTGCAGTTCTAAACAAAGCACCGTGGCGGGATCTACATGTGAAGCAGAGTACATAGCTGCTTCACAAGCAGCAAATGAAGGAGTCTGGATGAAGGAGTTCATTTCTGATCTAGGTGTCATACCTAGTGCATCGGGACCAATGAAGATCTTCTGTGACAATACTGGTGCAATTGCCTTGGCAAAGGAATCCAGATTTCACAAGAGGACCAAGCACATCAAGAGACGCTTCAATTCCATCCGGGACCAAGTCCAGGTGGGAGACATAGAGATTTGCAAGATACATACATATCTGAATGTCGCAAACCCATTGACTAAGCCTCTTCCACGAGCAAAACATGATCAGCACCAAGACTCCATGGGTGTTAGAATCATTACTGTGTAATCTAGATTATTGACTCTAGTGCAAGTGGGAGACTGAAGGAAATATGCCCTAGAGGCAATAATAAAGTTATTATTTATTTCCTCATATCATGATAAATGTTTATTATTCATGCTATAATTGTATTAACCGGAAACATGATACATGTGTGAATACATAGACAAACTTAATGTCACTAGTATGCCTCTACTTGACTAGCTCATTAATCAAAGATGGTTATGTTTCCTAACCATAGACATGTGTTGTCATTTGATTAAAGGGATCACATCATTAGAAGAATGATGTGATTGACTTGACCCATTCCGTTAGCTTAGCACTTGATCGTTTAGTATGTTGTTATTGCTTTCTTCATGACTTATACAAGTTCCTAACTACGAGATTATGCAACTCCCGTTTACCGGAGGAACACTTTGTGTGCTACCAAACGTCACAACATAACTGGGTGATTATAAAGGAGCTCTACAGGTGTCTCCAAAGGTACATGTTGAGTTGGCATATTTTGAGATTAGGTTTTATCACTCCGATTGTCGGAGAGGTATCTCTGGGCCCTCTCGGTAATGCACATCACTATAGGCCTTGCAAGCAATGTAGCTAATGAGTTAGTTACGGAATGATGCATTACGTAACGAGTAAAGAGACTTGCCCGTAACGAGATTGAACTAGGTATTGGATACCGACGATCAAATCTCGGGCAAGTAACATACCAATGACAAAGGGAACAACGTATGTTGTTATGCGGTTTGACCGATAAAGATCTTCATAGAATATGTAGGAGCCAATATGAGCATCCAGGTTCCGCTATTGGTTATTGACCGGAAACAGTTCTAGGTCATGTCTACATAGTTCTCGAACCCGTAGGGTCCGCACGCTTAAGGTTTCCATGACAGTTATATTATGAGTTTTGATGTACCGAAGTTTGTTCGGAGTCCCGAAAGAGACTACGGATATGACGAGGAGTCTCGAAATGGTCGAGACATGAAGATTGATATATTGGAAGCCTATATTTGGATATCGGAATTGTTCCGGGTGAAATCGGGATTTTACCGGAGTTCCGGGAGGTTACCGGAACCCCCCGGGGGCTTAATGGGCCTACATGGGCCCTAGTGGAGAGGAAGAGAGGAGGCAAGGGGTGGGCCATGCCCCCTCCCCCCTAGTCCGAATAGGACAAGGAGAGGGGGGCGACGCCCCCCCTTTCCTTCCTCTCTCCCTCCTCCTTCCCCCTTCTCCTTCTCCAACTAGGAAAGAAGGGAGTCCTACTCCCGGTGGGAGTAGGACTCCCCCTTGGCGCGCCCTCCTTGGCCGGCCGCCCCCTCCCCCTTGGCTCCTTTATATACGGGGGCAGGAGGGCACCTCTAGACACAACAATTGATCTCTTGATCTCTTAGCCGTATGCGGTGCCCCCCTCCACCATAGTCCTCGATAATATTGTAGTGGTGCTTAGGCGAAGCCCTGCGACGGTAGAACATCAAGATCGTCACCACGCCGTCGTGCTGACGAAACTCTTCCCCGGCACCCTGCTGGATCGGAGTCCGGGGATCGTCATCGAGCTTAACGTGTGCTAGAACTCGGAGGTGACGTAGTTTCGGTGCTTGATCGGTCGGGCCGTGAAGACGTATGACTACATCAAACGCGTTGTTCTAACGCTTCCGCTTTCGGTCTATGAGGGTACGTGGACAACACTCTCCCCTCTCGTTGCTATGCATCACCATGATCTTGCGTGTGCGTAGGATTTTTTTTGAAATTACTACGTTCCCCAACAGATGGGATGCGGGAGGAAGGCGTTGGATTTTGCGGCGATGGAATTGGTGAAGGAATGCCAGGCCAGGAGGATCTATGATCTGAGGCCTCTCATCGTCCTTTCCTTTCCCTCTCAAAGTCACAAAGGAGAACGGGAGCAGGGGAGAAGATTAGCAGCTATGGAAAGAGAATGGGAGAGGGGAAGGGGATTGATATCTATGCGTGGGTTTCCATCTCTCGATTATTTTCCTTATGAGTGCACACGAGAGAAGAGAGAAGGGGAGGATTTTTTTACCGTTGTGTGGGGATCGAAGCGAGGGGAATTCTTTAATCGATTGAGTCTATGGGAGCGAACGAACGATGTACAGACTACTCCTTTAAGGGTAGTAATAGAGATAATATTCCATTACAAATTAATTAGGTACATAAATGATTTAATAATGAGATTTCTTTCTTATGATTTACACATTAATTCTCTTTAAAATGGTTATTTGTTTTACTAATTAATGTGATTGAGCGATTTAAGGTTACGTTAATTAATTTAGATTTGATCTTTAGATATTGACCGTGATTGATTCTTTCACGTAAAGACATTACTAAATAAATTGCCCCAGCATGGAAAGTTCTGATCCGTTCAGATTTTTCCGTTGTCTAAGAGAGTGACGCGAAGATAAACCGGTGGGGTGGTAGGAAGGGAGACGAAAAAAACAGACGAAATGGGGAGACGAAAAAAACCGTGCTACCCTACCAAGTGAGACATTAGGAGTAGAGATGCATGCTACATTTTTCTGTACTAAAAACTACACTTTTAGGGCAACTCCAATGCGTGACTTCAAATGGTCCGGCCGCGTCCGTTTGGTGGTAAACAGACAGAAGACGCGACCCAATGCACGGGAGCAAACGGACCAATGCCCGTTTTTGGTCCGCTATCGACCCATTCCCAGGACAAATTACGACCGCCCTTGCATCGAAACGGACAACGCACGTATGGGCGGGACGCCTGCCCTTGTCCTCCCCTAGCCCGTCCGTCGGGGACACACGAGACCACTTTCTCTCCATTTCACCCAAAACCCTCCCGCGCCCCCTCCCCTCCCTCCTCCATGGCCGGTGCCCCGACGAATCCCGGCGACCCGGCCATGGCAGCGTGCCCCATGTCAAATAAGAAGGCTACCAAGAAGCCACGGTCGAAGCTCACATCGGCGGAGCTCGCCAAGCTCGACGCCGAATTGACCAAGAGGAGGAACTGGCGAACAAAGATGGCGGGAAAAAAGGCCGCTACCGACTATGCCACTGAGGAGGCCGCGCTGCATGCCACACAGCACCAGGCCGACGCCGATGACACAGAGTCCATCATTGCCAAGGCGCACACCCTCCTCATGTTAGGGGTTGTGCCGACCCCCGCCGACCATTCTCTCAGTCGCTGCCATGGCCGCGGCTAGCACATGCTCGTCGGCCGTTCGTCCTTCGCAGTACCGGTCCCCGAGCTCATCCGTCTCACCGGAGATGCCCGGGTATTGTGCGACGCCACTGCATGGCCATGGGCATACACGGTTCTCCACGTCACTGGACGGTAGCGTGGTCACTCCGGCCACGCCCGCGGCCGTCATCAACCTCAATGTGACACCGGGGTACAATGGCGTTGGTCAGCCGTCCGAGGGATGAAAAGGAAGCAGCCCTGGTCGATCCCTTCGACCAACATGGGCGGCGCCCGCAAGCTATTCGATGAAATGCCAATGCCGACGCCGACGGTCGATGACCCTGACTACACCGCGTTCATAACGTCATCTTCAAGGGCCATGGTGAGGCCTTCCACATCGACATCCCAGGCCAAGCTTTCGATCCCGACGCGACAAGCCAGGACTGCCGCGGCAGTATGGTGAATTGGTGACACCCAATTCATCGGCCATGATGAAGATGAGAACGACCATGGCAACTCATGGCATGAAGATGATGACATGTATTGTGAATATAAGGAAGAAGAGGTCGACATTGCGGAGGAGCCCTTGTTTATCGATGAGCTCACCCAAAGGGCCGACGCACAAAAGAAGAGGCAAAGCATTCACACGGGATCATACACCCAAGAGGAGGACACTTTGATTTGCGAGAGTTGGATGGAGATAGGCCAAGATCCGATGAAATGTGTCGGGCAAAAATGATCCATCTTTTGGATGACAGTTCACAAAACCTTTCATGAGCGAAGGAAGTTTGCCCCCTACCAATTTGCAAGCACCCGCGACATCAACTCAATCAAAAGAGATGGGGGTTCATTCAACAAGAGTGCAACAAGTATTGTGCCGCGCTTGAGTGTCGAAACCCGTCTCGTGAGTGGCCTAGGCGTTGGTGACTTGGTATGAACCTCTCGTTTTTCCATCTTGTGTCATTTCATCTTGGCATGCCATTTATGTTTCATGCATCTTGTGTCCTTCCATGTTACAATTGCGGTCACACCTTTGATTGTGTATGCATTTCAATCTTTGGAAGCCTTCAAGGCCCGGCACAAAGAACAAGCCATTTACTCTCACGCATTGTTGGTCGCTCATCAAAGATTGCCCCAAGTTCAAAGACCAATATGCCGCTCGTAGGAAGAAAGGAGGAAAGGCGGCCGTGGCTGAGGAGGGAGACTTGCTCAAGAGGCCGAGGGCAAGACCAGCTCAAAGGCCGACAAGAGGCGTGATGCGTCTTCCATGGCCTTGCAGGAAACTTTGGAATGCATGATGGGCCAAAAGGAAGTGAGAGAGGAGAGAAGGAGCAAGGGGAAGGATGAGCAAATGAAGATATACCTAGAACTCCAAACGAAGAAGCTTGAGATGGAGGAGGCCGCCAAAAGGAAGCTTGACATTGAGGAGGCCGCTCATCTGAAGAAGCTCGAGACCAAGGCCACCAATGCCGATCCCAAAGCAAAAGAGGTGGCACTCGCGATCATGAGCATCGACAAGAACAACATGTCACCGGAGAGGAAGCTTGGTTCGCGAAGATGTTCGCCTGAGACGACCTGAACTAGGTGAGACCTCGCTCGTGGACTATGGCCGTTCATTTTGAAGGCTGGCTGGTGTGCCGGCCGCTGGCTTTGTTGTCGGCGTGAAACTGGAGGGTGACCATTCTGTAGGCTGTTGGCTTTGCCGGCCGTCATGAACTGGTGTGAACTATGGCCGCAGCCATTTAGCGACATCTTTTGTTGCTTTCAAAAATTTGCATGCACGTGGACTAGATGCGGCCGCGAATTGGGCGCACGCCCGATGCATCCACAAATTCGGCCACCCGCCTCCCTATTGTCACCCTCAAACTGACAAAATCTAAACGTCGCGGACGTGCGTTGGAGTTGCCCTTAAAACAGGTTTAGGTGTAGAAAAATTTCAACTCACTTTATAGGCGAATCTTTAATTCATTCTCTCCGTGTATTATGGAGAAAGAAAAAGAGGAGGGCCCACTGGGCATGGTATGGACGGCAAGCAGGGTCGCACGATGCACGTGCACCGGCCAAACTCAATTGGTTTACAGGACTACTACTACGGTACACTGCTAGGGCATACCAGCAAAAATTTAGCAGGAGCTCTTGCCCGTAGTTGCAAACCGGCAGGCAATTATAATCTCGGTTTATAAATAGCGGCCCACCCGCACCCCTCCTCCATTGAGACGAGACGAGAGGAGGAGAGGTGTATCTCTGCCCGGCCACCCAAGCCAAGCCCCTCCCGAATCTCTCTCTCCTCCCCTACCATTGCCTTGCCCCCCGCTCCCCCTCCCCCACGCACACGCACAGATCCATCCGCGGCCATGGCCCCCGCAATGAGGCCGGAGCAGGAGGCGAGCTGCAAGGCCACCGAGGACCACCGCTCCGAGTTCGACGCCGCCAAGCCGCCGCCCTTCCGCATCGGCGACGTCCGCGCCGCCGTGCCGGCCCACTGCTGGCGCAAGAGCCCCCTGCGCTCCCTCTCCTACGTCGCCCGCGACGTCGCCGTCGTGGCGGCGCTGGCCGCCGCCGCGTGGCGGGCCGACAGCTGGGCCCTCTGGCCGCTCTACTGGGCCGTCCAGGGCACCATGTTCTGGGCGCTCTTCGTCCTCGGACACGACTGGTGCGTTGTTGTTTCCTCTTTCTCGCTCCCGGCCTGCCCAGATCGATGCGTGCGGCGTGCCACATTTGGTGCTACCTAGTAGCACTGCTATCATACGCCTGTCTATCTGATACATCTACCTATCTACGCTTGCAGTGGTCACGGGAGCTTCTCGGACAGCGGCACGCTCAACAGCGTCGTCGGCCACCTGCTGCACACATTTATTCTCGTCCCGTACAATGGCTGGTAACAATTTTGTACATACATTTTACTAAGTAAACCAGGAGGGAGGTACTACTTGCAGGGCAAGATTATTACTCGTTCCGTCGCAAATGTGTAGTAGTACTATCGGTTTTCTAGTCTAGAAAAGCAATTTGCAATCCTTTGTTTTGTTGACAAATCTCCGAGAGGGAGAGAACCCGCGCCTGAATATGTTACTCGAAAGAAGTTGGAAAGGGCAACACAAACTTTGCTGTTGCGAAGTAGCAATTTCCCTTTTACTTACATGTACAAAGCACTATTGCCTGTGAGGCATGTCTGTTCCACCGCTGTTGACCCATGCAAGCGGCCGCAGAGAATTTCTCTTGGGAAAAACCCATCTTTCTTTAAAGGAAGGAAACACAAAAAAGTTTGATTGAATCACTGCCGACAACGGTTTGTTTACTAGGAGCTAGCGGTGCTGCACAGTCTTCAAGGTCCTTCCAACACCACACACCAATGCTGGAGTACTAGTAGTTCCATTATCATGCATGCATCTGAGTTTCTTTAGCAACAAATAATTAGTTTAGGAGGAGTAATTTATATGGAGTGGTACCAATCTGGCATTAATCAACCTTTTCTGAAGCCGATCTGAATCTGATTTTGCTATGTGTGTGCAGGAGGATCAGCCACAGAACGCACCATCAGAACCATGGCCACATCGAAAAGGACGAGTCATGGCACCCGGTTAGGACCACTAGTCCACTACCATATACTACTGCACTCTACTACATGCACATATTTTTTTCCAGCATGTCTCCATCACTGCAATTCCCAAAGGACTTTGCGCACATAAAGAAAAAAAAGGAAGAAACTCAGAGCAGCTCGATGGATGGGCAGATATTTTTCTTGAGAACCCTCTACCTTGTATTTTATACTGACACTCGTTAGTAGTAAAAGTTTAGAGAGTTTGGCATAATAATAATTGAGCAAAAGTTGAACAAATATCGCATCTGGCTGCTGCATGAATCATGGAGGTGATAGCTAGCAGTGGTACTAGAAAGAGAGCAACGATGCACCTGCCTGCTTTTTCAGCCGCTGCAGAGGCACCACATGTTGACATGTTGTGCAGCAGCAGCATCAAAAGAGTCCACATAATTTAAGATCCAACAAACAAGTGATGTGGTCCGTCCGTAGATAATAATGCCAAACACAACTAGCAGCGGCAGCTAGTAGATCTATTCATGTCTGTCACGTGATCAGATCTGCTGCTAAGCTAAGATCTTTTTAGAGAGAGAAAGAAGAGTACACATAAAAAAAGATTATGCCTAGTTGATCAGCAGAGATCAACAAAGATGCGCATCGAATCTTAACTCGGCCGAGCCACCTAACATTCTAATAACATCATTTCCTGGTGCATATATTCCTTTTTATGGCATCTTCACCTTGCTTGTCATTGTAGGCCGGCCTTTGCCCTTTTTTCAGAATAAAAGCATGTGTGTGTTTGTGGCAACCAAAATTCTAATTTGATAGATACTTGCAACCAAAATTTTCTAATTGATTTAAATTGTCTCACAGTCACAGATCTGCTGCTATTAAATTAATCATCACAGATCAAAGATGCACATCGAATCTTAGCCTTTTGGCTAGTGCATCTCAAAATGCCCGGTCCGTTTTTCTTATTGTCGTTCTTGCCCTTTTTGGAATCAAACCACATTTGAGCATCTGCACTATCTGACAAAACAGTCACCCTCGAGGCCAAGTGTGGACTGGAACCACAATTCTAATTGCATAATTTGAATGAAATCCTTAACTGAATATTCATTCGTGTAATTTATGTTCCATCTGCTTAGTTACTCCTAGCTGATGTGCGACTGATTTGCGCAGATCACTGAGAAGGTGTACCAGAAATTGGAACCACGGACAAAGACACTGCGCTTCTCAGTACCGTTCCCACTGCTGGCTTTCCCTGTTTACCTCGTAAGAATCTCTTGTTATTCTGCTGGTCGCTTGTATAGGTCTGCATCTGTATGCATCCTGAACTTAAACCTAAACTGAATCTCCCTTGATTACTGGATGTTCCAGTGGTACAGAAGCCCGGGCAAGGAGGGCTCACACTTCAATCCGAGCAGCGATCTGTTTACTCCCAAGGAGAGGCGTGATGTGATCATCTCCACCACCTGCTGGTTCACGATGATTGCGCTGCTCATCGGCATGGCGTGTGTCTTTGGCCTGGTACCGGTGCTCAAGCTGTACGGGGTTCCATATATTGTAAGCAACCATACAGAATCTACAACTCTTAACTGTTTAGTTGGTCGGACTTGCTTCTAAGCAACTCACACTGAACAACTAACTCAAGTAGCAATGTCTCGATGTAATTTGAAACAGGTGAATGTCATGTGGCTTGATTTGGTGACGTATCTTCACCACCATGGTCACCAGGACCTCCCATGGTACCGCGGCGAGGTACTTGCCTGCTGTATTAATTCATTGCAAAGTATATCATGGTCGATGACACTGCAGGAAAATAGGACTACCAGTTTCTGAACATTAGTGTTTATACCCACTGTTAGTGTTTATACCCACTGGAAGAAAACATTAACTGCGCAATAAACTCACTGGCGACAGTCTGTTTGCCTTATGGATACGTTTTGCACTGCTATGGTATTTACTATTTCATTCAATGTTCATGTCGCCAACAAACCAATGCTCCCCAATGACTTTTGCAGGAATGGAGCTACCTCCGTGGTGGCCTGACGACCGTGGATCGGGACTATGGATGGATCAATAACATCCACCATGACATTGGCACCCATGTCATCCACCACCTCTTCCCCCAAATACCTCACTACCACCTAGTAGAAGCAGTAAGTTCAATACTACTCTGCTGAATATATATATGTACCTCTTCCATATATTGTATTTCTGCATGCTGAAACCGCAACTTTAACCTTGGTTTTATGAACAAATCCAGACCAAGGCAGCAAGGCCAGTACTGGGCAGATACTACCGGGAGCCAGAGAAGTCAGGCCCGCTTCCAATGCACCTCATCACCGTCCTCCTCAAGAGCTTGAGAGTCGATCACTTTGTCAGCGACGTGGGAGATGTCGTCTTCTACCAAACCGACCCCAGCTTGAGCGGCGACAAGTGGACCGGAACCGACAAGCAGAAGTGATGAGAGACTGGAAACTGAAGTTACTACTGTTCAAGGAAGAATGCATGATAGAGATAGAGACATCGATAGCCTGCTGAGAATAAGCAGAGGGTGCTTCCAGCTGAAACCAAAGCATGGAAGCTCCGCAGCCAACAAACAGGATGCGTTGATTGGTTCATCATGAGACGAGATTCAGATCATTTATTAGATCTAGCATTCTCCCATTGCGGTTGTAACTAGCAGATGTTGTTTCAACTTTATTACAAATTTTGAATGGAATGCGGAACAGTGTAACAGATTGATTAATTATTATCCAAATCGATATTCTGGAATCTGTGACCCCTTTTTCTGAACTTTGTGTTTCTCACTGCTGCAGTTATGCAGATCTGTCTAAAGTTTCTCCTGATCTTATCATTGGTGATTTATTGTTTTTGTTTTGAGAAACAGAGGTTATATCGGACAACACAGTTGCAGTAGTTGCAGTCTTGCTGAATACAAGGCGATAAGGCCAAGTATAATGCAATTTTTTACCTTGGTAAGTGTCACACGTGTGGCATTAACGGCAAGTTTAGTCAAGTGGTGATGACAATTTTAGTTGTAAGCATGGCAATTTTTTCTTGGATAGCATGTTTCAGCTTTTCTTTTGGGGTTGTTTTCTTTTTGGATGACAACTTTAGTTGTAAAAAGCATAAAGGCCGATTTGAGAATTTATTCTTAGAAAAATAAATCAGTTTTTACTACAGCAAAGAAATAAGCATTGATGCTTAAGATTTTCTTTTTACTAAGCACATCTCTTTCTTGGCCGGACGCTACTGTCAGACCATGTACAATGTAGAGAATCTTGGGGATGTTTTTTTTTTAGGGATGGATCTTGGAGATGTGCTTATAGTAAAATATACTCGGGATACTACCAGGATCCGGAGATGAGCGGGGATGACAACTTTAGTTGTAAGCACGACAACTTCTTTTTGGATGGCAAAGTTTCAGCTTTTCTTTTGGATTTGTTTTTTTGGATGGCAACTTTAGTTGTAAAAAAGGTCATGGTCGAAGTGCTTCATGCTACATGTGTAACACTTATTATTTAAGAATTTTTTTGCTTAGAAAAATAAACCAATTTTTACTCGAGCAAAGAAATATGCATTAATGCTAAAGAAAAAAAGCAGTTTTTTTAAACACATTTCTTTCTTAGCCAGACGCTGGTGTAAGGCCATGTACAATGTAGATGATTTTGAAGATGTTTTTTTTTTATGGATCGATCTTGAAGATGTGCTTATAGTAAAATAAACCTAGGATAGTAATGGGCCGATCCAGATCTGGCTTTGGATCCGGCCCCTATGACCCCATAGACAATTTGAGAGGCCACGAGTCAACCCATATAAAGACTAGTCAGTGATCTCGTTGGTCCGATGGGTATTTCGGATCGACTCAAATTCTTATTTTACATTACCTTGTGGAGAAGTGAGATGTTAAAATTATGCACGGCTTAACAGAATTCGACTAGTTTAAAAGTTAAGATTTCTAATACGTGGTTATTAAAAAAATCAACCCGTCTGCTTGTGATTTTGTAAGTGCTGAGACAAACTTGTTGTTTATATACGCAATCAGGGAAATTATACCACACACTACGTCGCAAAATTCATTTACTTTAATTGATTTACCGTAGAACATTTTGTTCTACGGTGTTGGGTCAAAAAAAAAAGTCACAAAATTGGGTCCCACGACAATGCCGACGCGACGGATATTGCAACTGCTGTGAGATATAAGACTAAGGTGGGCTGACCCGGCTAGCCCAAACATGTCACCTAGTGCCGGCTCTGTGCACTCGAATCTCGTTTGAGACTGACCCACATGACCAGCAATCCCTATTTGACAGCCGTTAGCGGCAAACAGATGTGCTTTCGCTGATGCCAGCCATCTGCCACGTCCACATGAACTAGCCCACAACTTCAATGTTGTTTTGTTTGCTGAGGGGTCTAGGAACGTTCTGGAAGGTTCCTGTCTGGTTTTGGGAACCTTCTAGAAGGTTATTGAACTGGTTTTCTTTTTTGTTTTTATTTAATGTTTTTTGGTTTTATTTTCTATTTTTTTATTTTTCTATTTTTCTTCACTTTTTGTTTTTTAGTCACACTTTTTTGCTTTTTTTCTTTTCTCTAATTTTACCTATGATTCTGTCTTCCGGTTTTTTTGCTGTTTTTTTTCTCTTTTTCTGTATTAAAGAAATGTTCATCATATATTAAAAAATGTTAACTGTGTATTAATGGAATGTTCAGCGTATCTTAAAAAAATGTTCAATGTGTTTTGAAAATTGTTCAGCCGATATCACAAAAATCTTCAACCTGTATTTAATTTTTTTCGGTGTATATAAAAAAATGCTCAATGTGTATTAAAATTTTTTAGCGCATATTACAAAAATACTCAATTTGTGTTAAAATTTGTTCAGCGTATATATTAGTTTTCCTGTTTTTCAATTTTTGTTCACTTTTTAAAAATTTGTTCCCGCTTTAAAGGTTCTATTTGCATGTTGATTTTTTTTCATATTTTCAAACATTATTCGCATTTTTTAAGAAAATTTGTTCACTGTTTTTCCAAGAAAGGTTGAAAATTTTGAAAATAAAAACAGATCTGCCACTGTAGCTAGTGAGTAATGCTAGACTTACGTAAGAAAGCTACGTCCTTTACGTAATAGCCATCGTGAAAGATT
>NC_041389.1:296194350-296195840 GCF_002162155.2 Triticum dicoccoides
GAGTTGCCAGCTCGAGTGGCTATCAACCATTCCCTGTAAACTGACGTTCTGAGCTCGACTCCACGCGCCTGCTTTTTTTTCGTTAAGATTTACATCGCCACCTACGAATGGGCTGGCTTTTTTTCTTTTCTATGATTCTTTCTTCTGGTTTTTTTGCTGTTTACTTTTTTTTCTCTTTTTGTGTATTAAAGAAATGTTCATCATATATTAAAAAATGTTAACTGTATATTAAAAAATGTTCAGTGTATCTTAAAAATTGTTCAATGTGTTTTGGAAATTGTTCAGCCGATATCACAAAAATCTTCAACCTGTATTTAATTTTTTTGGTGTATATAAAAAAATGCTCAATGTGTATTAAAATTGTTTAGCGGATATTACAAAAATACTCAATTTGTGTTAAAATTTGTTCAGCGTATATATTTGTTTTCATGTTTTTCAATATTTGTTCACTTTTTAAAATTTTGTTCCCGCTTTAAAGGTTCTATTTGCATTTTGATTTTTTTTCACATTTTCAAACATTATCAGCATTTTTTAAGAAAATTTGTTCACTGTTTTTCCAAGAAAGATTGAAAAATTTGAAAAGAAAAACAGATCTGCCACTGTAGCTAGTGAGTAATGCTATACTTACGTAAGAAAGCTACGTCCGTTTATGTAATAGCCACTGTGAAAGATTAGGATTGGTTGTTAGAGGAGGCTGGGGCCCACCCCCCTGAAAATTCGCAGGGGTGGGGGGTGGGGTGGGGTGTGTACTTAAGCTTTAGCGCTGCGTTTAGTAGGAGTTGCCAGCTCGAGTGGCTATCAACCATTCTCTGTAAACTGACGTTCTGAGCTTAACTCCACGCGCCTCCTTTTTTTCGTTAAGATTTACGTCGCCGGCTGCGAATGGGCCGTTTTTTTCTTTCTTTTCTATGATTCTTTCTTCCGGTTTTTTTGCTGTTTACTTTTTTTTTCTCTTTTTGTGTATTAAAGAAATGTTCATCATATATTAAAAAATGTTAACTGTATATTAATAGAATGTTCAGCGTATCTTAAAAAATGTTCAATGTGTTTTGGAAATTGTTCAGCCGATATCACAAAAATCTTCAACCTGTATTTAATTTTTTTTGGTGTATATAAAAAATGCTCAATGTGTATTAAAATTGTTTAGTGCATATTACAAAAATACTCAATTTGTGTTAAAAAATTGTTCTGCGTATATATTTGTTTTCATGTTTTTCAAGATTTGTTCACTTTTTAAAAAATTGTTCCCGCTTTAAAGGTTCTATTTGCATTTTGATTTTTTTTTCACATTTTCAAACATTATTCGCATTTTTTAAGAAAATTTGTTCACTGTTTTTCCAAGAAAGGTTGAAAATTTTGAAAAGAAAAACAGATCTGCCACTGTAGCTAGTGAGTAATGCTATACTTACGTAAGAAAGCTACGTCCGTTTACGTAATAGCCATTGTGAAGGATTAGGATTGGTTGTTAGAGCATGCTGGGGCCCACCCCC
>NC_041389.1:296196030-296293118 GCF_002162155.2 Triticum dicoccoides
GGAATTGCCAGCTCGAGTGGCTATCAACCATTCCTTTTTTTTCTTTTCTATGATTCTTTCTTCCGGTTTTTTTGCTGTTTACTTTTTTTTTTCTCTTTTTATGTATTAAAGAAATGTTCATCATATATTAAAAAAATGCTAACTGTATATTAATAGAATGTTCAGTGTATCTTGAAAAATGTTCAATGTGTTTTGGAAATTGTTCAGCCGATATCACAAAAATCTTCAACATGTATTAATTCTTTTGTGTATATAAAAAAATGCTCAATGTGTATTAGAATTGTTTAGCGCATATTACAAAAATACTCAATTTGTGTTAAAAATTGTTCAGTGTATATATTTGTTTTCATGTTTCTCAATTTTTGTTCACTTTTTAAAAAATTGTTCCCGCTTTAAAGGTTCTATTTGCATTTTGAATTTTTTTGACATTTTCGAACATTATTCGCATTTTTTAAGAAAATTTGTTCACTGTTTTCCGAAGAAAGGTTGAAATTTTTGAAAAGATAAACAGATCTGCCACTGTAGCTAGTACTTAAGCTTTAGCGCTGCGTTTAGCAGGAGTTGCCAGCTCGAGTAGCTATCAACCATTCTCTGTAAACCGACGTTCTGAGCTCGACTCCGCGCGCCTCCCTTTTTTCCGTTAAGATTGTGCCACCTTCAGCGAAAGCTCTCAGTCTCCATCCAAACACGATTTGGTGCGTTAGTATCTCCGCAAAGAGTGGCTCCATCTCTACAGGCCAAAGCTTTCAGCCACAAAGGGATCTGGTACCTCTTCGACCCACCAAAAATAAAATTGCATCCACCATCACAGATCAAGAAGGTTATTTTGGTCAAAAGCAGCACCTAAATTTTAGAACGTTAATCCTCAGCAAACGTTCGCTACCACCAATGGCATCTGTGAGCATGCGGTTTTCAGAAAAAGCGTGGCAGTCTTTTAGTTTTAGTGCAATTTTCGTCAATAAGCGCCATCTTTTGGATCTGGATCCTGTGGCTCTGGAGCGTTCGCTTGGATCTCACCCCAGCGAATGTCAGCACCTAAATTCCTTTGATTCAACGATGACGTCACTCGCGGTATCACCAGATCCAGTGATCATTGCACGCACATGACTGAGCATTTGTATAAAATGGAAGGCACACTGATTAAGATACAATACCAAGGATCCAAATTGTACAAACAAATTACATGCATGCATGCACGATGCCCATATCTCCCAACTGCTGGCAACCTATAGCAACAGATTCAGATGCTGTCCATGCTGATACATTTACGATTTATCCATGCTGACTGAGAAGTGATGGTGGATCAAGCTGCAGGCCCTGGCTGCATGGCGCTGCTGATGGACTGCACCTGCGTCTTGCCGCTGGGGCCCTTGGTGCGCATGTACTTGCGGTAGTCGCTGAAGGTGAGGGCCTCCTGGTACAGCGCCGGCGAGCCCGGGCCGACGAGCTCCCTCGCCGGAGCGATGGGGAGGTCGCCTCGAGGGTTGCAGAAGAAGGAGATGGTGAAGCGCTCCTTGTCGGAGTTGGCCAGCGCACGGTGCTCCACGCTCCTGTAACGCCCGTTGCTCAGGATCTGGAAAATCACACCAAGATATTTTAGAAGCTTCAGAATCAAGCAAAGCAGTTTTCGTAGGAGGCTCTGCTGGCTCTTTCATTCAACTTCTCTCTGCATGCATGCATGCACCCATGTCATCATCTTTTTCACGTATCTGGACTGCATGGCATGCTACTGTGTGTGTAACTGTCATCTTCTGGTGCGTGTATATGCAGATCATGCATGTCAACAAACTACTGAACTTAGTGCAGCTGGCAGGGCAAGACAGCATACTAGTATATTGATCAGTGAAGCAGTTCAGTAGTTCAGATATGTTTATGTCGAAACTTCAGAAAGTGTACAGGCTAGCTAGATCTTTCTAGAAGGTTAAAAAATTAAAATTCAAATCTTTTGATTCATTGTACTAAATCAACGACAATTAATATGGATCGGAGGGATTATCATAATTCATACAAAAAAAGGATCTTATCAACTACTCCCTCCGTTCCAAAATAGATGACTCAATTTTATACTACCTTTGGTATAAAGTTGGGTCATCTATTTTGGAACGGAGGGAGTACATGCTATCCGGATAGGGTTAGCTTCATACTATCCAGATTCTATATTGTATAGGGGTTAGCTTCATACTATCCAAATTCTATATTGTATTTAATCACTTGCAAAGAAGCCAAGAATATGTGGTACTCTTGACTTCCTTATAGATGCAAACAAATTGACATTAATTTCATACGCTAGCTTCATCAGCACAAATATATAGTGATTGGGTGTAATGAGAACGTTACTACTTTAGACAAGACAATTGAAGATACATATCACATCAGATTGACAGAAAAAAAGGTAAGTAGGCCACAGCGATCACCTGAATCTGATCACCAACGTTTACGAGGAAGGAACCTGGGACTGGTTGCACGGTGACCCATGCGTCTCCCTTGCGTACCTGTGTCCCCTCGACGTTATCATCAGTGAGGAGCAAGGTGATGCCACCGGGGTCAGAGTGAGATGAGAGACCAAGAGTGAGCTCAGGCTGTGGGCATCTTGGATAGTAGTTCACACGCATGGTAGCCGAGATGCCATCACTGCCACCAAAAGCATTATGGAGGTAGTCCTCCTCCAACCCTAAGCTACTGGACATAGCCTTGAGCAAGACTTGACAGAGACTTATTAGTTGGCATGCATACTTCTCAGTGGCTTCCCTGCATAAATACCAAAACAATATCAAATATGGACAAATAAAATAGGAAACTGTGTAACCAAACATATCAGGAAACTCTAAACTGCAAGAACTTATAAAGAATGAGGATAAATTAAAAAAATAAAATGAAGCTGGGTTTTCTCGAGAAAAGAAAAATATCATGTACCTCAGGTCAGTAGGAATCTTTGGCCACTTGTCAAGGTTTCTGATATCACTTGGGAAGAGATTAAGGAAGTAATAGTCACTCCAATCCAAGATTGCCCCTTTCTCAACTCCAAGGCGGCTTCCATAGCCCTCATATGTTACCGGTAAGTTGGCATGTACCTTCTTCTCTTCCATGGGGAGGTCAAAGAACTCCCTCCATGCACTTCTCATCCTCCTCACAGCCTCCGTGTCCACATCATGGTTCACTAACTGGAAGAAACCCCAGTTCTTGCATGCAGAGGCTATTGCTTTTAGCATTTCTTGGTGATGTTCAGGGGCATTAGAGAAGCTAGCAAGATCGATAACTGGGATGCTGAGATTAGGATCATTTGTGACATCACTAGGACGCTCAGATGGAGGCTTGATGTACTGTTGTGGCAAGGAGCTCATACCAGAGTTGGAAAGAGTTTGCACTGGTACAATGGGTTCTGGCCAGTCAAGCAGATTGCTACTTGCCATGGTGGGAGTGATAGGTCTTGGTTTGGTTATGAGAAGAGGGTGTGCGTGTTTATATAGAGAAAGGATATGTGATGTATGAGATTAAATCGCAATGCATTTAGTGCAATTCATGGTGGGATTGGAAGGATATATATGTACAGATTGGACAAGATTATGCTCATTAAGAGATATGCCTCATTTATCGTCTGAATATTGATAAAATCTTTTGGATATATACATATAATTAAAATCTTTTGGATACAGTTTTGTAAGCCATTAATGGAAGATACAATCTTATGGATACAGTTTTGTATGCCATTAATGGAAGATACAATCTTATGTAGTGAGCTAATTAATAATAACATTTATTTTCTTCTTGTTCGTGCAAGTAATCAACATATGATATGTAAGCATATAATATATTTCCTTTCGAAACGCTAATGTAAAAGTGGGGAGAATACGATATTATTTCAGTAATTTAACTAGGAGTATGATATATCAATACATAAACTTCAAAAGGTATTAGAGTGCATTTTGTTTTGTTCAGTTGAACTGTAAATTTTTTGCTCCGTAGACATGATTTAATAGATATTATACTGTTAACTTATAAACTTTCTGAACACAGATATGAGTTAATCGACGTCATTGTTACCCTTTTTAATGAGAGCCGGCCACACAAAATTTACTAAGGCAATAGTAATTGTATTTGCAATTCTAAGTGAACTTCATTTTCGTGATTGACCCTTGAAGAAACAAACTAGAAAAAAGGATGCAGTATTTCTTTGTTTTGATATCACTATAGACATGTGATCAATTGACCATTTCAGATAATGCTTGCACATAGTCAAAACCAAAGAACAACACATATCAATTGATAGGGACAGAATTGGTTGCAGATAGTAGGAGAGAAATTGCATTTTGAAATTAAACTTGCTGAGCTTTAGAGGTTTTAGTTATCCCAGTGGAGCAGTATATATTGCTGACTAGGAGGAATAATTTTTCTAAACTAGAAATGCATGATCTATTTGATGGCATGCATGTTAACATATTTTTGCAGATCATGTATGCACTCTGACTTCTGAGCATATTTTGATGCATGTTCTATTTCATAGTGAAGTAATAACAGCAGACAGTTGATTTACTTGTATGTTCTAGTAAATTAAGGTTATAGTATTTATTTAGAACAAGGAGATGTACCCCAGAAAACCCGGCAAAACATGGGCAGCTACTTGGTTCCCCCAGGTCCATGGGAGGATTGGATAAGGCAATTAAGAAAACAATACACACGTGCTGAAATGAAAGTCAAAAAAATCGGCAAATGACATGGTTATGCATAACATCATGTCATCAATATCAAATTAGGTGTACACACACTACAATTGATGTATATTTAATTATTTATACATATGAATATATGATAAAGATTGCCCGACATGTACACTCATAGTTACAATTAGCTAGGCAGTTTTGGTTGGCACTATGCATGAATATCTCATTGCTGATGTAAACAAAGCATCCAAGAGAAATCTCACCGTTTCACATGCAGTACGTAGGCACATCTATCAATCGATCAATGAGGTGTCTGTCAGGAGGAACTAGTTTGCAGGTAACTATTTGCCAGCAGGAAAGGAATTACGGCTGGACCTTAATTACCTAGTCAAGAAGCACGACAAATTAATGTGTACGTGTGTCAGATAATACCAGCAAATCAATCAAACACATGTTGCATTGAACATTTGAAACAAGATACCTAGAGCCGACAGCGACGATGGCCACACATCCAACAAGCAGTTCTGTGAAGCAAACACTTATCTGCAAGAAAGTGATGCTACATCATGCAGCTCGGCTAACAATAGATTGGCATTGCTAATATTATTACGATTGCTATCAGTACAATTTCGTAACACTTTGTGAGGCTTATGCATACTTATGAGAGAAAATAAGAGTAATCATAGATTATGGGTACAAAGAGTCCAGTAAGACATTAGTAGCTAGCTCCCCTAGTTGCATGGCAGAATAGATGGTGCAAATTAAGAAAACAGAATGCACATGTGCTGAAATGAAAGTCAAGCAAATCGTCCAATGATATGGTTCCGGTAGCATCGACATCAAAGATGTACACCAGTTCAGCAAAGCGACAGCAAAGCAAAGGATAAAACAGATCTGGAGCAGTATCAAAATTGCCAAACATGCCTAGTCAGAATATACGAAGAACCGTGTGCCATTATTCTTGATCTAAAACAAAGATATGGGGCCTACCTCATCGACCACCACACCGGTGAGGTTGCGGGCGATGGTGAATCAAGGAGATCAGTGGCTGGCCAGGGCGACAGCAAAACTAGGATGAGAGCGACCTTGGTTAAACAGTCAATTCCCACATGTTAATATGGAGTAGAATAATACTGTGTGCGGTGCGTCAGCTAGACCAGCAAATCAATGCAACACATGTTGTATTTTTAGTCAAGTCGTCGCACGCATTAGCAACAGCAACCGCAGGCTTTGGCTCCTTCTAGTAACATTTGAGCTGGCACGGAGCAGCAAGCAAGCACGGAGCATTCAGAAGCAAACACTGACTGACCAACGCCCTATGTGTGATTCAGAAAGAAGGAACACGGAACACATGTGGACTGCCGCGGCCGTCGATCCACCTTCGCCGCCGGCCGGCCGCCCGCTCACATGTGGTCATCTCCGCGTGGCCTCCGTCTCCTCACCCAAGTACCCAGCACGGAAGCGCCGCCCGGACCTCTTGGCCTCCGCGGCCATTGCCGCCGAGCTCTGTGTCCGTATCGTATAATCAGCCCCATCACGCATGCCCAAATCAAAACCCCGGTAAAAGAACGATCAAGGGAACGTACATTCTTGCGCGTACCATCTTTGATTAGGTAGTTGAAGAGAGGTGGTGCCGGCCTTGAGCCCGCGCCGGTTCCCCTGCCGCCGCCATGGATGCCCACAGGCGGCGGCGCTGGAGGAGCTGTGATTTTGGGGCACCCTTATTTCTCGCTTTAAGCGAGCACAGGGGGATGCCTCGCGTCGAGGGGAGCCCAGATGGGCCGGCCCAGTCGCGCGGGAGGCAACGGCTTGTTTTTTTTTTGCTCTTTTTTCTGTTCTCGTTTTTGCTTTTTTCGTACTTTTCTCTATACTTTACAATATTTTACATATATATATATATATATATATATATATATATGCAAAAAACACTCTTCAAAAACACATTAAAAAAATGTTGAATAGTATTAAAAATGTTAAACAAATATTTAAAAAATGTTGAACAAGTATTCGAAACTTTTGAATAAGTATTTGACAAATGTTAAATAAGTATTACAGATTGTTGAATGAGTATTTGAAAAATATTGAACGATTATTAGAAAATTTTGAATAAGTATTAAAAATGTTGAAAATGTATTTGAAATTTTTTGAACATGTATTTGAAAAATATTGAATTAGTATTAAAATGTTGACCAAGTATTTAGAAAATGTTGAATAGGCATTCGGACAATGTTGAACGTGTATACAAAATTGTTGATCACTTGTTAAAAAAATGTTTTTGACATATACGAAAATATAAGTGAAAACGAAAACAAACATAAGAAAAAAAGGAAAAAATGGAGAAGAAATGTTGGATGCGTATTTGAAAAATGTTGTTGACATATACAAAAAAATGTAGAATAATAACCAAAAGAGCAAAGAAACCCGAAAATAGAAACAAAATAAACACTGGAAAAATAAACAAAGAAACAAAATGCAAAAAAGAATGAAAAATCGGAGAAGAAAAAAGAAAAGAGAATTAAAATAACAGAAAGAAAAAGGAGAATAAAGAAAGCCAAAGAAAATAGAAGGAAAATTAAAAAAAAACTGGAAAAACTGAGAAAGAAAATGAAAAAAGGCTCAACTCACATAAAGCAGGTCGTGTCCCTTGTACACTAATCCGCTTTAGAAGAAGCGGCTATTCTATTGGACTGCTTGGCTGTAAAGCCTATAAGTAAGAACTCTGGGGAAGAAATCCGAACTCCAAGGCGAGCGCACAACGAGGAATTTTCCATACTAGATCGACTCAACATTACCGAGTCTACTCTGAGACTCTCTTCTCTTCATGGTTGGTTGTAAAAAGAGAGTCACTTTAGTCCCCAACCCCTTGTACTAACCACTAGTGGAACGTGGTCGTAGTGGCTAGCAGCGCGCTTGTTATCGCTTGCCAGGGATCAATCCTCTTGTATTTTACTTTAGTGCATGCGAACGGCGAATGGGCCGGCCCAGTTACTTCAAACCTTCATCAAGACTTCTCTGGCAACTCGCTCAAGGGGATAAATAGTCGTTGCGGTGAATTTGAGCGACATGCCAAATCTTGCTGGGCTGCAATGTAGTCCAAGTTCACACCGTATCCCAAGTTGAAGATAGTCCCCTCGAAAAAATTTTCTAAGAACCGCCCGCTGGCGAATCCTATTTGACGTTGCATGCGCCCGTTAATGTGTATTCTGCAAACAGGCACCTGCAGCCACGTTTATTGGGCTCGGCCCATTAGTACTTTTTTTTTCTGTTTTCAAAGAAGTAAAAAATGCGCGGGTAGAGGGGATCTAACCCGCGACCCCTTCGCAGCAAGGGTTACATACTAACGATCACGCCACCATACAGCTTGTGCAAGTCTATTTCCCTTCTTTCTTTTATTTACTTCTTCAGTTTGTTTTGTTCTTTTATCCTTTTCTGTTTGCTTTAATGCATGATTTTTTCTCAAATTTCATAAACCTTTTTTCTAAATTGATGAAATTTTTAAATTAGATTATTTTTAAGAAATTTGAGAACATTTTTACAAATTTGATGAACTTTTTTCAATTTTGATGAACTTTTATTCAAATTTGATGAACAGTTTTTTCAAATTTGATGATTTTTTTGTTGAAAATCAATGAAGTTTTTACAAAATCAATGAACTTTTTTTGAAATCAATGAACTTCTTTCAAATTTGATGATTTTTTTTCTAATCGATCAATTTTTTTGTTTCAAATTTGATGAACCTTTTTCATTAAAAAATCAACTTTTCGAAAAAATGAATAGTTCAAAAATGCGTAATAAATACCACGACTCTTATGGTTCTTAAAGTGTCCGCGTTTGCCATAAATCACTACTCCCTCTCTCAGTTTTCAGGGCGTGCGCGTACCCCTAGGTCGTTAGTTTGACCAACCTAATACAAATCATATATTACAAAAAATATACCAATATAAACTTCAGATGCTATATTTTTGAACGATATAATTTTTGTGTTATATAGTTTATATTAGGGTGATCAAATTGGCAACCTAGATATACACGTAGGACTTGTAAATGGAAACGGAGGTAGTAGTCTTCTGGTGGTGTAGTTATTAGCTGAGTAATCCTGCAATATAGAGGCGCGGGTTCGAGTCGTCGTTCTTACGCATTTATTGCGTTTTTGTCACGAGACGTTTACTGCTCTTCTTTCGTCCGTGGGCCGGTGCAGTAGCATTGCCAGTAGGCGCCGGTTCGCTCCCAGGCACTGAACGCACCAAATAGGAGCTCCCCGCCCGCTCGGGAACATCGCCTGAAGCGTGCGCGACCAGGCCGGCCCATAACTGTAGTAGTGAGTTCATTTTTTTCTCTCCGTGTATTTTTTTCTTTAAACTTTTTCAATGTTAGGGTCGGATTTTTCCTTTGTCGTTTTTTTGTATGCTTTTACTGTTTGGGTTGGGTTTTCTTGTTTTTTTTTCTATACATGGTTTTTCATTTCTTCACCACTTTTATTCCTTTTTTTCTTCATTACATTGTTTTTTCACCGATTTTCTTAGGGTTTTCTTTTTCTTCTTCTTTATATATTCGTTTTCTTCGTTTCTTTCTAGGTTTCTTAGTTCTCTTTGCCTTTATTTTTTTTCTTGCCTGTTTTCATTGGTTTTTTCTGTTCTTTCTTATATCTTAATTTTTGGTTTTCTTTTGTTTCTTCCTTGTTTTTCATCGATTTTATTTGTTTCTTTCTTAGTTTTCACAATTTTTCAAACGCATGCCATATTTTTTTCTTCCTAAATACGAGTTTTGAACACTTTTTTGAATACATGGTCAAATACACACTGGATTTTAATGGAGTTAATATTTTATCAAACACAATGTATATTTTTCGTATACATCAACAAGATTTTTATATACATGTTTAACATTTTAAAAACAAAATTATCTTCTTGAAATATATTTTATTTCATGTCTAATTTTACTCAGTGTATGTTGCACATTTTTTATACATTAGGAACATTTTTGTACACGTTTAAAATTTTTAAATACCTGATCGATATTTTTTCATACACAATGTATATTATTTGTATACGTTTTTCATGTATACAAGAAACATTTTTCAACATAGATTTAACTTTTTCAAATGCTTGATTTTTTAATACATGATAGACATTTTTTCATACATGGTGTATATTATTTGTATAAATTTTTCCTATACGTGAGAAACATTTTTCCCATACAGATTAACTTTTGTCTAATGCTTGATTGACTTTCTCAAATACTTAATTAGCACTTTTCAAATTCTTGATTAAAATTTTCTAAAATACATGACCAACTTTTTCATACACATTGTATATATTTTTGGTACACGTGGGAAATATGTTTATACACATTTAATATTTTATTAGCATTTTTTAAATTTTATGTAAAGTGACATATAGGCTCACACTTTCTTATTCGGCGCCTTATATGCGTGAGAACTATATCTCACTTATATAAATATTTTCCCTGGTCCCACCTGATACCTTTTTTTAGACAACCACGCTAAGCTTTATTCATATCATAACGTTTACAGGTAGAAAAAGAAGTTCCCTAGGTTGGCTTAACCAAACATTGCGATTGTTAGGACCGAGAGTATATCGACCAGAGGGGGGGGAGGGGAAATGGGAGATTCAAAAAATTCTTTTGAATGTTTTCAATTGAACCCAATCACAACAGCGGAATAAGTTTAGTAGATCTGAAACTAATCAAGCACCTTACTAAGGAGCAAATCTTTCAAGGAAAGAAGTGATAATTATTCGAGCATAGTATATCATAGGCTTGAAAATAGTGATGGTAATGCAGTAGGCTATCAAATGAAGTAGCATGGGAAGACGTTCAATAGCAGTGTAATGAAAGGAATACCAACAAGGAAAACAAGAGTGACACCGAATGATAAAAGAACTAAACAGATAGTAACGATCAGAGCACGGACAAACAATAATAGATCAGATAATACTATCGTCGCAGAGCACGAAAGATAACCGCTGAATGAAATACAGAAGGATGAAGTGAACCAGCGGTGCTCGATGGCGACAGAAGGATTTGGTAGACCAGTTCGCCCTTTTGCCAAAGGGCTACGTCTGGTTGGAGGGACTTGTGATTGAACACATGAGCAAACCTCTCTCCGTTCTATTCTCCTTCAACTAGGAGCTGATCAGAGTCCAGTCAATTTTACTCATGGTAGATACTTGTCGGCGATCTCCAAACCCTCGGCAGACTTCTTCGCAAACCATAACGTCTCTTGGTTGCTGAAGACTTTGCTTGGTGAAGACAATTACTCTTGCTAGTCAAGCCGACACCTATCCGTCTAGAGAGTGTGCAACTTTCAAGAGTAATAGGTACAAGAACCCTAGCTCATGTTGGGAAACGTAGCA
Source organism: Triticum dicoccoides (assembly GCF_002162155.2). NCBI lineage: Eukaryota > Viridiplantae > Streptophyta > Magnoliopsida > Poales > Poaceae > Triticum > Triticum dicoccoides. Next base: position 296,207,063 of record NC_041389.1, read on the forward strand.
TGCAATTTCAAAAAAAATTCCTACGCTCAGGCAAGATCTATTTAGGAGATGCATATCAACGCGAGGGGGAGAGTGTGTCCACGTACCCTCGTAGAACAAAAATGGAAGCGTTTGCTTAACGCGGTTGATGTAGTCGAACGTCTTCTCGTTCCGACTGATCGAGTACCGAACATACGACACCTCCGAGTTCTGCACACGTTCAGTGTGATGACGTCCCTCGAGCTCTTGATCCAGCAGAGGGTCGAAGGAGTAGATGAGTTCCGTCAGCATGACGGCATGGTGACGGTGATGGTGATGTGATCCGCGCAGGGCTTCGCCTAAGCATCGCGAGAATATGACCGGAGGCGTAAACTGTGGAGGGGGCCTGCACACGGATTGGAGTAATTGGTGTGTCCTCTAGCCCCCCGTATATAAAGGAGGGAGGGAGAGGAGGTCGGCCTAGGCGCGCCCCAAGTGGGAAGGAGTCCCACTTGGACTCCTAGTTGGATTCGCCTCCCTTCCTTTTACCGGAGGGGGAAAGGGGGAAGGAGTGGGAGAGGGAGAAGGAAAGGGGGGCGCCGCCCCTCCCCTAGTCTAATTCGGACTCCTCCCATGGGGGAGGCGCCACACCCACATGGGCTGGTTTACCTCCCTCCTATGGCCCATATCTTTCCCTGGGGGGGTTCCGGTAACCCCTCCGGTACTCCGGTATGTACCCGATGCACTCCAGAACCCTTCCGGTGTCCGAATACTACCTTCCAATATATCAATATTTACCTCTCAACCATTTCGAGACTCCTCGTCATGTCCGTGATCTCATCCGGGACTCCGAACAACCTTCTCTCACCAAAACACATAACTCATATAATACATATCGTCATCGAACGTTAAGCGTGCGGACCCTACGAGTTCGAGAACTATGTAGACATGACCGAGACACCTCTCCGGTCAATAACCAATAGCGGAACCTGGATGCAGATATTGGTTCCCACATATTATACGAATCGAACCGCAATGTCAACATACGTTATTCCCTTTGTCATCGGTATGTTACTTGCCCGAGATTCGATCGTCGGTATCTCCATACCTAGTTGAATCTCGTTATCGACAAGTCTCTTTACTCGTTCCGTAATGAATCATCCCGCAACTAACTCATTAGTCACATTGCTCACAAGGCTTCATATGATGTGCATTACCGAGAGGGCCCAGAGATACCTCTCCGATACTCGGAGTGACAAATCCTAATCTCGATCTATGCCAACTCAACAAACACCTTCGGAGATACCTGTAGAGCATCTTTATAATCACCCAGTTACGTTGTGACGTTTGATAGCACACAAGGCATTCCTCTGGTGTCCTGGAGTTGCATAATCTCATAGTCGGAGGAATATATATTTGACATGAAGAAAGCAGTAGCAATAAAACTGAACAATCATTATGCTAAGCTAACGGATGGGTCTTGTCCATCACATCATTCTTCTAATGATGTGATCCCGTTCATCAAATGACAACACATGTCCATGGCTAGGAAACTTAACCATCTTTGATCAACGAGCTAGTCAAGTAGAGGCATACTAGGGACACAATGTTTTGTCTATGTATTCACACATGTATCAAGTTTTTGGTTAATACAATTCTAGCATGAATAATAAACATTTATCATGAATAAGGAAATATAAAATAACAACTTTATTATTGCCTCTAGGGCATATTTCCTTCAGCTCAGAACTACTATGATGCTCAACCCACTATCCAAGTTTCAACTCTTCATTTTTCTCTTGGTGGATTTTAAACCCAAATCTCTCGGAGGGGAGATCCTCAATCAATCTTCTTAAAAATCTTAAGCGGAGCAGCCAACGGACAACGTTGAAGCGGGGTGGCTATTTATAGTCGCAGGTTTCCCTGATGGGAAATGACCAAATTGGACATGCAGATCAGCCAATGGCCGAACGACACGATTCTAACGGCCGAAAATTTGAGCGCAATGATAACATTCCTTGTGAAGCAAGAAATGCTAACTCCCTAGTCTAAAAGATATCTCCTGCAGCACCGAAGAACAATGTCTTCTAATGGTAGATAATCACTCGAAGCATAAAGAGATTTCTCTCAGTCTTCCATAGGTTTCGGCTAAGCATCACAAAGGACCTAGGCTTTGAGAACCTATAACCCTCTTAATAGTACGGAGATCCTATGAATCAAAAGAGAGAAATAAGAACAGCAAAATAAATGCTACATCTTTACTTCGTCTGTAACTTCTCGACTGCAGTCAATTCTTTGGACAACATCGAACATGTATTGCTTCACATTAGCAATAATTTTAAGGGGTCAACTCCCAACTCAGTCTTCTCGCAAACACATCTTCAAAAAATGTAGCTTATCCTTCTTTGCAACGCAGATATTCTTCGGTGAAGTTCCTCGAACTTGATACTGGATATAGCATTCTCTTCGGGCTTGCATGGACTATTTCTCTCTGTGTGCACTAGCAAACAAAATAGTCCATGCATGTTTCTAGCAACAATCTCCAAAATAGAAGGGGGCAAGACTTTGCACCAACAATCTCCCCCTTTTTGGAGGATTGTTGACAAAACAGAACACATCAAAAGGTAGATGAAAGGTAATGGAATGTATTGCGAAGGAGAATTAAATAGCGAGAGATAATCACAAAGATGAAACACGTTCCCCCCGAAGGTATGCATCTTACTAAAGATTTTGACTAAAGTCATGCATATGTATGTAAGTAGAAAGAAGGCGATGTGAATCTTCGCTTGTGGGGCATTGATAGTATATATCATTCGTTGACTTCGTCAATGCACTCGATAACGTCTGAGATGTTTCATGCGAAACGAAAAGAAGATTTGTTAAAGAGTATGCATATTTTGAAATGATTTGTCGTAGAAGTAAGCCATGAAGATTTTCTCAAAGCACATTTTGAATCCACACGAGATAAATGACTACCCTACAAAGTTAGACAGACATATAATTTCAGAGCAAGGTGTGTATGAGAATATTGCTTGAGATAGATATGCTTTTGAGTGTATTGTCCTGCATGTTAGAGATCGAAGAAAAATCATGACAGGAAATACGTATCAACGAGACAAATTCATTTCGCTTTAGAGAAGCGAGGATTTTAATCCTCTCCTAACTGCCACAGCTTCCTCTACAAGTAATATAATTGATCATAATTATTGCATGAGGATAAAAATCTGATTGCACTTGCAAACAAAGATACGAGGGAAAATATGGCATTGTAGGGGGATTATTAACGTTACATGATGGCAAGATTTTCCAACACCACATGCAGTGCTGTAAGGTTTCATGACCACTTAAGCAAAAAAAACTGCAGAAAACCAAACTATTCGAAGAGAAGCAAATGGTGAAAGCAAATCCCCTGCAAATGACATGCACATCTATATTCTCGATGTTCATCTCCCCCTTTTTGTCAACAAGTGGCAAAAAGGAATGAGAGCACACGAGGAACTACTCGTCTGAAGAACCCTTAGAACTCAAACTATTCGGTGAATCAGAATGAGCAATGGTGGAGGCTGAGGCTGGAGCAGGGCTACCATCTTTGGCTTCGGGATCAGCTTCAGGATCTTCAGAGTGAGGAACATCTGAATTGTAAATTAGGGTGCATGAAGTGTCTTCAATCTCATCATCGGGCTCGACAAACAACATATCAGTGGAATCAGACCTCCGAGGCAGAACTGGAGTTTGTCTTCTGATGCGAGGAACATCAAACATCACCAAATAATCATAATTCTTCTCAATGCCCTTGGCAGTGAGCTGCTTGCGAGTATAATGCTTATGCAGAAGAATCCAGGAGCGCTTTTTCTGCAGAAGAGCTTGGCGAGCATAGTTGTGAAGCAAATTAATCTCAGCCATCATCTCAACTTTCACTTTGTGGACGATCTTGATATGGCTCTCAAGTGTGTGCTGAGTGCGAAGACAAACTTCATATAGTGAGGGATTTTCCTCTCAAGGAATTTCAATAGTGGCCTTCTTAACCTTTGGAGCACGAGCTGAAATAGAGGCAGTGGCATCACTTGGTGTTTTTCCTTTGCCTATATCCTTGACAATCCGAAGTGTGTCACGGATTGGTGGAGTGAAAACTTTCGGCACATGAGGGCAAAATAATTTATTCCCGGTAAGTTGCTCAATGGCATGCATAATCCATGGTGCATACAGTTTCAAAGCTTGAGTGCCATTAGCTGCATATGCCAAGTACCGAATAAATAGATCAGGAAGATCAAACCAAATGCCAAGTGAAATTGCATGAAGTGCATTTGCTATGATGCCGCCAATGGTTTTGGGTCGGTTAGTAGGGGTGACTGAGTTGCATGGAATGTAGAACAAGACTTTGGTCTCATATGCAAGATTCGTTGGATTACCTTCAGTACAAGCATCTCTAACAAGCTCGGGGTCCATAAGCAGATGAATTTTAGCTTCAGATACTTCCCATCAAATGCAGTCGGTGTTCTCGAGACTCATCAAATTCAAAGCAAGGAAGATTCAACAAAGCCAATAATTGATCTGCGGAGCACATGATCTTTTCTTCTTCCGTCATCCATTCAAGAACCCATGTACTGATGTCTGCAAGGTCTCCTAAGATATACAAGGTTGCATGGAATTCAAGAACAACTTCTCGATTCCAACCATGATTGAAGCACAGTAATCCTTTCAAGAAAGCTTGCTCAATTTTCTCAATGGTTCGGTGAAATCAGGGCAATCTCTCGAGTTCGGCAAAGTCCAGCACCTTATGCTTGAGTATGTGATTCTTGCTATACAGAATTCGCGCATAGTATACTGCATGTTCCTTGGTCCAGAATCTTGGCGAAAAAGTTGTTTGCTCTCCTTCATATGGACTGGTGCCAAAGAATGCAAGTTTTGAATGATGAAATTGCTCATTAAATGCTGGACCATTTGGGCCATCTTCGACAGGAAACATTGGGAATGTTTCCAAAGGATTTCTCAGATAAACTTCTTTGGCATGGGGTTATGTCCAAACATCATCAGGTGCAGGCATGTCTTCTTCGATAGGCTTAAGAGGAGTGTGTGGCTTCCTCAATTTTCCATGGGTCGATGGTTTTGAGGAACTTGAAGAACCATCTTTTTTGCTCGCTGGAACTCCTTCAGCAGCTTTCTACCTTTTGGACACTAGGGTCTTTTCTTTCTTCTGATCGTATGGAGGCACAATGACCTCATGCTCAAAGACTTGTGAGACAATTGGTGGTGCAATCACTTCTTGAGCCATCTACTCGTCATGTTTCTTTTCTTCCCCTTCCATCTAAGAAGCAATGGAATGAGGAGCAGGATCAACATCCATCTTGGTGGGAGAACCAGATGATGTGACCGGGTGTGTTCTCCTTTTGGAAGCATTTGGCTCCCCTCAATCTTGTCATTCTCCTCCTTATTGGGACCGGAGGGCTCAGCCTATGCGGGAGGCACATGGCCGGGTATGCCGGGCGCCCGTTTGGTGTCGCGGAACCCTGCACACATCGTTCGGGGCCGTATGTGGAAACCTCGGCCGGTCTCCCTGCGGATGGAACCTGAATAGGCGATAAACCTAGACTAGAGACTTGAGTGTTTAGGTAGGCCGTGGCCGACACCCTCGTTGGGCTTCCACTTGAAGGTTGCCGAGTACATGTCATGTAAACGGCGGTAAGTGGTGAGAGCGTGTGTGAAGAAGTACACCCCTGCAGGGTTAACATCATCTATTCGAATAGCCGCGTCAGTGGTAAAGGATCTCTGGGTTGCCTATACAGTGCATAGACAAGTGAAAGTGGATACTCTAAAATGCGCAAGATAAGCGTGAGTGCTATGGATGGCCTTCTCGTAGGGAGACGGGAACGGATCCATAGTGGTGTACTGATATGGTGAATATGTGGACTCGTGTGCGCCACCTCAAAAGAGTTACTTGCAGTCGTAATTCAGGATAGCCACCGAGTCAAAGCTGGCTTGCTGCAGTTAAACCCCACCAACCCTTTGTTGATAATGATGCATATGTAGTTAGTTCTGATGTAAGTCTTGTTGGGTACATTTGTACTCACGTTTGCTTAATTTATGTTTTTGCAGAGAGATTTCAGTCTCGCTAGTAGTTCCGCTTGGACTTCGACGTTTAGCTTGCTACCTCAGCTACGATCTTGTGCCCTTGGCAGGATCTGGTAGATAGTCAGGCTTCTCAGCCTTTTTCATTTGTAGATGTCTGTACCCATACATGTTAAGCTTCCTCATGTGTTTGACTTGTATATATGCTCTGAATGTTGGGTCTTGGGACCCATGTTTGTAATATCTCGCTCCTCGGAGCCTATTGAATAAATACTTTATGTCATAGAGTTATGTTGTGATGCCATGTTGTATTTGCACATATCGAGCATATTCTGTGTATGATTTGGAATGCTTGGTATGTGTGGGATCCGACAACCTAGTTGTTTATTCTTGGTAGCCTCTCTTACCGTGAAATGTCTCCTAGTGCTTCCACCGAGCCATGGTAGCTTGTTAATGCTCCGGAACACTTAGGCTGGCCGGCATGTGTCCTTCTTCGTTCCTGTGTCTGTCCCTTTCGGGGAAATGTCACGCGTTGTTCCTTTAAGTCCCTGTAGCTTGCTATGACTTGGGTTCATTCGTTGATGATTGACACATTCGTTGCTGGGTCACGTATGCCTGTCCCTGTAAGTTAGCGCCACCTTGGGTTTATGACTAGAGCGGCACTATCATATACGTGAGCCAAAAGGCGCAAATGGTCCCGTGCATGAGGAATACCGTGCGTGAGGCCACAAAGCGATATGATGTGTTACATGCTAGATCGGTGTGACTTAGAATCGGAGTCCTGATAGCTTTTTGGAGGCGATGAATCTACCTTCTCAATTCCAATTTCTTCATCAGTCTCATCATCTGGGGCTTGCTACTTGGGCGACGCATTTTCCTTGTTAGACTTTGATGTTGCTTGAACTACGTCGGTATTTCCCCAAAGAGGAAGGGATGATGCAACACAACTACGGTAGGTATTTCCCTCAGTTATGAAACCAAGTCCGAACCAGTAGGAGAACCAAGCAACACTATGTAAACAGTACCTATACACAAAGAACAAATATTTGCAACCCGACGTGTAAAGGGGTTGTCAATCCTTCTCGGGTAACAGTGCCAGAAATTGTCAAGTTGACGGGATAAAATTTGTGGTAGATTGATAGATGCAAATAACGGCAAATAAAATTTAGCGATGTATTTTTGCATTATTTATAATATAGATCTGAAAATAAAAGATGCAAATAAAGAAAAAGGCAAATAGCAATATAGATCTACAAATATATGATGGGAAAATAGACCCGGGGGCCGTAGATTTCACTAGTGGCTTCTCTCAAGAAAATAGCACATGGTAGGTAAGCAAATTACTATTGGGCAATTGATAGAACATCGAATAATTATGACGATATCCAGGCAATGATCATTATATAGGCATCACGTCCAAGATTACTAGACCGACTCCTGCCTGCATCTACTACTATTACTCCACACATCGACCGCTATCCAGCATGCATCTAGTGTATTAAGTTCACAGAGAAACGAAGTAATGCAATAAGAACGATGACATGATGTAGACGTGATCTATTCATGTAGGAATAGCCCCATCCTGTTATCCTTAATAGCAATGATACATGCGTGTCTTGCTGCCCCTTCTATCACTTGGAAAGAACACCACACGACCGAACCCATCACAAAGCACCTCTTCCCATGGCAAGAAAAATCGATCTAGTCGGCCTAACTAAACCAAAGATTCGAAGAAGAAATACGAGGATATAAGTAATCATGCATGTAAGAGATCAAAGAAGACTCAGATTACTTTCATGGATATAGATCTGATCATAAACTCAAAGTTCATCGGATCCCAACAAACACATCGCAAAAAGAGTTACATCAAATAGATCTCCAAGAGACCATTGTATTGAGAATCAAAAAGAGAGAAGAAGCCATCTAGCTACTACCTACGGACCCATATGTCTTTGATGAACTATTCATGCATCATCGAAGACGCACCAATGAGGATGATGAACCCCTCCGTGATGGTGTCTAGATTGGATCTCGTGGTTTTGGAACTTGCAGCGACTGGAATTGTTTTTCGTCGACTCCCCTTGGGTTTCTGGAATATTGGGGTATTTATAGAGCAAAGAGGTGGTGCGGGAGGCCACCGAGGTGGGAACAACCCATCTGGGTGCGCCTGGGCCTCCAGGCGCGCCTTGGTGGGTTGTGCCCCCCTCGGGGCTCCCCTCTGGTTCTTTGGCCCATGTGGTGTCTTCTGGTCCAAAAAAAATCTCCAAAAAGTTTTGTTGCGTTTGGACTTCGTTTGGTACTAATATTTTGCAAAGTAAAAAACAAGCAAAAAATAGCAACTGGCATCGGGCACTATGTCAATAGGTTAGTCCCAAAAATGATATAAAGTTGCTATAAAATGATTGTAAAACATCCAAGAATGGTAATATAACAACATGGAACAATAAAAAGTTATTGATACGTTGGAGACGTATCAACATACCCAAGCTTAATTCCTACTCGTCCTCGAGTAGGTAAATGATAAAAACAGAATTTTGATGTGGAATGCTGCCTAACATGTTCATCATATATTATTTTCTTTTGTAGCATGGACATTTGGACTTTTATATGGTTCAAAGTAATAGTCTACTTTTGACATGAATATTTCAATACTCAAGCATATCAACAAGCAACCATGTCTTTCAAAATATCAACACTAAAGCAAGTTATCCATAGACCATCATGCTCAATCATTGATCCATTCATGAAACACACTCGCATATTAGCTACATCCAATGGTCAAGTATGATCATAGTGCCCCTTAGTTGGTGCTTTATAAGAGAAGATGGAGACTCAAATAAAAATAAAAATTGCATAAAGTAAATAGATTGGCACTTTGCAGAGGGAAGTAGTGATTTGTAGAGGTGCCATAACTCAAAGCTTAAATTGATAGATATTTTTTTGAGAGGCATACTTTTTTGTCAACAAAAACGACCATTCTTTCACAATCCATGGCTAGCCGTATCCACGGGTGCCTTCCATACCAACACTTTCCAAGGAATTTATTATTTGACAACATAAAGTAAATTTCTTTTTCATTTCGGGACCGGGCATCCCTATTACCGTCGTACTCCCGTGCAATGACAAGTGAATAAACACTCATCTTGAGAATAACACATCTAGCATGAAAAATTGCGGTACGAGCACACAAAAAGGAAATTTATTTTGAAAATTAGAGATGGCACATACAAATTTGCTTAGAACAGCATGGAAGTACCGCATCTAGGTAGGTATGGTGGACTCGTATGGCAAAACTAGGTTTAAGGATTTTGGATGCACAAGTAGTATTTCTACTTAGTACAAGTGGATGCTAGTAAAAAGATTGAGAAGCAACCAACCAAGAAACAAAAAATCACATAAGCGAGCATTAAGCATAACTAACACCGAACAATGCACCACAAGTAGGATGTAATTTCATTGCATATCTATTGACTTTCGTTCTTGCATAAGGAATCACAAACCTTAACACCAATATTCTTACTAAAGGATAATTACTCACCAACATGACTCACATATCACTATCATCATATGCCAAAACTATTACAAAGAATCAAGTTTAATTTGTCCAATGATCTTTATGAAAGTTTTTATTAGGGCCATTTGCATTTCTATCCCTAACTCGAACCACCTAATCATATATACCCCTAATTCGAAAGCCTGCTCAAATTTGCCCCTCCGCCGTTAGGTGCCCTTACAGAAATGCCCTTCTGCACCGTTACCGTCCGGTCAAACAACTTTGACCGTCCTGAAAAAATAGCAAAAAAAATTTAAAAAATCTAAAATTTTGTGAGTTTGAAGATACTCATGTGCGCAAGGTGTGTGCAAATTTTTGTGCTATTTGGACATTCGAGGAGCTCGTGGCGAGGAAAAACATTTAACATGCACACTTGTGAACAGTAAATTTGAAATAAAATAGCAAGAAAATTCAAAAAAATATGAAAAAATTTGGCATCAAAGAGGCTTGGGTGCACAAGGTGCTCGCAAGTTTTTGTGATCAAATGACATGCGAGGAGCTCTAGCAAGAAAAAACAAAATAGTCATTTTTTCCCAAGTTTTTTCTCAAGCCAAATTTTGTTTTTTTTCTCCACAAGCCCCTCCAATGTCCAAACACAACAAAAATTTGCACGCAGCTTGTAGACTATAGGCTCTCTGATGCCAAAAAAATTCATATTTTTTTAATTTTCTTGCTATTTTTTGAATTTATTGTTCACAGGCTTACATATTTATTGTTTTTCCTTTGACACGAGCTCCTGGAATGCCCAAACAGCACGAAAATTTGCACGCACCTTACGAACCTGAGTATCTTTGATCTCACAAATTTTCAGATTTTTTAGAACTTTTTTGCTATTTTTTTCAGGACGGTCAATGCCCTTTGACCAGCTTTGACCTGCCTTGACCGGACGGTAACGGCACAGAAGGGCATTTCTGTAAGTGCGCCTAACGGCGGAGGGGCAAATTTGAGCAGGCTTTGAAATTAGGGGTAAATCTGAGAGTGGGCGCAAATTAGGGGCATAGATGTAAATGTCCCTTTTTATTATATCCCTCTTGAATATCTATCACTTTGGGACTAGTTTCATATATTGCAATTGCTTTGACAAGCTCAAACATATCTAAGTGAAGAACATGAGCATAAAAAATTTCGTCTCTCAAAATAATATAAGTGAAGCATGAGAGAATTTCTTCAAAATTACTAACTCTCAAATAAATCTAAGTGAAGCATGAGAGCATTTCTTTAGGAATATTAAAGCACACCATGCTCTAAAATATATAAGTGAAGCACTAGAGCAATTCCATAGCTTAATTTTTTAAGTGAAGCATAAAGAGCAATTCTAATAAATCATAACATAATTTTGGCTCTCTCAAATATGTGTGTCCAGCAAGGATACTTGTGACAAACTAAAAAGCAAAACAAGCAACGACTCAAATAATACAAGAGCTCCAAGCAAAACTCATGATATGTGACGAATAAAAATATAGCTCCAAGTAAAATACCGATGGTCGTTAGAAGAAAGAGGGGATGCCACTCGGGGCATCCCCAAGATTAGTTGCTTGTTTCTCCTTGAATATTATCTTGGGGTGCCATGGGGCATCCCCAAGCTTAGGCTCTTGCTACTCCTTATTCCTTCATCCATCGTGATCTCACCCAAAACTTGAAAAATTCAATCACACAAAACTTAACAAAACCTTTGTGAGATCCATTAGTATAAGAAGGCAAATTGATAGGTCTCCAACATATCTATAATTTTTGATTGTTCCATGCTATTATATTATCTGTTTTGGATGTTTTATATGCATTAATATACTATTTTATATCATTTTTTGGGACTAACCTATTAACCTAGTGCCCAGTGCCAGTTGCCACTTTTTCCCTTGTTTTTGGCTTTTTCAGAAAGGAATATCAAACGGAGTCCAAACAGAATAAAACTTTCGTGATGATTTTCTTGGACCAGAAGACACCCATGTAGCTTGGAGAGAGGGCCAGAGCAGTCCCGAGGAGCCCACAAGCCCTCAGGGCGCGCCCCCTGGCTTATGGCCCCCTCGAAAGTCCCCCAACCCTAATCTTTGCTCTATAAATTTCAAAATATTCCCAAACCATCAGAAGCGTCCAGCAAAATACTTTTCTACCGCCGCAAGCGTCTGACCTCGTGAGATCCCATCTTGGGGCCTTTTCCGGCGATCTGCCGGAGGGGGATTCAATCACGGAGGGCCTCTACATCAACCTTGCCGCCCTACCGATGATGCGTGAGTAGTTTACCACAGACCGATGGGTCCATATCTAGTAGCTAGATGGCTTCTTCTCTCTCTTTAATCTTCAATACAATGTTCTCCTCAATGTTCTTGGAGTTCTATCAGATCTAATACTTTTTTGCGGTGTGTTTGTTGAGATCCGATGAATTGTGGATTTATGATCAGGTTATCTATGAATATTATTTGAGTCTCCTTTGAATTCTTATATGCATGATTTTATATCTTTGTATTTCTATTCAAACTATCAATTTTGTTTGGCCAACTAGATTGGTTTTTCTTGCAATGGGAGAGGTGCTTATTTTTGGGTTCAATCTTGCGGTGTCCTCACCCAGTGACATAATAGGGGTAGCAAGGCACGTATTGTATTGTATCAAGGATAAAAAGATGGAGTTTACATCATATTGCTTGAGTTTATCCCTCTACATCATGTCATCTTACTTAAGGCGTTACTTTGTTCTTATGAACTTAATACTCTAGATGCATGTTGGATAGCGGTTGATGTGTGGAGTAATAGTAGTAGATCCAGGCAGGAGTTGGTCTACTTATCACGAACGTGATGCCTATATTCATGATCATTGCCTTTTATATCGTCATAACTTTGTGCTTTTCTATCAATTGCTCAACAGTAATTCGTTTACCCACATTATGCTTTCTTCAGGAGAGAAGCCTCTAGTGAAACCTATGCCCCTGGGTCTATTTTCCATTACATATTTTCAGATCTATAAACCAAAACCCTGAAAATACTCACTGAGTTTTATTTACTTTTACTTTGTTTTACGTTTTAGTAGTCTTTTATATCCATCTCTATCAGATCTCATCCTTGCAAGTGACTGTGAAGGGATTGACAACCCCTTTATCACGTTGGGTGCAAGTGTTTGATTGTTTGTGCAGGTGCATAGATTGGAGACCTGCTTGTATCTCCAACTGGATTGATACCTTGATTCTCAAACCGAGGGGAATACTTATCTCTACTTTGCTGCATCACCCTTTCCTCTTCAAGGGAAAAACCAATGCAAGCTCAAGAAGTAGCAGGAAGAATTTCTGGCGCCGTTGCCGGCGAGGTTCTACATCAAGCCTACAAAGTACCCATCATAAACTCTCATCTCTTGCATTACATTATTTGCCATTTTCCTCTTGTTTTCCTCTCCCCCACTTCTAAAACATTTTTAGAAAAACAAAAAAACATTTGCCTTTTATTCGCCCTTATTCCATTCGTCTTTTCATTTGCTTGTGTGCTAGATTGCTTGGTTTGTCACGGTGACTCAAGAGAACACCAAGTTGTGTGAATTTTCCAACACTAATAATAATGATTTTATTAGTACTCCAGTTGCTCCCGCCACTAGTGCGGGACCTTATGAAATTAATGCCGCTTTGTTGAATCATGTTATGAAAGAATAATTTTCTGGCCTTCCTAGCGAAGATGTTGCATCCCAACTAAATACTTTGGTTGAGTTGTGTGATATGAAAAAGAAAAAAGATGTGGATAATGATATATTAAATTGAATCTATTTTCGTTCTCACTACGAGATCATGCTAAAACTTGGTTTTCAACTTTGCCTAAAAAATAGTATTGATTCATGGAATAAGTGTAAAGATGCTTTTATTTCCAAGTATTTCCTCCCGCTAAGATCATCTCCCTTAGGAGCGATATAATGAATTTTAAGCAACTTGATCATGAACATGTTGCACAATCTTGGGAGAGGATGAAATTGATGATAAGAAATTGTCCTACTCATGGTTTAAGTTTGTAGATGATCATACAAAAAATTTATGCGGGATTGAATTTTGCATCTACTCCCTCCATTCCTAAATATGTGTATTTATAGATATTTCAACAAGTGACTACATACGGAGCAAAATGAGTGAATCTACACCCTAAAATATGTCTATATACATCCGTATGTGGTAGTCCATTTGAAATCTCTAAAAGACAAATATTTAGGAACAGATGGAGTAGAAATATTTTGGATTCCGCCGAGGGTGGTACTTTTATGGAAATTAATCTAGGAGAAGCTACTAAACTCCTAGATAATATTATGGCAAATTACTCTCAATGGCATTACCGAAAGATCTTCCACTAGTAAAAAAGTGCATGCGATTGAAGAAAATAATATTTGAGTGGAAAGATGGATGAACTAATGAAATTGATTGCTAATAAGAGTGTTCCTATTAATCCTAGTGACATGCCTTTGTCCACTTTGATTGAGAATAATAATGAATCTATGGATGTGAATTTTGTTGGTAGGAACAATTTTGGCAACAACGCTTATAGAGGTAATTTTAATCCTAGGACGTTTCCTAGTAATTCCTCTAATAATTATGGTAATTCCTACAACAATTCTTATGGAAATTATAGTAATATACCCTCTGATCTTGAGAATAATATTAAATATTTTATAAATTCTCAAAAGAATTTCAATGCTATGGTAGAAGAAAAATTTCTTAAGATTGATGATTTGGCTAAGAACGTTGATAAAATTTCTCTTGAGATTGATTCTTTGAAGATGAGATGTATGCCACCCAAGCATGATATTAGTGAATCTCTAAAAGCTATTAAAATATCTATGGATGAATGTAAAGAAAGAACCGCTAGGATGCGTGCTAAGCAAGATTGGTTTGTAAAAGTGTGTTCTTCTATTTCTTGTGATAATAATGATGAAGACTTAAAGTGATTGGTGTGACTCCTATTGAATCTTTGTTTGCTAATATAAATCTTGATAAATATGGGATTGGAGATGTGTCAACTTTAGCTAGAAGGCGTCCCAATGATTTGGAGTTTAAAGATCTTAATGAAAAATTGATAAAAGTGGGATTGGAGAGGTTAAAACTTTAAGTTGCGATGAACCCACTATTTTGGATTTCAAGGACTTTAATTATGATAATTGTTCTTTTATAGATTTTATTTCCTTGTTGCAATCCATGTTGAATTCGCCTCATGCTTATAATCAAAATAAAGCTTTTACTAAACATATTGTTGATGCTATGATGAAATCGATTGAAGAAAAACTTGAGTTGGAAGTTTCAATCCCTAGAAAGCTTTATGATGAGTGGGAACCTACTATTAAGATTAAAATTAAAGATTATGAGTGCTTTTCTTTGTGTGATTTGGGTGCTAGCATTTTCACTATTCTGAAAACTTTATGTGATGTGCTAGGTTTACATAAATTTGATGATTGTTCTTTGAATTTGCATCTAGCGGATTCCACTATTAAGAAACCCATGGGAAGGATTAATTATGTTCTTATTATTGCAAATAAGAATTATGTGCCCGTGGATTTTATTGTGCTTGATTAGATTGCGATCCTACATGTCCTATTATTCTTGGTAGACCTTTCCTTAAAACGATTGGTGCAATTATTGATATGAAAGAAGGAAACATTAGATTTCAATTTCCGTTAAGGAAGGGCATGGAGAACTTTACAAGAAAGAAAATTAAGTTGCCATATGAATCTATTATGAGGTCCACACATGGATTAAATACCAAAGATGACAATACCTAGATCGTTGCAATATGCCTAGCTAGGGGCGTTAACAATAGCGCTTGTTGGGAGGCAACCCAATTTTATTTTTGTTTTTACTTTTCTGCTCCTGTTTTCGAATAAATATATCATCTAGCCTCTGGTTAGATGTTTTTTCATGTTTTAAATTAGTCTTTGTGCCAAGTCAGACCTTTGGGATGATTTGGAAGAAAATTGATTTGATTTTGCTGAAAAACAGAAACTTTTCCGTACAGTAGCAGAATTTTGATAATTCACAGGCACGTGATCTGGTTCTGAAATTTTTACACAAGATTTATATACAAATTGACTAAGTTGTCCTAATTTGTCAGAATATCTGGAGTTACATAAGTGTACGAAGTTTCCGGATTACTACATACTGTTCTGTTTTAGACATATTCTATTTTTATTGTGTTCTTTGCTTATTTTGATGAATCCATGGATAGTATTTGGGGGTATGAACCATGGAGAAGTTGGAATACAGTAGATATAACACCATATTAAATTTAGAATGAGTTCACAATAGTACCTAAAGTGGTGATTTTCTTTTCTTATACTAACGAAGCTTATGAGTTTTCTGTTGAATTTTGTGTTGTGAAGTTTTCAAGTTTTGGGTAAAGATTTGATGGACAGTGGAACAATGAGTGGCAAGAGCCTAATCTTGGGGATGCATAAGGCACCCCAAGGTAATATTTAAGGACAACCAAGCATCTAAGCTTGGGTATGCCCCAGATGGCATCCCCTCTTTCATCTCCAATCCATCGGTAAATTTACTTGAGGCTGTATTTTTATTCACCACATGATATGTGTTTTGCTTGGAGTGTCTTGTATGATATGAGTATTTGCTTTTTAGTTTTCCACAATCATCCTTTCTGTACACACCTTTTTAGAGTGGCACGCATTAATCATTAATTTATTAGAATACTCTATGTGCTTCACTTATATCTTTTGAGCTAGGAAGTTTTGCTCTAGTGCTTCACTTATATCTTTTGAGCTAGGCATCTTGCTCTAGTGCTTCACTTATATCTTTTTAGAGCACGACAGTGGCTTTATTTTATAGAAATTTATGAACTCTCATGCTTCACTTATATTTTTTTGAGAGTCTTAAACGGCATGGTAATTTTCTTAGGTTATGACTTTAGTCCTAATATGATGGGCATCCAAGAGGGATATAATAAAAACTTTCATATAAGGTGCATTGAATAATATGAGAAGTTTGATTTGCATTTATTTTGAGATATAAATATGGTAATATTAGAGTCATGCTAGTGAGTAATTGTGGATTGGTAGAAATATTTGTTTCAAAGTTTGTGATTCTCGTAGCATGAACTTAAGGTGAACCGTTATGTGATGAAGTCAGAGCATGATTTATTTTTTGATTGCCATCCTTTCTGTGGAGGTCGGGATCATGCGATGGTTAACTCCTACCAACCCTTCCCCTAGGAGCATGCATATTAGCACTTTGTTTCGACCAATATACTTTTGCAATAAGTATCTGAGTTCTTTATGACTAATATTGAGTCCATGGATTATACACACTCTCACCCTTCGACCATTGCTAGCCTCTCTAGTAACGCGCAACTTTTGCCGGTGCATTAAACCCACCATATGTCCTTCCTCAAAACAGCCATCATACCTACCTATTATGGCATTTCCATAGCCATTCCGAGATATATTGCCATGCAACTTCCACCGTTCCATTTATTATGCACACACCATCATTGTCATATTGTTCTCATATGCATCTGGCATTCATATAGAGTCATATTTTGTTCTAGCATTGAGTTGTAATCCTTGAGTTGTAAGTAAATAAAAGTGTGATGACCAACATTATTAGAGCATTGTCCCATGTGAGGAAAGGATGATGGAAGCTATGATTACCTCACACGTTGGGATGAGTCTCCTGACTTTAAAGAAAATAAAAGAGGCCAAAGAAGCCCAAATACAAAAAGAGAGGCCAAAGAAGCCCAAACAAAAAGAAAAAAGAGAAAAAAGGTGAGAGAAAAAGAGAGAAGGGACAATGTTACTACCCTTTTTCCACACTTGTGCTTCAAAGTAGCACCATGATCTTCATGATAGAGAGTCTCCTATTTTGTCACTTTCATATACTAGTGGGAATTTTTCATTATATAACTTGGCTTGTATATTTCAATGATGGGTGATAATCCACAAGTTGGGGATCATTTGTAGCCTTATTTGATAAATAAGAGTGTCGAACCCAACGAGGAGCTAAAGGCAGAACAAATATTCCCTCAAGTTCTATCGACCACCGATACAAGTCTATGCACACTTGACGTTCGCTTTACCTAGAACAAGTATGAAACTAGAAGTACTTTGTAGGTGTGACAGGATAGGTTTGCAAGATAATAGAGAACAGGAAAATAAAAGTTAGGTACTGTTTAAATAGAAGTGCAAAAAGTAAATAAAGCGAGTGTGGAAAAGTGGTGGTAGAATTTGCAGAATTGTCCCTAGGCAATCGATACCAAGTACCGATAATCATTATTGTAATTTTATATGAGGGAGAGGCATGAGCTAACATACTTTCTCTACTTGGATCATATGCACTTATGATTGGAACTCTAGCAAGCATCCGCAACTACTAAAGATCATTAAGGTCATAAACCCAACCACAACATTAAGTATCAAGTCCTCTTTACTCCCATACGCCATAACCCACTTATCCACGTTTAGGCTGCTGTCACCCCCGCAACATTGACAATAAGCAAACCATGAACATATTGCAACACCCTACAGCGGGGGCCCCTCACGTTTGCGCGAGAACGGAGGGCACCGTAGGACATCACCAAAATAAAATATAAAATCATACCACCAAGATCACAATTAACCCACAGGACAACAAAAATCTACTCAAGTATCATAGGATGGCAACACATCATTGGATAATAATATGAAGCATAAGGCACCATGTTCAAGTAGAGGGTACAGCGGGTTGCGGGAGAGTGGACCGCTGAATATAGATGGGGGAAGGTGATGGTGTTTATGGTAGCAAGATTGTTGATGTAGATCGCCGTCCCGATCGTTGCCCCGGCGGCACTCCGGCGCCACCGGAAGTGAGGGGGGAGAGAGCCCCCCTCCTCCTTCTTCTTCTTCTTCCTTGGCCTGCCCCCTAGATAGGTGGAGAGTCCCCCCTCTGGTCCATAGTCTCCGTGGTGGAGGAGGGGCGGGAGCCCCTCCGAGATTGGATCTCACTCTCTGTTCTCTTCTGTTTCGCGCTCTCCAGATCTGGCCGAAAACCATTTCTTATATTCCCGGAGATCCGTAACTCCGATTGCACCGATCTTTTTACACGATTTTTTTCTTGATATAAGCTTCCTTCCGCCCGAAGTAGAGATCTAACCGAAGTTGGAGGAGGGCAGCACCCACCACCACGAGCCAGGGGCCTGGGGCGCGCCCTGGTGTATCGTGGTCCATGTGGGCCTCCGCTTGCGGTGATTCCAACTCCCCAAAATCACAAATATTCCAAATAATTCTCCGTGGAGTCGCATCACGTTTGGACTTTGTTTGATATGGATTTATGTGATACAAAAACAGGCAACAAACAAGAACTGGCATTGGGCACTAGGCACTGGATAAGTAAGTTAGTCCAAATAAATCATATAAAAAGTTGCCAAAAGTATGTAAAAGTTGAATAATATTGGCATGAAACAATCAAAAATTATAGATACGACGGAGACGTATCAGCATCCCCAAGCTTAATTCCTTCTCGTCGTCGAGTAGGTAAATGATAAAAAAGATAATTTTTGATGTGGAATGCTACCTAACATAAACTTGATCATATGTCTAGTCATGACATGAATATTAAGACATAAGTGATTCAAAGCAACAGTCTATAATTTGACATAAAGACATCAATACTCAAGCATCCCAACAAACAATCATGTCTTTCAAAATATCAACACTAAAGAAAGTTATCCCTACAAAATCATAGTCTTGTCATCCTCTGTCTTCTTAACACAAAGTATAAATCATGTACAACCCCGATGACAAGCTGAGAAATTGGTTCATACTTTTTAATGCGCTTCAGCTTTTTCAACCCTCACGCAATACATGAGCACAAGCCATGGATATAGCACTACGGGTGGAAAAGAGTATGATGATAGGGGTAAATATAAAGAAGGCAAAAAAGTAAGAAAGTCTCACATCAATGTGGATAAGCAACGGGCTATGGAGATGCCCATCAATTGATGTCAACGTGAGGAGTAGGGATTGCCATGCAATGAATGCACTAAGAGCTATAAGTGTATGAAAGCTCCATATGAAAACTAAGTGGGTATGCAACTAATCCTGTAATGAAAAATTCCCACTAGTATATGAAAGTGACAACATATGAGACTCTCCATGTGAAACACATGGTGCTACTTTGAAGCACAAGTGTGGTAAAGGATACTAACAATGCCCCCTCTCTCTTTGTTTATTTTTTTATTTTTCTTTTTTTTCTTTTTTTCCTTTTTTTCTCATTGTCCGGAGTCTCATCCCGACTTGTGGGGGAATCATAGTATCCATCATCCTTTCCTCACTGGGGCACTGCTCTAAAAATGATGATCATCACACTTCTATTTACTTATAACTCAAAAGGAATACAAATTACAACTCGATACCTATAACAAAATATGACTCTATATGAATGCCTCTGGCATGTACCAGGATGTGCAATGATCGATCTAGCGTAACATGTATGAAAAATGATGAACGATGGTTGAGCCACAACTACTATGCCAACTATATGATCATGCAAAGCAATATGACAATGAATGCTCAAGTCATCAAACGGAAGCGGTGGAAGTTGCATGGCAATATATCTTGGAATGTCCATGAAAAAGCCATAATAGGTAGGTATGGTGGCTGTTTTGAGGAAGATATAATAAGGCTTATGTGTGATAGAGTGTATCATATCACGGGGTTTGGATGCACCTGCGAAGTTTGCACCAACTCTCGAGGTGAGAAAGGGCAATGCACGGTACCGTAGAGGCTAGCAAATTGCAGAAAGGTAAGAGTGCGTATAATCCATGGACTCACATTAGTCATAAAGAACTCATATACTTATTGCAAAAGTTTATTAGCCCTCGAAGCAAAGGACTACTACGCATGCCCATAGGGGGATAGATTGGTAGGAAAAGACCATCGCTCGTCCCTGACCACCACTCATAAGGAAGACAATCAAGGATAAACTGCGCTCCAACTTTCATAGCATAACGAGGGACTATACGTGCATGCTTCGGGAATCACAAACCTTAAAACCAATATTCTTACTTAACCACAACCATTTACTAGTACTTCCCACATATTTATCATCTCTATATCGCAAAACTATTGCAAGGAATCAAACATATCATATTCAGTGATCCATAAGTTTTATGTAGGATTTTATGACTAACCATGCAATTGACCAATTCCCGTTGACTCTCTAAATAGATATAAGTGAAGCATGAGAGTTCAATTCTTTCTACAAAAGACCATGCTCTAACAAATATAAGTGAAGCAAAAGAGCATTCTATGAACATCGGTTTTCTATGTGAAGAGAAACAAGCAATCCACACTTCAAATGATATAAGTGAAGCACATGAAGCATTCTATAAAGCCATACTCAAAAGATATAAGTGAAGTGCAATGAGCATTCTATAAATCAACCATGTACTATCTCATACCAGCATGGTTCATAAAAGCAAAGTGAAAACTAAATGCAAAAGACGCTCCAAGATTTGCACATATCATATGAACGAAATGAATCCGAAAACATACCGATACTTGTTGAAGAAAGATGGGATGGATTACGGGGAATCCCCAAGCTTAGACGCTTGAGTCTCCTTGAATATTTACTTCGGGTGCCTTGGGCATCCCCAAGCTTGAGCTCTTTCCTCTCCTCCTTCTCCTCATATCGAGACCCCCTCGATCTTCGAACACTTCATCCACACAAAACTTAAACGAACTTTTAGTGGCGGGGTTAGTGAAAATGGCAATGAAATCCCATCATGTACTGCTGCAACATTATTGTATAATTATAAACTAACATTACCCACAGTATGCTATCACAATTCTATGGCCCCAAGTCAAGGAGGCTTCAACAAGAATTCAAACATACGCAAATAACGAAGCTATAATAGCAATCTGTGAAAACAGGACAGTCTATAAAGATTTGAACATCCACCATATTTCTGTAAGTCTACAAATTCTGAGAAAATTAGGAAAAAGAAACATTTTGTATAGAAAGGGTCTCATGTACGTGTGATACATCTCCAACGTATCTATAATTTTTTATTGTTCCCTGCTATTATATTATCTATTTTGGATGTTTTATATGCATTAATATGCTATTTTATATTAATTTTGGGACTAACTTATTAACCTAGAGCCTAGTGCCAATTTCTGTTTTTTCCTAGTTTTTGAGTTTCGCAGAAAAGGAATGTCAAATAGAGTCCAAACAGAATAAAACTTTCGCGATGATTTTTCCTGGACCAGATGACACACGTGGGACTTGGAGTCCAAGTCAGAGAAGCCCCGAGGAGACGACAAGCCAGGGGGTGCGCCCCTAGGGCTTGTGTCCCCCTCGAAGACCCCCTGACCTCCTACCTTGGCCTATAAATTCAGAAATATTCCAGAAACCCTAAAAGCATCCACCAAAATACTTTTCCGCCGCCGCAGGTCTCTGACCTCGAGAGATCCCATCTGGAGACCTTTTTCGGTATGCCAGAGGGGGATTTGATCATGTAGGGCTTCTACATCAACCCTATTGCCCTTCCGATGAAGCGTGAGTAGTTTACCTCAGACCTACAGGTCCATAGCTAGTAGCTAGATGGCTTCTTCTCTCTCTTTGATTTTCAATACAATGTTCTCCTCGATGTTCTTGAAGTTCTATCGAATGTAATCTTCTTTTGCGGTGTGTTTGTCGAGATCCAATGAATTGCGGATGCATGATCAGATTATCTATGGATATTATTTGAATCTTGTCTGAATTCTTATATGCATGATTTGATATCTTTGTATTTCTCTTTGAATTATCGGTTTGGTTTGGCCAACTAGATTAGTATTTCTTGCAATGGGAGAGGTGCTTAGATTTGGATTCAATCTTGCGGTGTCCTCACCCAGTGACAAAGTAGAGGTAGCGAGGCACGTATTGTATTGTTGCAATCAAGGGTAAAAAGATGGGGTTTATATCATATTGTTTGAGTTTATCCTAGTACATCATGTCATTTTGCTTAAAGCGTTGCTCTGTTCTTATGAACTTAATACTCTAGATGCAGGCAGGAGTCGGTCGACGTGTGGAGTAATAGTAGTAGATGCAGAATTGTTTCGGTCTACATGACACGGACGTGATGCCTATATTGATAATCATTGGCTTAGTGTAGCGACCACGATCCCAATGGACCGAAGTATCTGTCCTTAAGTGTCATCCCTGGATCGGTAATGCCGACACACACAATACTCGAGGAATTATAACAGAGTTCAATCACACACTATTACATCGAGTCCTCATAAAAAGTATGATTACACAAAAATAATATGGCTGAAGGCCATCTAAACTAGATAAATGCGGAAGCTTCGAAGGTAAATGAGTCCATCAACTCCAACGGCATAGCTGAGTGCAAGACAACGACCTATCGCACCTTATTCATCGTCTGAGTAGTCTGCAACATGAGACGTTGCAACCGTGTAGGTCAGCACATTGAATATGCTGGCAGAGTTACACTGTAAAGCAATGAATGCAAGAACTATATCTACATGGAATATTTGGCTGGTGGAGTCTCTAAGTTTATGATTTTGCATAAAGCTAGTTTTTCCCTACAACAAAGGAATAAATTTATTTAAACTACTCCCAAGTTGTTCCAATATTTGAGAAGGTTCCTCCAACTCAAATCTCGATTAACAAGTATCATCATTAAACCCAATTCAATTAATTAAAGAGTGATGAGATCAACAATAATATCCAATTCTAGATACTCAAGATGTCCATAACCGGTGACACGACTAACCATGATTAGTTTATACACTCTACAGAGGTTGCGCACTTTTCCCCACAAGACTCGACTGCATCCATGATCGGAAGATCGAGACATAGTCTTTCTAAAGCATTAACTCTCTACTCCCGGTACACCTACTTTCCCACTACATCTGCTAGTCCACCTCTTCGGGAGCTCATACAACTTACTCAACTACGCCAGAGCCCATAATGGCTTGTGGCTGCACACGAAAGTTTCTAGGCATGAAATATCATATGATCCCTTTGAGCCTGGGTGGTGAACTGAGGAAAAAATCACATGGGTACTCCGGGATTTCCCTTAATGGACAACACTGGATTCTCCAGGTGCCCCAACCAATCCACCCAGATGTGTATTAAAGTTGCCACCTTAATGTTATCCAAGATTAATAACTCTCATAACTTCCATGTGAATCACGATCCAATCCCCATCTACGAGCATGGCTAAGCAATAATAAAGCATAACGTATATTCCCGGGGTGATCAAAAGGTATTAGGTTCCTACCTCAAATACTACAACCAAACCACATGTTCCCAATCCTACTCATGCAAATATTTGAGGGGCAATACTAATGCATAGTAAAAACTGGGAATAGAAGGGTATGATCAAAGTGTAACTTGCCTTGCTGACGATCTGCAAACTCTAGAGATTCATAGTAACAAGCTTCACACTCCGGGTAATTTAGCATAGACAAACAGTAGCATACATAAGCAATCACTCAAAAAAAAAGAGAAATCGAGAAAAGATCCAAATCAAACACGAAACAAACAAACGTCTAATCTAAATAGAAAACAAAACCTAACAACATTATTATCATGTGGATTAGATCTTAGGGTCTTTTACATCTGTGTCCCTAACTCGAACCCACTACTCATATTTGCCCCTAATTTCGAAACCTGCTCAAATTTGCCCCTCCACCGTTAGGTGCACTTATAGAAATGCCCTTCCACGTCGTTACCGTCCAGTCAAAGGGCTTTGACCATTTTTGGAATGTTATTTGGACATCATTGCCCCTCTTTGGATGAGCCACTTACATGTGGGGCCCGTTCTTAAGAAAAGGATAACTCTCTCTCACCCCTCTATCTCACTTATAGGTGGGCCCAACAAAAAAAATTAAATACTCTCTCTCTCTCTCAACCCCTTTCTCTATCACTTACATCTAGGACCCACCTTAGAAACTAGTAAATAAAAAACAAAACATAAAATCTCTTTTCCTCTCTGTCTCTCTCTCACCCCTCCGGCAGCGGTGCACGCAGCCAACGATGGCTCGCCGGGGTGAGGTGCCCCGCAGCATCGGCCCCCTCCTACCTCTCTTCCCTCTCCCCACCCCTCTCTCTTCCTACCTAATTCGTCTGGGCAAGGTCTGTCCCGAGCTAAAGGAGTCGAGCTCATCATCTGTCTCGGCCGCCACCGCCGTCAATGATTGCCGCCGGCATAGCCCACCATATGAGCTACAACCTTGCCACTTGATTCCCCTAGACATGCCTCTCATTTACCCCAAGGGGTCCATCTCCCTCTCTTCCTCTGAACTGAGAACGAGCACGGCGTCCAGGGCGCACCTGTCGCGGTCGACATTGCCGTTTGTGCGGCCGAAGAGCTCCCCGAGGCCCAAGACCATGCCTGGGAAATTCTTCTCGGTCGAATTCGTCGCTCCAGAGAATTAATCGAGCCTGAATGACCTCAATTTTCGCCGTCGCGTTCATCCTCATCGGCTTCGGTGGAGCTTCGCCATGACCTGATCTCCTCCGACATAGCACCCAGCCCATCATCCTGTTGGAAAGCCCTAGAGGCAATAATAAAATGGTTATTATTATATTTCTTTATTCATGATAATTGTCTATTGTTCATGCTATAATCGTATTATCCGGAAATCGTAATACGTGTGTGAATACATAGACCACAACAAGTCCCTAGTAAGCCTCTAGTTGACTAGCTCGTTGATCAACAGATAGTGATGGTTTCCTGACTATGGACATTGGATGTCATTGATAACTGGATCACATCATTAGGAGAATGATGTGATGGACAAGACCCAATCCTAAGCATAGCACAAAGACCGTGTAGTTCACTTCGCTAGAGCTTTTCCAAATGTCAAGTATCATTTCCTTAGACCATGAGATTGTGCAACTCCCGGATACCGTAGGAGTGCTTTGGGTGTGCCAAATGTCACAACGTAACTGGGTGGCTATAAAGGTGCACTACGGGTATCTCTGAAAGTGTCTGTTGGGTTGGCACGAATCGAGACTAGGATTTGTCACTCCGTATGACGGAGAGGTATCTCTGGGCCCACTCGGTAATGCATCATCATAATGAGCTCAATGTGACCAAGTGTCTGGTCATGGGATCATGCATTACGGTACGAGTAAAGTGACTTGCCGGTAACGAGACTGAACGAGGTATTGGGATACCGACGATCGAGTCTCGGGCAAGTAACGTACCAATTGACAAAGGGAATTGTATACGGGATTGATTGAATCCTCGACATCATGGTTCATCCGATGAGATCATCAAGGAGCATGTGGGAGCCAACATGGGTATCCAGATCCCGCTGTTGGTTATTGACCGGAGAGGCGTCTCGGTCATGTCTGCATGTCTCCCGAACCCGTAGGGTCTACACACTTAAGGTTCGGTGACGCTAGGGTTGTAGAGATATGAATGTGCAGTAACCTGAAAGTTGTTCAGAGTCCCAGATGAGATCTTGGACGTCACGAGGAGTTCCAGAATGGTCCGGAGGTGAAGAATTATATATAGGAAGTGCAGTTTCGGCCATCGGGAAAGTTTCGGGGGTCACCGGTATTGTACCGAGACCACCGGAAGGGTCCCGAGGGTCCACCGGGTGGGGCCACCTATCCCGGAGGGCCCCGTGGGCTGAAGTGGGGAGGGGACCAGCCCCTTCTGGGCTGGGTCGCCCCCCTTTGGGCCCCCTGCGCCTAGGGTTGGAAACCCTAGGGTGGGGGGCGCCTCCACTTGCATTGGGGGGCAAGCCTCCCCCCTGGCCGCCGCCCCCCTTGGAGATCCCATCTCCAGGGCCGGCGCCCCCCCTTGGGGACCCTATATAAAGAGGGGGGGAGGGAGGGTAGCTGCACCCTTGTACTTGGCGCCTCCCTTCCCCCTTGCTACACCTCTCCCTCCCGCAGACGCTTGGCGAAGCCTTGCCGGGATCCCTGCTGCATCCACCACCACGCCGTCGTGCTGCTAGATCTTCATCAACCTCTCCTTCCCCCTTGCTGGATCAAGAAGGATGACACGTCACGCTGACTGTACGTGTGTTGAACGCGGAGGTGCCGTCCGTTCGGTGCTAGGATCTCCGGTGATTTGGATCACGACGAGTACGACTTCCTCAACCCCGTTCTCTTGAACGCTTCCGCTCGCGATCTACAAGGGTATGTAGATGCACTCCCACTTTAGTTGGAGAGGATTCGATGAAAAGGGTCCTTATGAAGGGTAAATAGAAGTTGGCAAATCACGTTGTGGCTTTAACGTAGGTAAGAAAACGTTCTTGCTAGATCACCTGTAGGAGCCACGTAAAAACTTGCAACAACAATTAGAGGACGTCTAACTTGTTTTTGCAGCAAGTGTTTTGTGATGTGATATGGCCAAAGGATGCGATGAATGATATATGTGATGTATGAGATGATCATGTTCTTGTAATAGGAATCACGACTTGCATGTCGATGAGTATGACAACCGGCAGGAGCCATAGGAGTTGTCTTTATTTTTTGTATGACCTGCGTGTCATTGAAGAACGCCATGTAAATTACTCTACTTGATTACTAAATGCGTTAGCCATAGAAGTAGAAGTAGTCGTTGGTGTGAAAACTTCATGAAGACACGATGATGGAGATCATGATGATGGAGATCATGGTGTCATGCCGGTGACAAAGATGATCTTGGCGCCCCGAAGATGGAGATCAAAGGAGCAATATGATATTGGCCATATCATGTCACTATTTGATTGCATGTGATGTTTATCATGTTTTTCATCTTGTTTACTTAGAACGACGGTAGTAAATAAGATGATCCCTCATAATAATTTCAAGAAAAGTGTTCCCCCTAACTATGCACCGTTGCGAAGGTTCGTTGTTTCGAAGCACCACGTGATGATCGGGTGTGATAGATCCTAACATTCGAATACAACGGGTGTAAGCCAGATTTACACACGCAATACACTTAGGTTGACTTGACGAGCCTAGCATGTACAAACATGGCCTCGGAACAAAGAAGACCGAAAGGTCGAACATGAGTCGTATAGAAGATACGATCAACATGAAGATGTTCACCGATGATGACTAGTCCGTCTCACGTGACGATCGGACACGGCCTAGTTGACTCGGATCATGGATCACTTAGATGACTAGAGGGATGTCTATCTGACTGGGAGTTCATTATTTGATTAGATGAACTTAATTATCATGAACCTAGTCTAAAATCTTTGCAATATGTCTTGTAGATCAAATGGCCCACGCTAATGTTGCCCTCAACTTCAATGCGTTCCTAGAGAAAACCAAACTGAAAGACGATGGTAGCAACTATACGGACTGGGTTCGGAACTTGGGATCATCCTCATAGCTGCCAAGAAAGCATATGTCCTAGATGCACCGCTAGGTGAAGCACCCGTTTTCCCAGCAACTCAAGACGTTATGAACGCCTGGCGGTCGCGTAGTGATGATTACTCCCTGGTTCAGTGTGGCATGCTTTACAGCTTAGAACCGGGGCTCCAAAAGTGTTTTGAGCAGCACGGAGCATATGAGATGTTCCAAGAGCTGAAAATGGTTTTCCAAGCTCACGCCCGGGTCGAGAGATTTGAAGTTTCCGACAAGTTCTACAGTTGTAAGATGGAGGAGAATGGTTCTGTCAGCGAGCACATACTCAAAATGTCTGGGTTGCACAACCGCTTATCTCAACTGGGAGTTAATCTCCCGGATGACGTGGTGGTCAACAGAATCCTCTAGTCGCTCCCACCAAGCTACAAGAGCTTTGTGATGAACTTCAATATGCAGGGGATGGAAAAAACCATTCCTGAGGTATATTCAATGCTGAAATCAGCGGAGGTGGAGATCAAAAAGGAACATCAAGTGTTGATGGTGAATAAAACCACTAAGTTCAAGAAGGGCAAGGGTAAGAAGAACTTCAAGAAGGACGGCAAGGAAGTTGCCGCGCCTGGTAAGCCAGTTGCCAGGAAGAAGTCAAGCAATGGACCCAAGCCTGAGACTGAGTGCTTTTATTGCAAGGGAAGCGGACACTGGAAGCGGAACTGCCCCAAGTACTTAGCAGACAAGAAGGCCGGCAAAACCAAAGGTATATGTGATATACATGTAATTGATGTGTACCTTACCAGTGCTCGTAGTAGCTCCTGGGTATTTGATACCGGTGCGGTTGCTCATATTTGTAACTCAAAGCAGGAGCTGCGGAATAAGTGGAGACTGGCGAAGGACGAGGTGACGATGCGCGTCGGGAATGGTTCCAAGGTCGATGTGATCGCCGTCGGCACGCTACCTCTACATTTACCTATGGGATTAGTTTTGAACCTCAATAATTGTTATTTAGTACCAGCTTTGAGCATGAACATTGTATCAGGATGTCCTTTAATTCGAGATGGCTACTCATTTAAATCCAAGAATAATGGTTGTTCTATTTATATGAGTGATATGTTTTATGGTCATGCCCCGCTGGTGAATGGTTTATTCTTAATGAATCTCGAGCGTAATGTTACACATATTCATAGGGTGAATACTAAAAGATGTACAGTTGATAACGATAGTCCCACATACTTGTGGCACTGCCACCTTGGTCACATTGGTGTCAAGCGCATGAAGAATCTCCATGCTTATGGACTTTTAGAGTCTCTAGATTATGAATCGTTTGACACATGCAAGCCATGCCTCATGGGCAAGATGACCAAGACTCCGTTCTCCGGAACAATGGAGTGAGCAACCAACTTATTGGAAATCATACATACTGATGTGTGCGGTCCAATGAGCGTTGAGGCTCGCGGAGGATATCGTTATGTTCTCACTCTCACAGATGACTTGAGTAGATATGGGTATGTCTACTTGATGAAACACAAGTCTGAGACCTTTGAAAAGTTCAAGGAATTTCAGAATGAGGTAGAGAATCAACGTGACCGAAAGATAAAGTTCTTACGATCAGATCGTGGGGGTGAATATTTAAGTCACGAATTTGGTACGCACTTAAGGAAATGTGGAATCGTTTCACAACTCACGCCGCCTGGAATAGCTCAGCGAAATGGTGTGTCCGAACATCGTAATCGCACTCTATTGGATATGGTGCAATCTATGATGTCACTTACCGATTTACCGCTATCATTTTGGGGATACGCTCTAGAGATAGCTACATTCACTTTAAATAGGGCACCATCTAAATCCGTTGAGATGACACCGTATGAATTATGGTTTCGGAAGAAACCTAAGCTGTTGTTTCTAAAAGTTTGGGGATGCGATGCTTATGTCAAGAAACTTCAACCTGAGAAGCTCGAACCCAAGTCGAAAAAATGCGTCTTCATAGGATACCCTAAGGAAACCATTGGGTATACTTTCTACTTAAGATCCGAGGGCAAGATCTTTGTTGCCAAGAACGGGTCCTTTCTGGAGAAAGAGTTCCTCTCGAAAGAATTAAGTGGGAGGAAAGTGGAAATTGATGAAGTACTATCTCTTGAACCGGTAAGTAGCGTAGCTCAGGAAGATGTTCCTGTGGTGCCTGCACCGACAAGAGAGGAGGTTAATGATGATGATCAAGATACTTCGGATCAAGCTCTTACTGAACTTCGAAGGTCCACAAGGACACGTTCTGCACCAGAGTGGTACGGCAACCCTGTCTTAGAAATCATGTTGTTAGACAACGGTGAACCTTCGAACTATGAAGAAGCGATGGTGGGCCCAGATTCCAACAAATGGCTTGAAGCCATGCAATCCGAGATCGGATCCATGTATGAAAACAAAGTGTGGACTTTGACAGACTTTCCCGATGATCAGCGAGCAATAGAAAACAAATGGATCTTTAAGAAGAAGACGGATGCAGATGGTAATGTTACCATATATAAAGCTCGACTTGTCGCTAAGGGTTATCGACAAGTTCAAGGGATTGACTACGATGAGACATTCTCTCCCGTAGCGAAGCTGAAGTCCGTCCGAATCATGTTAGCAATTGCCGCATATTATGATTATGAGATATGGCAAATGGACGTCAAAACGGCATTCCTTAACGGTCACTGAGGGAGTCCTGGACTAGGGGGTGTCCGGACAGCCGGACTATCATCGTCCGCCGGACTCCAAGACTACGAAGATACAAGATTAAAGACTCCGTCCCGTGTCCGGATGGGACTTTCCTTGGCGTGGAAGGCAAGCTTGGCGATACGGATATGTAGATCTCCTACCATTGTAACCGACTCTGTGTAACCCTAGATTCCTCCGGTGTCTATATAAACCGGAGGGCTTTAGTCCGTAGGACATAACATACATTACAACAATCATACCATAGGCTAGCTTCTAGGGTTTAGCCTCCCTGATCTCGTGGTAGATCCACTCTTGTACTACCCATATCATCAATATTAATCAAGCAGGACGTAGGGTTTTACCTCCATCGAGAGGGCCCGAACCTGGGTAAAACATCGTGTCCCTCGTCTCCTGTTACCATCCGCCTAGACGCACAGTTCGGGACCCCCTACCCGAGATCCGCCGGTTTTGACACCGACATTGGTGCTTTCATTGAGAGTTCCTCTGTGTCGTCACCGATTGGGCGGATGCCTCCACCCGTCTTCAAAGACGGTGTTTTCGCCGAAGGGGCCTTGGCCGCCAGCCAAACTATCCGGCTAGGTGGTTTTCTTGTGACCGCCTGTCCGGCCGCCGCTTCGACAATGACTTCTCAAGTCGTCAGAAGCAATTTTCGCGTCAGCTCGAAAGCTGCCGAACAGTTGGATCCAATAGATCTCTCGTGTGTTAACGAGCTCTTGGATCGCATTGCCACCCTGGGAGTCGCTACAGACTACAACCAGATTGGGCTTAAAACCGATCTGAGAGAGATTAACTCTCCCCAGGCCACCCACCACGTCGCAGTGGTAGAGGAGCAATACGGCAACTCTTCGCCTGTATTGAAAACTATTCATGTCCGGATTCCCGAACCCTCCATGCCGGATTTCCGCGGAGGGACGGACTTCGATCGAGCATTGAACTTAAAATCATGCATCACCCCGGACTCGCTGGATCGTGTCCAGCAAACCAAGCTTCCAAATTCAGAAACTCCTCGGCCTTTGAGCCCCAAGATGGGCAGGGACCCGGACTTTAGTCCACCCACCCGCCCAGACATATGCGATCTATCTCTAATACGGCAAGAGCCCGCTGAAACAGTACACCATTACTAGGCTAGATTCCTCCTGGTTATGGACAGGATAAAGGACTGCCGAGAGGAAAACACAATCTCAATTTTCTGCAATAATTGCACGGACAAGGGAATATTGAACGCCATCGATCGTCGCAAAATTACAAGTTTCGCCGATCTGGCGTCCATAGTACGAAAGTACTGTGCGATGGAGAGTTTCCGGAAAACCGAAAACCAATTTTGGGATAATCCGGCCCCAACCCCAGTCCGCAACAAAAGGGTACCTCACGCGTGGGCCCCAGATGCAAAAAAGAAAAAGCAAAAACCCAATAAGGGGCACGGAACCATACTGGAGGGATGGCTCAATGGACCCTGTAAGCTTCATAGTACAGAGGGAGCCGTCCCAGCACATAGCCTTCGAGCATGTTGGATATTACGACAGGTGGCCAAAAGTTGTCAGGACCCCGACTCGATGTCACATCGATCTAGCTGATAACACCTCATATCACTTTGCGGCCTCACGCACGGTATCCCCACGGGTGTCGTCTTACCTTTTCCCGGGACCGTTTGCGCCTTTTGGCTCACGTATATGATAGTGTCGCTAGCATCCATATGATAAAGAGCCCGGGCTGACATGACTAGTCGTAAACCCAAAGTGGCACAGACTTACAGGGACAGGCATCCATGACCCAGCTTCGAACGTGTCGGTCATCAGCAAGTGGGTCCGGGCTGTAGCACTGGGCTAGCAGGACTCCGGTAAACCGGGCTGTAGCGGGCTAACAGGACTCCGGTACTCAAAGCGTGACATTTCCCCGAAGGGACAGACACAGGAACGAAGAAGGACACATGCCGGCCAGCCTAAGTGTTCCAGAGCAGTAGCAAGCTACCATGGCTCAGCGGTAACACTAGGAGACATTTCCCGGTAAGAGAGGTACTAAAGATAAACAACTAGATAGTCAGATCCCACACATACCAAGCATTTCAATCATACACACAATATGCTCGATATGTGCAAATACAACGAAGCATCACAACATGACTCTATGACACAAGTACTTTATTTAAGGCTCAGTGAGCCATACATAACATACACAAAGGTACGGGTCTCACGACCCCACATACAAGTCATACAGTCATACAAACCAGCAGCGGAAGTAACTTGTCTGAGTACAGACAACTAGTAAAACAAAAGAGGCTTGGAAAGCCTAGCTATACTACGTGGTCCTTCACAAGCTCAGGGTCACCACCTGGGTCTTTAGCCTACTCGTTGATGTCAACGTCTACATAGAACCCATCAGAAGGGGTTGCAGCGTCTTCTGTAAAAATGTAGATTATAGCAACATGAGTACAAAGGTACTCAGCAAGACTTACATCAGATCCTACATACATGCATAGTATCAAGAAGGGTTGGTGGAGTTATTGCAGCAAGCCAGCTTTGACTCTTGGCTAGGCTATCCTACGATACTCCAACTTGAAATGGTTTTGCGCACACGAGTCCACTACTCACCACTTCAATACACTACCGAGGATCCATCTCCGTCTTCCTACGGAAGAGCCATCCTTGGCACTCACACTTATCTTGAGGCTTTTAACAGTTTCCATTTACTTGTCTATGAACTGTATAGGCAACCAAGTAGTCCTTTACCGCGGACGCGGCTATTCGAATAGATCATGTTAACCCTGCAGGGGGTACTTCTTCATACACGCTCTCACCACTTACCGTCGTTTACACGACATGTACTCGGCAACCTTCAAGCGGAAGCCCAACGTGGGTGTCGGCCACGACCTACCTAATCACCTAAGCCTCCAGTCCAGGTTTATCGCCTATCCAGGTTCCATCCGCAGGGAGTCCGGCCGAGGTTTCCCATACGGCCCCGAACGATGTGAACAGGGTTCCCGAGATACCTAACGGGTATTCGGTACACCCGGCCACGTACCTACCGCATCACAGCCCACCCCTACGATCAGCGCTGTCCACGGCCTCCAGTAGGCTACAAACACCAGAAACTACTTGCAACTCCTGGACGGAGAACTAGGGTGAATAAGAAGTCGAGAGGGTCCATTGGTTTCGGGCCCAATGCATGGTAGTAGCTGATTCTTAAATCACACATACAGATCTCAGTGCTTAAGGTCGGCTTCAATGAAACAACCCACCATGTACTCCTACATGGCCTCTCATCGATACCTTTACCAAATCGTGTTCACCACACCACTCTCATTACCGACATAATCATTTCACTCTATCCCATCACCCAGATGAACCAGACCTGACACGACTCTAAGCATAGCAGGCATAGCAAGGTAGGAACAACACATACATATGGCTCAATCAACTCCTACACATGCTAGTGGGTTTCATCTAGTTACTGTGGCAATGACAGGTCATGCAGAGGAAATGGGTTCAACTACCGTAGCACACAGCAGTTTGAATCGCGTTGTCTTAATGCAGTAAAAGAGAGCAGGAGCGAGAACATGGGATTGTATCGATATGATCAAATGGTTGGTTGCTTGCCTGATGGTTCGATGCACGGATACGGTTCTTCGTTAGGGTAGTCACGGTACTCCTCGGGGACAGATCCTGTCGTAAAGGATAACGATACACAGGCATCACCAAACAATGTGCAACAATATGATGCATGCATGAAACATGGCAATATGAGTGTGTTGGGCTAATGCAACTAAAGCTACCAACGCTGTCAGGACCCCGACTCGATGTCACATCGATCTAGCTGGTAACACCTCATATCACTTTGCGGCCTCACGCACGGTATCCCCACGGGTGTCGTCTTACCTTTTCCCGGGACCGTTTGCGCTTTTTGGCTCGCGTATATGAAAGTGTCGCTAGCATCCATATGATAAAGAGCCCGGGCTGACATGACTAGTCGTAAACCCAAAGTGGCACAGACTTACAGGGACAGGCATCCATGACCCAGCTTCGAACGTGTCGGTCATCAGCAAGTGGGTCCGGGCTGTAGCACTGGGCTAGCAGGACTCCAGTAAACCGGGCTGTAGCGGGCTAACAGGACTCCGGTACTCAAAGCGTGACATTTCCCCGAAGGGACAGACACAGGAACGAAGAAGGACACATGCCGGCCAGCCTAAGTGTTCCAGAGCAGTAGCAAGCTACCATGGCTCAGCGGTAACACTAGGAGACATTTCCCGGTAAGAGAGGCTACTAAAGATAAACAACTAGATAGTCAGATCCCACACATACCAAGCATTTCAATCATACACAAAATATGCTCGATATGTGCAAATACAACGAAGCATCACAACATGACTCTACGACACAAGTACTTTATTTAAGGCTCAGAGAGCCATACATAACATACACAAGGTACGGGTCTCACGACCCAACATTCAAGTCATACAGTCATACAAACCAGCAGCGGAAGTAACTTGTCTGAGTACAGACAACTAGTAAAATAAAAGAGGCTTGGAAAGCCTGGCTATACTACGTGGTCCTTCACAAGCTCAGGGTCACCACCTGGGTCTTTAGCCTACTCGTTGATGTCAACGTCTACATAGAACCCATCAGAAGGGGTTGCAGCGTCTTCTGTAAAATGTAAATTATAGCAACATGAGTACAAAGGTACTCAGCAAGACTTACATCAGATCCTACATACATGCATATTATCAAGAAGGGTTGGTGGAGTTATTGCAGCAAGCCAGCTTTGACTCTTGGCTAGACTATCCTACGATACTTCAACTTGAAATGGTTTTGCGCACACGAGTCCACTACTCACCAATTCAATACACTACCGAGGATCCGCCTCCGTCTTCCTACGGAAGAGCCATCCTCGGCACTCACACTTATCTTGAGGCTTTTAGTAGTTTCCATTTACTTGTCTATGAACTGTATAGGCAACCAAGTAGTCCTTTACCGCGGACGCGGCTATTAGAATAGATCATGTTAACCCTGCAGGGGTGTACTTCTTCATACACGCTCTCACCACTTACCGCTGTTTACACGACATGTACTCGGCAACCTTCAAGCGGAAGCCCAACGTGGGTGTCGGCCACGACCTACCTAATCACCTAAGCCTCCAGTCCAGGTTTATCGCCTATCCAGGTTCCATCCGCAGGGAGTCCGGCCGAGGTTTCCCATACGGCCCCGAACGATGTGAACAGGGTTCCCGAGATACCTAACGGGTATTCGGTACACCCGGCCACGTACCTACCGCATCACAGCCCACCCCTACGGTCAGCGCTGTCCACGGCCTCCAGTAGGCTACAAACACCAGAAACTACTTGCAACTCCTGGACGGAGAACTAGGGTGAATAAGAAGCCGAGAGGGTCCATTGGTTTCGGGCCCAATGCATGGTAGTAGCTGATTCTTAAATCACACATACAGATCTCAGTGCTTAAGGTCGGCTTCAATGAAACAACCCACCATGTACTCCTACATGGCCTTTCATCGATACCTTTACCAAATCGTGTTCACCACACCACTCTCATTACCGACATAATCATTTCACTCCAGCCCATCACCCAGATGAACCAGACCTGACACGACTCTAAGCATAGCAGGCATAGCAAGGTAGGAACAACACATACATATGGCTCAAGCAAATCCTACACATGCTAGTGGGTTTCATCTAGTTACTGTGGCAATGACAGGTCATGCAGAGGAAATGGGTTCAACTACCGTAGCACACAGCAGTTTGAATCGCGTTGTCTTAATGCAGTAAAAGAGAGCAGGAGCGAGAACATGGGATTGTATCGATATGATCAAATGGTTGGTTGCTTGCCTGATGGTTCGATGCACTGATACGGTTCTTCGTTAGGGTAATCATGGTACTCCTCGGGGACAGAACCTGTCGCAGAGAGCACCGATACACAAACATCACCAAACAATGTGCAACAATATGATGCATGCATGAAACATGGCAATATGAGTGTATTGGGCTAATGCAACTAAAACCAGAAGGGTTTGAACAAATTTGAATCAAGGATTCAAATTTCAAATTCAAATATGGCCTTTTTAAAGTGCTTTTCCTTGTTCTGCTTAAAACATCAATTTAACTTGTTTGATCATGCATGAAAATAGTACAGATGGATAGATTGGATTTTTCTGATCATTTTTCATATATAATTTGTCCAATTTGGAGTTACAGAATAAAAGTTATGAATTTTTGAAGTTTAAAGCATATTCTGGAATTTCCTGATTTAAATTAAATCCAGAAATTATAATTATTGCGCCAGCATGACGTCAGCATGACGTCAGTGGTCAACTGCGGCTGGCTGGAGTCAAACCTAACGTGTGGGGCCCACACGTCAGTGACAGGGGGGTTAAACAGGGTT
Organism: Triticum dicoccoides; assembly: GCF_002162155.2. Taxonomy (NCBI): domain Eukaryota; kingdom Viridiplantae; phylum Streptophyta; class Magnoliopsida; order Poales; family Poaceae; genus Triticum; species Triticum dicoccoides. The sequence continues at coordinate 296,244,004 of NC_041389.1, forward strand.
AAATTAATTCTAATTATTAATTAGTGGCGCTGGGGCCCACTGGTCAGTGTCAGGGGTTAACTAACAGTGGTTAGCGCTAATCTAACCATCTGACCGACAGGGCCCACGCGTCAGTGACCCTGGGGGGTCAAACCTCAGGTCGGACAGGTCAAACCCCACCGGCGACATGACGCCGGCGAGGCCCGAGACGGCGGCGAAAGTGCTTTTTGCCATTCCGGCAACCAAATGGACGGCGGAAGGCATCTACGTGTTGCTGAGGTTGAGCCGCGACTATTGGTGGTGGTGGTTGGGCTCGGGGTGGCCGGAGTTGACGGCGGCGAGCTCGGCTGCGGCTGCCGGAGTTCGGGTGCGGTCGGAATCGACGTTGCAGGGGGCTTGGGGAGGCGTTAGCGCGCGCTACGTGCTCCTAGTGAGGTGTGGAGCACGATGGTGTGCTCGGTTGGGTGCTACGGTGACCGTGGCCACGACGACGACATCGCCGGCGGCGTGGAGCTCTCGGCCAAGGCGGGGCTAGGGCCTAGAGGTCGAAAGAGACCAGGGGAGAAGGGGGAAACGACCCGGGGGCTCACCGCGGGGCTGCAGAGGTGGTTAGCGGGCTCGGGGACGCGCTGGAGACGACGAATTCGACGGCGACGATGATCGGAGCCCGAAGAGGGGAACGGCGACGTGGCGGCGATGCAGGGCTTCCGGGGAGCTGTGGAGCGGTGGGGAGGAAGAGGGAGTCGAGGCGGAGCTCCTGAGCTAGTCGGGGGAGCGAGGGGTGGCCGGAGATGGCTGCTATGGCGAACGGCGGCGACGGTGGTGTTCGGCCGTGTGAGAGAGAGAGCGAGGGAGAGGAGGGGAGAGCCGGGGGAGAGTGAGAGAGAGCAGGGGGGATCGGGACGGCCTGCGGGAGTCGTCCACGCGGCCAGGAGCTCGTCGGCAAGCAGGAGGTGGCCGCGCGGCCGTGCGTGCGCGAGCACGCAGCAGCTTCGGGGCGAGGGGAGGAAGACGACGGAGAGCTGCAGTGGTGGGCTGGGCCGGCTGCTGGCTGGGCCGGCCAGCTGGCTGGGCCGCACAGTGGAGGAGCCCAGGTAAGTTTTCCCCTTTTTATTTCTGTTTCTGTTTTATTTAATATATCTGCAACTTTGTTGAATTAAATAAAATACCTAGGCAAGTTCAAAAATCACCAAACTATTCCTGGCCCATAGTTGGATTATTTCCAACATGAAACATTTTAGTTTGGAGATATTTGAGCATTTAAATATTTTATATTATTTTAAATGCCCAAATTCAAATATTTATGATTAAATTCAAAAACCCTAGGATGGCCTAGGAAAATGTGCACCATTTTTGGCAGAGGTTCTGAACCAAGACAAAAATGATGGGCATTTTAGAAGGGCATTTCAGGTTCATTGAAAAATTATTTTAGTAACCCTAGTTGGTTTCAGAGGGGACTGGGGGTTCTGTCATCCCCATTTCAAGTTTCTGATGAAAGAGTAAACATGATGCAACACTCTAATGCATGACTAGCTAGGTTGTGACAACTCACCCCCACTCAAAAGAATCTCGTCCCGAGATTTGGGTTCCTCCGGGAAGAAGGCGGGGTACTCGAGTCGAAGACGATCCTCCCTTTCCCAAGTTGCTTCATCCTCAGAATGGTGCGACCATTGTACTTTGAGGAACTTGATGTTCTGGCGTCGAGTGGTACGCTCGGCCTGATCGAGGATACGAATGGGGTACTCTCGATATGTAAGATTATCCTGGAGATCAAGCGTTTCGTGGTCCACTTCACGGACAGGATCCGAGAAGCAACGCCTGAGTTGGGAAACGTGGAAGACATCGTGAACTCTGGAGAGGTGCGGAGGTAGTTCCAACTGGTAGGCAACTTCTCCTCGTTTGGCAAGAATGCGAAAAGGTCCAATGTAATGAGGAGCCAATTTGCCTTTGATACCGAAACGATGGGTTCCCTTCAGAGGGGTGACCCGAAGATAAGCCTTCTCGTCAACCTCGAAAGTCATAGCCTTATGTTTTCGGTCATATTGACTCTTTTGACGGGATTGGGCTGTTTTCAACTTTTCACGAACGATACGAACTTGTTCTTCTGCTTCCTGAATCATATCCGGGCCAAAGAATTGTCTTTCCCCGGTCTCTGACCAGTTAAGGGGTGTTCGACATCGTCGTCCATAGAGAACTTCAAAAGGGGCTTTACCCAAGCTAGATTGATAGCTGTTGTTGTAAGCGAATTCGGCAAATGGAAGGCACTTCTCCCAGTCCATTCCGAATGAGATAACAGAGGCTCGAAGCATGTCTTCTAGAATTTGGTTGACGCGTTCCACTTGACCACTTGACTGAGGGTGGAAAGCGGTGCTAAAGGAGAGACGGGTTCCCATAGCATTTTGGAAACTTTCCCAAAATCGAGAGGTGAAAAGACTTCCTCGATCCGAGTTAATTTCCAAAGGGACACCATGAAGGGACACTATTCGGGAGATGTATAAGTCTGCCAGCTGACTAGCGGTTATACTGTCTCGAACAGGTAGGAAATGGGCTACTTTGGAAAGACGATCGACCACGACGAAGATAGCATTATTCCCTCTCTTGGTCCTGGGAGAACCGGTAATGAAATCCATACCAATTTTATCCCATTTCCATTCAGGAATAGCTAAGGGTTGAAGGGTGCCAGCAGGCCGTTGGTGCTCTGCTTTTACACGACGACAGACGTCGCAGTTAGCAATATACTGAGCAATTTCTCTCTTCATCCTAGTCCACCAGAACCTCTGGCGTAGGTCCTGATACATCTTAGTACTACCGGGATGAATAGTGAGAGGAGATTCATGAGCTTCCTTAAGGATTAATCGCCTTAGGTTGCGCACTTTGGGAACTACTAGTCGATTCCCGAAGTATACGACTCCTTGATCATTAATGGAGAAACAATTCACAATTCCTTTCTGAATGTTCCTCTTGATGCGGGAGATTCCCGGATCTACCTTCTGTGCTTTGATAATTTGATCCGTAAGGGTAGGTTTTGCCACCAAGGTGGAGAGAAAACCTTGAGGAACAATATGAAGGTTAAGCTTCCGAAATTCCTCATGGAGAAGCGGTTGACTTTGTTGTAACATCAGGTTGTTACAATAAGATTTACGACTTAGCGCATCAGCCATGACGTTGGCTTTCCCTGGGGTGTAGGTTATTCCTAAGTCGAAGTCGGTGATCAATTCAACCCAACGTCTCTGCCTGAGATTCAAATCCGGTTGGGTGAAAATATACTTCAGACTTTGGTGATCAGTGAATATTTCGCAACGATTACCGAGGAGGTAATGTCGCCAGGTCTTAAGTGCATAGACTACGGCTGCAAGCTCTAGATCATGAGTAGGATAATTCTCCTCATGTGGGTGCAATTGCCGTGAAGCGTAGGCAATTACGTGCCGATCTTGCATGAGAATGCAACCTAGTCCTTGTCGCGAGGCGTCGCAGTAGATAACAAAGTCCTTGGAGAAGTCTGGCGGTACCAGCACGGGAGCAGAAGTCAGGCGTCTTTTCAGTTCCTGAAAGCTGTGCTCACATTGTGGAGTCCATTCGAACTTCTTATCTTTCTTGAGGAGTTCGGTTAGAGGTTTGGCAACTTTGGAGAAGTTCTCGACAAAGCGACGACAATAGCTCGCTAAGCCCAGAAAACTCCGAACTTGCTTGACTGATTCAGGTGGAGTCCAATTAAGGACGGCTTGAACTCGCTCAGGGTTAACAGCAATACCTTTACCAGATATTACATGACCCAGATAGGTCACTTCTGACAACCAGAATTCACATTTAGAAAATTTGGCATAAAGGCGATGCTCTCGAAGTTTCTGCAACACTAGCCTTAGATGTTCGGCATGTTCTTCCTCGTTCTTGGAGTAGATGAGTATATCATCGAGGTAAACCACGACGAATTTATCCAAATACTCCATGAAGATTGAGTTCATTAACCGAGAAAAGGTGGCTGGAGCGTTGGTTAATCCGAAGGACATGACGGTGTACTCGTATTGGCCGTAACGAGTAACAAAGGCCGTTTTAGGAATGTCCCCGTTTCTGATTTTGATTTGGTGGTAGCCCAACCTCAAATCCATCTTGGAGAAGACTGAGGATCCAGCGAGCTGATCGTACAAGTCGTTGATCCTGGGAAGCGGATATTTGTTCTTGATTGTGACCAAATTGACAGGTCGGTAATCTACAACCATCCGGTCCGTACCATCCTTCTTCTTGACGAATAGGACGGGGCAAGCCCACGGAGATGAGCTAGGTCGGATGAAACCCTTTTTCAAGGACTCATCGAGTTGTTTCTTAAGTTCGGCTAGTTCTAGGGGTGCCATCTTATAAGGTCTTCTAGCAATCGGAACGGTTCCTGGAATGAGGTCTATTACAAACTCAACATCCCTGTCAGGTGGAACACCTGGCAATTCCTCTGGAAAGACATCCGGGAAGTCACGGACTACCGAAACGTCCTCAAGGTCTGGCAAAGGGCTGGCGTTAAGAGAATATAATTGTCGCTTGGCTATTCGGGTCAAGACATTAACTATCTTTCCCGAAGGATGGCTGAGTTGAACAGTCCTAGAGAAGCAATCGATTTGGGCATGATGAGCCGACATCCAGTCCATACCCAGAATGATATTAATATCTGAAGATTTAAGGGCTATCAAAGACGCGAGGAAAACAAGTCTGTCGACTTGGATTTCGTTTCCATAGCTTACCCTAGAGGTCTGCCATCTAGAACCAGGGGTAGAGATTTCCATAGTGGATGGCATGTCACAGAATGCAACGTTATGCAGACGAGCATAACTTTCGGATATAAAAGAATGAGAGGCTCCTGTATCGAAAAGAACAGATGCCGGGTGGCAATTAACAAGAAGCGTACCGAGAACGACGTTGGGATCCTCTTGAGCTTCTTCGGCAGAGATACAGTTGACATGGCCACGTGTAGCGGTGACCGGCTTGGCGTGGAATACTTTTCCTGTCGGCTTGCCACGGCCAACAGCTTTAGCAGATTGATTGGGGTTGGTCTGGGGGCATTCACGCATATAGTGACCAGATTCCCCACACTTGAAACAAGTCACGGAACTGGTACGTGGAGGAGCATTGTTAGTTGGACCCCCATAGGGCTTGGCTGGAGCAGACTGTTGAACGGGGCGAGGCGCCTGGAAAGATGGCCTCGGTGTGAACCTGGGTGGCAGGGCGGTGTTGGGTACCCACACGCGGCGCTTCTGAGGACCAGCACCGGATGAGGAACCCATGTCACGTCCATGCTTGCGTGTTGCGTCATAGTCAGTCTGACCAGTTTCAGCACTGATGGCTTTGTTGACAAGTTTCGAAAAAGATGTGCACTCATGCAGACGGAGGTCGCGGCGAAGCTCAGGACTAAGGCCCTTACGAAACCTTGCTTGCTTCTTGGCCTCAGTAGAAACTTCCTCAGTTGCATATCGGGCGAGATTACCAAACTCCCTGCTATAGGCATCCACAGAAAGTCGGCCTTGGGTGAAACTGCAAAATTCTTCACGTTTACGGTCCATGAGACCCTCCGGAATGTGATGTTCACGGAAAGCCTCGCTGAACTCAGCCCAAGTTGTGACATGGCCCGCTGGGCGCATAGCTCCATAATTCTCCCACCATAGACTGGCGGGGCCTTCAAGATGATATGCAGCAAAGGTGACCTTGTCAGCCTCCGCTACCAGCGCGGAACGCAGTTTGTGAGAGATACTGCGAAGCCAGTCATCAGCGTCGAGGGGCTCGACGGAGTGGTGGAACGTGGGTGGATGCAATTTGATAAAATCACTGAGTGACACCACGTTAGCCCTCTGATGGTGTGCTGTATTCTGTTCAATACGCTCCAACAAACGGTTTGTCTCCCGCTTGTTTCTCTCAGCTTCCATCATCACCTCGGCTAGTGAAGGAGGATGAGGCAGATTTACATCCCTGGCTTCACTGCCTTCGGCCTGCTCTTGAGAAGCAGGGTTAGCGCGCGTGTTGACCATCCTAGGTAAACAAGACAATGATTTAATCAGGATGGTAAAATTCCGACATAGGATTCATAATGTAAGAAATAACTCGGAATGCAAGATGATCATCCGTATGACATGGTAGATACAGAAACTGCTTCTTTTATTCCATCGTCATACACACCATACAGGGTTTAGTACAAGACCAAACAAAGTACTATTACGGTGAAAAGAGGATTACATCTCATCGGAGGCATTCCAAGCTCCTATACATTATTTTTCTACACCTCCGGAAGGAGTACAAACTAGGTCATATCCCACGAGTCACGCGGGACGATAGACGACACAGCTAGTGCGAACTAGTGATACTACCACTAACTCAGACCGATCCGTAGTAGTCCTCGTAGAAGTCACCTCCATAGCTTGGAAGCTCAACATGATCATCCGGAAACAGACGATCTCGCGAAGCTTGTGGACCATAGGGGCTAGGATGAGGCCTTGGACCAACAAACGGTGGCCTGCGGGGACCGCGAGGTGGGGTGATGCCTCCTACATCACGCCAAACCATCACGTCTGGCAGAGCAGATCTCACAGGATAGAGATCGCGCATATCTGAATATCCACCTTGCACCGCCGGTGCGAACCGAGTCAAAGTGGCCCAGTGGTCAGCACGGGTGTTGAAGAGCTCTAGCCTTAAGGCCCGATTTTCACGGTCCTTATCCTCGAGCATCTCAGCAGTGGTGCGAGTCCGTGAATCCTCCTGAGTGGGGTCAGCATAGATAGCCTGGAGATACCCTTGCGCTCCCGGAAGTGATCCTGGCATATACCGGAAATCAGAGTCCCGAAATAACCCAGATCTGACTCGCATAATGGTCATCATAGAGTAGGCGGCGTCCTGCACAGCCATCTCAATAGTAACCCCGAGTCCATAGGAGCAGTGAAGAGGCTCGGTGGATCCAGGATAAGATGGAAATATCCTGACAGTGCAGAGATACTGGCTTTGATTAAAATCTCGGAATTGCTCTTCGACCGTGTACTCGGGATACCAACGGTATCCAGCCTCAGTCATTACCCTGACCAACTTAGCAGTATGGCCGGGTACATCTAGGCATCGAGTCAGGCGAACCACTTGATTGAGGTCGCGAGTGGCCATCTGAAAGCACAATCATAATGCAAAGGCATTAGAATTTCTAGCAAAATTTCGGCAGCATGACAGCTGTAAATGCTCAAAAAGGATTTGAGACATTTGACAAAGGATTTCGTACACACTCATCATCATCATATCAAAGTTCTGAAACCATTCTGGCAACATAATGTGGTAGTAGAACTGAACTAGGCTGGTAACCATCAAACTTATAAGGTACTACTGATTAGTAACTCGTGATCCTGATAGAGAGAACAGATCCTAATTCCTTAACCCCCGGTGGAAGAATGGACTGACTCAGATCAGAAAGTCATAAGGTATAAGGAGTAAAAAGAGCCTTACGTTCCAACCCACAAACAATTCCCCTACATATAACTAAAGAATTTCTAGACTCAACATCGAACAGTTTGGCTTGGAGAACCTACAGGCAGTCCGGCTCTGATGCCAACGCTGTCAGGACCCCGACTCGATGTCACATCGATCTAGCTGGTAACACCTCATATCACTTTGCGGCCTCACGCACGGTATCCCCACGGGTGTCGTCTTACCTTTTCCCGGGACCGTTTGCGCCTTTTGGCTCACGTATATGATAGTGTCGCTAGCATCCATATGATAAAGAGCCCGGGCTGACATGACTAGTCGTAAACCCAAAGTGGCACAGACTTACAGGGACAGGCATCCATGACCCAGCTTCGAACGTGTCGGTCATCAGCAAGTGGGTCCGGGCTGTAGCACTGGGCTAGCAGGACTCCGGTAAACCGGGCTGTAGCGGGCTAACAGGACTCCGGTACTCAAAGCGTGACATTTCCCCGAAGGGACAGACACAGGAACGAAGAAGGACACATGCCGGCCAGCCTAAGTGTTCCAGAGCAGTAGCAAGCTACCATGGCTCAGCGGTAACACTAGGAGACATTTCCTGGTAAGAGAGGCTACTAAAGATAAACAACTAGATAGTGAGATCCCACACATACCAAGCATTTCAATCATACACACAATATGCTCGATATGTGCAAATACAACGAAGCATCACAACATGACTCTATGACACAAGTACTTTATTTAAGGCTCAGTGAGCCATACATAACATACACAAAGGTACGGGTCTCACGACCCCACATACAAGTCATACAGTCATACAAACCAGCAGCGGAAGTAACTTGTCTGAGTACAGACAACTAGTAAAAAAAAAGAGGCTTGGAAAGCCTAGCTATACTACGTGGTCCTTCACAAGCTCAGGGTCACCACCTGGGTCTTTAGCCTACTCGTTGATGTCAACGTCTACATAGAACCCATCAGAAGGGGTTGCAGCGTCTTCTGTAAAAATGTAGATTATAGCAACATGAGTACAAAGGTACTCAGCAAGACTTACATCAGATCCTACATACATGCATAGTATCAAGAAGGGTTGGTGGAGTTATTGCAGCAAGCCAGCTTTGACTCTTGGCTAGGCTATCCTACGATACTCCAACTTGAAATGGTTTTGCGCACACGAGTCCACTACTCACCACTTCAATACACTACCGAGGATCCATCTCCGTCTTCCTACGGAAGAGCCATCCTCGGCACTCACACTTATCTTGAGGCTTTTAACAGTTTCCATTTACTTGTCTATGAACTGTATAGGCAACCAAGTAGTCCTTTACCGCGGACGCGGCTATTCGAATAGATCATGTTAACCCTGCAGGGGGTACTTCTTCATTCACGCTCTCACCACTTACCGTCGTTTACACGACATGTACTCGGCAACCTTCAAGCGGAAGCCCAACGTGGGTGTCGGCCACGACCTACCTAATCACCTAAGCCTCCAGTCCAGGTTTATCGCCTATCCAGGTTCCATCCGCAGGGAGTCCGGCCGAGGTTTCCCATACGGCCCCGAACGATGTGAACAGGGTTCCCGAGATACCTAACGGGTATTCGATACACCCGGCCACGTACCTACCGCATCACAGCCCACCCCTACGGTCAGCGCTGTCCACGGCCTCCAGTAGGCTACAAACACCAGAAACTACTTGCAACTCCTGGACGGAGAACTAGGGTGAATAAGAAGCCGAGAGGGTCCATTGGTTTCGGGCCCAATGCATGGTAGTAGCTGATTCTTAAATCACACATACAGATCTCAGTGCTTAAGGTCGGCTTCAATGAAACAACCCACCATGTACTCCTACATGGCCTTTCATCGATACCTTTACCAAATCGTGTTCACCACACCACTCTCATTACCGACATAATCATTTCACTCCAGCCCATCACCCAGATGAACCAGACCTGACACGACTCTAAGCATAGCAGGCATAGCAAGGTAGGAACAACACATACATATGGCTCAAGCAACTCCTACACATGCTAGTGGGTTTCATCTAGTTACTGTGGCAATGACAGGTCATGCAGAGGAATGGGTTCAACTACCGTAGCACACAGCAGTTTGAATCGCGTTGTCTTAATGCAGTAAAAGAGAGCAGGAGCGAGAACATGGGATTGTATCGATATGATCAAATGGTTGGTTGCTTGCCTGATGGTTCGATGCACTGATACGGTTCTTCGTTAGGGTAATCACGGTACTCCTCGGGGACAGAACCTGTCGCAGAGAGCACCGATACACAAACATCACCAAACAATGTGCAACAATATGATGCATGCATGAAACATGGCAATATGAGTGTATTGGGCTAATGCAACTAAAACCAGAAGGGTTTGAACAAATTTGAATCAAGGATTCAAATTTCAAATTCAAATATGGCCTTTTCAAAGTGCTTTTCCTTGTTCTGCTTAAAACATCAATTTAACTTGTTTGATCATGCATGAAAATAGTACAGATGGATAGATTGGATTTTTCTGATCATTTTTCATATATAATTTGTCCAATTTGGAGTTACAGAATAAAAGTTATGAATTTTTGAAGTTTAAATAATATTCTGGAATTTCCTGATTTAAATTAAATCCAGAAATTATAATTATTGCGCCAGCATGACGTCAGCATGACGTCAGTGGTCAACTGCGGCTGGCTGGAGTCAAACCTGACGTGTGGGGCCCACACGTCAGTGACAGGGGGGTTAAACAGGGTTAAATTAATTCTAATTATTAATTAGTGGCGCTGGGGCCCACTGGTCAGTGTCAGGGGTTAACTAACAGTGGTTAGCGCTAATCTAACCATCTGACCGACAGGGCCCACGCGTCAGTGACCCTGGGGGGTCAAACCTCAGGTCGGACAGGTCAAACCCCACCGGCGACATGACGCCGGCGAGGCCCGAGACGGCGGCGAAAGTGCTTTTTGCCATTCCGGCAACCAAATGGACGGCGGAAGGCATCTACGTGTTGCTGAGGTTGAGCCGCGACTATTGGTGGTAGTGGTTGGGCTCGGGGTGGCCGGAGTTGACGGCGGCGAGCTCGGCTGCGGCTGCCGGAGTTCGGGTGCGGTCGGAATCGACGTTGCAGGGGGCTTGGGGAGGCGTTAGCGCGCGCTACGTGCTCCTAGTGAGGTGTGGAGCACGATGGTGTGCTCGGTTGGGTGCTACGGTGACCGTGGCCACGACGGCGACATCGCCGGCGGCGTGGAGCTCTCGGCCAAGGCGGGGCTAGGGCCTAGAGGTCGAAAGAGACCAGGGGAGAAGGGGGAAACGATCCGGGGGCTCACCGCGGGGCTGCAGAGGTGGTTAGCGGGCTCGGGGACGCGCTGGAGACGACGAATTCGACGACGACGATGATCGGAGCCCGAAGAGGGGAACGGCGACGTGGCGGCGATGCAGGGCTTCCGGGGAGCTGTGGAGCGGTGGGGAGGAAGAGGGAGTCGAGGCGGAGCTCCTGAGCTAGTCGGGGGAGCGAGGGGTGGCCGGAGATGGCTGCTATGGCGAACGGCGGCGACGGTGGTGTTCGGCCGTGTGAGAGAGAGAGCGAGGGAGAGGAGGGGAGAGCCGGGGGAGAGTGAGAGAGAGCAGGGGGGATCGGGACGGCCTGCGGGAGTCGTCCACGCGGCCAGGAGCTCGTCGGCAAGCAGGAGGTGGCCGCGCGGCCGTGCGCGCGCGAGCACGCAGCAGCTTCGGGGCGAGGGGAGGAAGACGACGGAGAGCTGCAGTGGTGGGCTGGGTCGGCTGCTGGCTGGGCCGGCCAGCTGGCTGGGCCGCACAGTGGAGGAGCCCAGGTAAGTTTTCCCCTTTTTATTTCTGTTTCTGTTTTATTTAATATATCTGCAACTTTGTTGAATTAAATAAAATACCTAGGCAAGTTCAAAAATCACCAAACTATTCCTGGCCCATAGTTGGATTATTTCCAACATGAAACATTTTAGTTTGGAGATATTTGAGCATTTAAATATTTTATATTATTTTAAATGCCCAAATTCAAATATTTATGATTAAATTCAAAAACCCTAGGATGGCCTAGGAAAATGTGCACCATTTTTGGCAGAGGTTTTGAACCAAGACAAAAATGATGGGCATTTTAGAAGGGCATTTCAGGTTCATTGAAAAATTATTTTAGTAACCCTAGTTGGTTTCAGAGGGGACTGGGGGTTCTGTCATCCCCATTTCAAGTTTCTGATGAAAGAGTAAACATGATGCAACACTCTAATGCATGACTAGCTAGGTTGTGACAAAAGTGGCGAGGAGCTTCTAGCCCCGGAAAACCACTCCAACAATACCAGTACAGTATCAACAGTCTTCGAGACCTTCGCATCAAACAATATGCGAAAGCGAACAATCCGCGGACTCGCCGAAGTCTACCAAGTAGCAACAGCAAATCCATGGAGCGACACAGCTATTACCTTCAACGCCAGCGACGAGCCTAAATTCCGAACGGCCAGAGCGCCAGCTGCACTGGTACTTAGTCCCATAGTGGACGACTTTCGACTGACAAAAGTCCTCATGGATGGCAGTAGCGGATTAAACCTCATTTACGAGGAAACTCTGCGAAAAATGGAAATCCATTGGAGCCGTATTGAGCGAAGCAACACAACCTTCAGAGGAATAATCCCTAGCAGGGAAGCGCGCTGCACCGGAAAAATCACACTCAATGTGGTGTTCGGCTCGCCGGACAATTACAGATCCGAAGAAGTCACGTTACAAGTGGCCCCGTTCAGCAGCGGATATCACGCCATATTAGGACGAGAGGCATTCACAATTTTTCAAGCAGTACCTCATTACGGGTACATGAAGCTCAAAATGCCTGGGCCCAGCGGAATAATCACTCTCGTTAGTGATCCGGACATAGCACTCCGCGCCGAAAACAAGATAGCCGCACTAGCCCTCGAGGCACTATCCGAAGCCTTAGCGGTAGAAGAACTCACCGCGCTGCGCTCCACGGTGAACAGGGACGATGTGATACTCGATAAAAGATCCAAGTCCACCTCCTTCAAACCAGCAGATGAAATAACAAAATTCCAGGTCCATCCAATGGACCCAACAAAGACGGCCTCCATTGGGGCACAGTTGAACCCCGAAGTAGACGCCGCACTGCGCGAATTCCTTTGGGAAAATTGGGACATTTTCGCCTGGCATCCTTCGGATATGCCCGGAATCCCACGCAGATTGGCAGAACAGAGCCTCAATATCCTAAAAGGATTCAAGCCAGTCAAACAGGCTCTTCGACGATTTTCCGAACCCAAAAGACAGGCAATGGGAGAGGAGCTAGCCAAACTATTGGAAGCCGGATTCATTAGAGATATCAAACGTCCGGATTGGCTAGCAAATCTGGTAATGGTACCAAAGAAGGACAAATCCTGGTGCCTTTGTGTTGATTTTAAATACCTCAATAAGGCTTGCCCAAAGGATCCCTTCCCTCTCCCCCGCATCGACCAAATTATCGATGCTACTGCAGGGCACGATTCATTGTGTTTCCTCGACGCATACTCTGGCTACCATCAAATCAAGATGGCGGAAGCAGACCAAGCCGCCACGACATTCATCACCCCCTACAGACCATTCTGCTTCAACACGATGCCCTTCGGACTTAAAAACGCCGGCGCAACATATCAGCGCATGATTCAAACATGTCTGGCTACCCAGATCGGCAAAACAGTTGAGGCATACGTAGACGACGTAGTCGTCAAAACAAAACACGTCGAAACTCTAGTAGACGATTTGAGGCTCACGTTCGACAACTCAGAGCATACGACATCAAGTTGAACCTGGAAAAATGTGTTTTCGGCGTACCAGCCAGAAAGCTGCTGGGCTTCATCGTGTCCGGTAGAGGAATCGAAGCAAACCCGGCTAAAATCCGAGCTCTATCACAGTTGGACATTCCAAAAGACCTCAAACAAATACAAAAATTAACAGGATGCGTGGCAGCTCTAAGCCGCTTTATGTCCCGCCTAGGAGAAAAGGCGTTGCCCCTCTATCGCCTCCTCAGGCGCACCGAACACTTCGAGTGGACGGATGCTGCCGCTGCCGGACTCGAAGAAATAAAGGCCATATTGGCAACAAATCCGGTCCTGGCTGCGCCCAATCTGGGCGAACCAATGTTGTTATACATCGCAGCAACGCATCAAGTTGTAAGCGCGGTCCTCGTCGTCGAACAAGAGACAGAAGGGCACAAATTCCCTCTGCAAAAGCCAGTGTATTATGTATCCACTGTGTTAACCCCCTGCAAATCCCGTTACCCGCACTATCAGAAGATAGCATATGCGGTGTTCATGGCGTCCCGGAAGCTCCGGCACTACTTTCAAGAGTGTTCGATAACAGTGGCCTCTGAAGTACCACTCAACGACATTATAAATAACCGCGACGCAATGGGCAGGATTGCAAAATGGGCCATCGAGCTCTTACCATTCGATATAACTTACAAACCTCGACGAGCTATAAAGTCACAAGTTTTGGCTGACTTTGTCGCCGAATGGACCGAAGCCGAACTCCCTAAAGAGTACGGCGCATACTCCAACTGGACTATGCATTTCGACGGCTCTAAAATGTTGGTCGGACTGGGGCTGGCGTCGTGTTGACGTCCCCAACCGGAGACACAGTCCAGTATGTACTTCAAATAATATACACGGACTCCAACAATGCAGCCGAATACGAGGCCCTGTTACATGGTCTCCGGATGGCAGTCTCCATGGGCAATCAACGCCTAGAGGTGCGCGGGGATTCAAACCTTGCAATATCCCAAATAAATGGAGACTTTGACGCCAAGGATCCGAAAATGGCAGCATATCGCAACGCTGTCCTAAAAATGTCAGCTCGGTTTGAAGGACTCGAATTCCATCACATAGCCCAAGATAATAACCAAGCGGCCGACGTACTGGCATGCATCGGTGCGAAACGTGATACTGTCCCTCCAAATATCTTCCTGGAACGGCTCTTCAAGTCATCCATACTATGGGAAGAGGAGTCCGGAATTGACAAACCAGAAAAAACCGCGCCAATCGGCGATTCAGCCGATGACATAACACCTTCAGCCCACGTTATAATGGCAGTAATCGCCCCATGGACAGAACCTTTCCTAGCCTACTTGCTTAGGCAGGAACTTCCTGAAGACCAAAACGAGGCCCGCTGCATATTCCGGCGATCGAAAGCCTACAAGGTCCATGAGGGAGAACTTTATAAGAAAAGTACAACCGGAGTCCTTCAAAGGTGTATCTCCGAAGAGGAAGGGCGAAGCCTCCTGGCTGAAATTCATGCCGGACTAGGCGGACACCACGCAGCAGCCCGGGCCCTTGTAGGAAAGGCATTCCATAAAGGATTTTATTGGCCGACGGCCAGGGCAGATGCCCAGGACTTAGTCCGGAAATGCGTTGGCTGTCAGCTCTTTGCTAATCAGAGCCACATGCCACCCACCGCCCTCAAAACTATACCCATTACCTGGCCGTTCGCGGTCTGGGGGCTTGATATGGTTGGACCCCTAAAAGGGGGAGCCCACAAGCAAAGATACCTATTGGTCATGGTGGATAAATTCACCAAATGGATAGAGGCCAAACCGGTCAAAACGGCAGAGTCCGGACCAGTGATAGACTTTATATCCGGGGTAGTACACCGCTACGGAGTCCCCCACAACATCATAACCGGCAACGGCACGAACTTCACAGCCGACGAGGTTAAGTCATGGTGCAAAAATATGGGCATCAAGCTCGACTACGCTTCAGTCTATCACCCTCAAACCAACGGTCAAGTGGAACGAGCTAATGGTCTAATAATGAGCGGCATTAAACCCAGACTAGTGCGGTCACTTACTAAATCTGACACGCACTGGGTCGAGGAGCTCGACTCCGTACTCTGGGGGCTGCGGACAACGCCTAACCGTACTACCGGATTCACACCATTTTTTATGGTATACGGCGCAGAGGCAGTCTTACCCTGCGACATTATTCATGACTCACCTCGAGTGCGCATGTACGAGGAAAGAGAGGCCGAGCTTGATCGACAGGACAGCTTGGACACATTGGAGGAAGAACGTGACGTCGCGAAGGCTTGTTCCGCATTTTATCAGCAGCAGGCCCGAAGATATCAAAGCAGAGAAGTACGGGCCAAGACTTACAATGTTGGTGAACTAGTTCTACGCCTGCCGGACAAGAAAAAGGACAAGCTCAAGCCCAAATGGGAGGGCCCCTTCATTATTGATCAAGTCCTGACCGGCGGAGCATACCGTCTACGAAACGCGTCGGATAACCGACTCGAGCCGAACCCATGGAACGCAGCCCGCCTCCGACGATTCTATGCCTAGCGACGGACTAAGAGTTCGTCCCCTTCCCCCGTCCAAACTTTTACACTTCGGCTGTCTTTTGTTTCTCTTTTCATGCCTTTTTATTCAAAAGCCCTTACGGGCCTATCTTCGCATTTTTTGCATACGCATGATGTGCCATCCGCACTCATTATTCCCGGGGGCTTCTTTTACAGAAGCTCAATTATAAGGGTTTTATACCCAGCACATGTGTCAAGCTTCCACATGTACCTTTTACTCGCCATTATATGCATCGATATGACTTAAGTTTTGGCCAAGCTGGGTTGCCTGGCTCCTGTGCTTACACCTACGTTCCCGATTGTTCGGCTAGGAGGTAAAGGGAGCACCTCTGCGATTGTTACTGCCGGGTCAGCCGGATGTGTACCTCAGACTGGGTGAAGCCGAAAGCTAGCGTTCTTAAGGGAATATTCGGTCGGTGACTTAAAAGATGACTTTTTACCTAATTATTTATCCGCCCCCAGATGTTTTTCTGCTTTCTTTGCAGTCCGGACATGCACTTTAGGGCATGCCTCCCAGGGAAAGGAACCCTTAACGGAACTATTCTCCCTGGAAGATGTTTCTTACTAACCATGTAATATAACATAACTAGTCGGGCACTTGTCTGATAAAGCACTAATGACCCCTACGCCTGGTCCCCATGCATACCACGATTGTTTCTTAACCAAAAAGGTATTCGGACACACTCCAGACTCTAGGGTCCCGAGGTTGAAGCGAAAAGGTCGGCAAAGACAAACGATCTACAATCCGGCTAGAAGGCATTTCAATGTCACTTTAAAGGAAAACATACATTGTCAAATTTGCTGATTGTATTCCTCCTCAATCCCGTCTAACAGGCTGTCTAATTTACAGTCCCGTTGGGAAAATTTAGCAGCCAACTCTACCTGGCTGTATACTAAACTCACAGGGATCTCCTTCCCATCGGGCCCCACCGGTCCAACTTCGGCCATATGGTTGGGATCCGCCTTCTTGTAACGCGTCTTCACCATGGCCCAAGCCTCCCTGGCACCTTGACGACAAGCCGAAATCTTCCACAAACGGAAGCGCTGTCGTACTCCCTGAAGCTTCTCCGAAAGCTCCCCAAGGCCCTCGGGTAGGGAGAGGGCTGGCCATAAAGCCTGGACGACGCCGCTCATTGCCTGCCGAACTCGTTCGAGCAGTTGCAACAGCTCGGGAAGTTGATCACCCGTTGATATGGGCATCTCCTCAGCAGGGCGACCTGTGAGTATACCTACAAGACATACTATGTCAATTTGCTTCTTCGCCGAACTCTTCTTTTAAAAGGAGTCCGCTCAAGCACTTACTATAAATGTCGCGACGAAGCCGTTGATTCTCCTTAACGGAGCCGGACAGCTCGGCTCGAGCGCCTTTCAGCTCTTCTTCGAGCTTGGCGTTGGCATCCTGGAGCTTGGTCCTTTCTTGCTGCACCCTATTCAGCACACTCTCGCCGGCCTTTAGCTGGCGCAGCAATGCTTGCCTGTCCGGATCTTGTCCGGCGGCACCTGCAATGTCATTATTAGACTTGCGCGCACGCCGCACAACGCTTATCTTTATTAATAAAAATGTGTTACCAAGAGGGGTCTCTGCGTCTCCTCTTGTGGCAGCAAGTGCGGCCTCAAGTTGGGCCTTGCAATCTTGCAGCTCCCGAGACAGCTGGGCATTCTTCTCGGTAAGAGCCTGCGTTTTCAAATGATCCTTAAATCAGTTAACATAACTACTTTAAGTCTCGGGGGCTACTGGTATATATAACCATTAAAATTCCTTTACCCGTATGTCTTTCACATACTGCTCCGTGGCTCTGGTAAAACCATCTTGAGCGGCACGGAGATGCGCGTCCCCCGTGTTAAAGGCGTTTAATGCCTCAGGGGAGAAGCATGCTTCACGGAATACTGTCCGGCGGCGCCTATGGTTCATGGCGCTCTCCACCTCAGACTTGGTGGCGGACAGTCTGTCGGTATCCTCCGTTGGAGAAGGATCCGGCCCGCGTCTTGCGCTCGCCTCCCCCCCCAGGCCGGGCACTAGAGCCTGGTCGGTGTGGGTTGGATCAGCAACTTCCGCGCCCGCAGTCCGGCGAGCGTTTTTTCTCCTATAAAGATCATGAGCACTCAGACGCTTCCTAGGAATGTCGCTCTAAAAATTCAAATACGAGCTATACCTTTGCGGCGACATTTCTGTCCGCACCGTGCTCCTTTTCCGCCTGCTGGTCCGGACTGACCTCTGTAGGTCAGCCGCCGCGGGCTCGGCTTCCCGCCGTGAAGGCGCTTCCTGCAAAATACCATCATTCGCGAAGGTTAGAAATGGGCAAGGAAGAGATAATGGTGTCCGGACTTCGGTCGCAGTCACCTGGGAAGCCGGACACAGTCCGGGGTAGTCCGCCGTAATGGCAACCAAAGCATTGTCCATGCTGAGCTGGTGAAATACCCCGTCGATCAGCTCCACCTTGATGTTTGGATCCTCTTCGGAGGCCGGATCTAGGGATCTTTCCGGATCCTCGGGTTGCGGAGCAGGACTTGCCATGTCCTCCACAGTCCGGCGTAGATCCTGCGCCGAAGACATAATGTAAGAAGCCTAAACTTCGAAAGCATGGGTTGAGCCCTTAAAGGTGTTCGCTTACCCATCCTCTAGGGTTGTTCATGGAAAACCCATTTAAGGGGTTCGTTCGAAGGAAGTCCTCCTTCTCCCCCTTGTACAGACTGGACAGGATCTTCACCAGGTCCTCGGTCGAATCCGGCCCTTTGCGGCCATGACGGGTAGCATCGTCTTCCCCGTTGAAATCCCACATAGGGTGGCCTCTGTATTGCAGTGGTTGTACCCCCCGCATAACGCATATCGCCATGACTCCAATCATGGTCAACCCAGAATGAGCCAGCAATCTTATTCGGCCCATCAAGTAATGGACGCTCTTGTCTTCCTCCAAACGGGGCTCCGTGGGCGCCAGCTGAGGCGTTTCTTTAGAGGAGCAGCACTAAACTCTGGGAGGCCAATCCGGACTGGGTACGGCAGCGGGGCGTCTCCTATGTAAAACCACTCCGAAGGCCAGTCTTCGGATGCCTTCTTGGGGGTACCGGATGGGTATCCGATCCCGGCGATGCGCCATATTTCGGCGCCGCCCACTTGATATATGGACCCCTCGTGAGAATGGGGTATGAGGCAGAACAGCCTCTTCCACAATGCAAAATGGGGCTCGATGCCCAGGAACAGCTCGCAAAGAGCTACATAGCCCGCGATATGCAGGACAGAGGCGGGTGTGAGGTGGTGGAGCTGGAGTCCGTAGAACTCCAGGAGCCCGCGGAGGAACGGATGTATTGGGAATCCGAGTCCCCTTATCAGATAGGGGACGAAGCATACTCGCTCCCCCTTATTGGGGCTTGGGGTAGCCTCCGCTTGTCTCCCACCTTGATAAGTGACCAGCCCGGCTCGAACCGGGACCATGAAGGCTGGAGGGAGATATCCCCCCGCTTGGAGCTTCACTAGCTCATTGTGCAGAACAGAGCACCTCCTCCAATCCCCTGGCGGTGGGCTGGGAGCGCGAGAAGAAGAGCCGCGTCGACGGTCCATGATGGAATGGATTTTTAGGTCAAAGGCGCTCCGATGAAGTATTCGCGGGAGGAAGATGGTGTGGTTTGGATCTGGATTTTTGCCTCTTTTGTAGGCGGACGACTCGCACAACTAGGGGGTGAAACGTAAAAGACACCCTGGCTTTTCGCATTCGTGCGACGCGTGGAAAAAGCTCATTATTTGGCGTAGAAGCCGAGGAACATAGTATTTAAGATAAAGCCGGACACTGTTCGGCAGGTACATGGAATTTGAAGGGAGAACCCGCCTTGCAACGCCGAAGACTATAAACGCGCTGATCGTCATTGAAGCCTGGTTCGGGGGCTACTGAGGGAGTCCTGGACTAGGGGGTGTCCGGACAGCCGAACTATCATCGTCCGCCGGACTCCAAGACTACGAAGATACAAGATTGAAGACTCCGTCCCGTGTCCGGATGGGACTTTCCTTGGCGTGGAAGGCAAGCTTGGCGATACGGATATGTAGATCTCCTACCATTGTAACCGACTCTGTGTAACCCTAGCTTCCTCCGGTGTCTATATAAACCGGAGGGCTTTAGTCCGTAGGACATAACATACATTACAACAATCATACCATAGGCTAGCTTCTAGGGTTTAGCCTCCCTGATCTCGTGGTAGATCCACTCTTGTACTACCCATATCATCAATATTAATCAAGCAGGACGTAGGGTTTTACCTCCATCGAGAGGGCCCGAACCTGGGTAAAACATCGTGTCCCTCGTCTCCTGTTACCATCCGCCTAGACGCACAGTTCGGGACCCCCTACCCGAGATCCGCCGGTTTTGACACCGACAGTCACCTTAAGGAAGAACTGTATATGATGCAGCCGGAAGGTTTTGTCGACCCTAAGAATGCTAACAAGGTATGCAAGCTCCAACGCTCCATCTATGGGCTGGTGCAAGCATCTCGGAGTTGGAACATTCGCTTTAATGAGATGATTAAAGCGTTTGGGTTTATGCAGACTTATGGAGAAGCCTGTGTTTACAAGAAAGTGAGTGGGAGCTCTGTAGCATTTCTCATATTATATGTGGATGACATACTTTTGATGGGAAATGATATAGAACTTTTGGACAGCATAAAGGCCTACTTGAATAAGTGTTTTTCAATGAAGGACCTTGGAGAAGCTGCTTACATATTAGGCATCAAAATCTATAGAGATAGATCAAGACGCCTCATAGGTCTTTTACAAAGCACATACCTTGATAAGATATTGAAGAAGTTCAATATGGATCAATCCAAGAAGGGGTTCTTGCCTGTGTTGCAAGGTGTGAAATTGAGCTCAGCTCAATGCCCGACCACGGCAGAAGATAGAGAAAAGATGAGTGTCTTCCCCTATGCCTCAACCATAGGGTCTATCATGTATGCCATGACCTGTACCAGACCTTATATAAACCTTGCCGTAAGTTTGGTAGGAAGGTACCAAAGTAATCCCGGCATGGAACACTGGACAGCGGTCAAGAACATCCTTAAGTACCTGAAAAGGACTAAGGACATGTTTCTCGTATATGGAGGTGACGAAGAGCTCGTCGTAAAGGGTTACGTCGATGCTAGCTTCGACACAGATCTGGATGACTCGAAGTCACAAACCGGATACGTGTATATTTTGAATGGTGGAGCAATAAGCTGGTGCAGTTGCAAGCAGAGCGTCGTGGCAGGATCTACATGTGAAGCGGAGTACATGGCAGCCTCGGAGGCAGCACATGATCAATCTGGGTGAAGGAGTTCATCACCGACCTAGGAGTCATACCCAATGCGTCGGGGCGGATTACACTCTTCTATGACAACACTGGAGCTATTGCACTTGCCAAGGAGCCCAAGTTTCACAAGAAGACCAGGCACATCAAGCGTTGCTTCAACTCCATTCGTGAAAATGTTCAAGATGGAGACATAGATATTTGTAAAGTACATACGAACCTGAATGTAGCAGATCCGTTGACTAAACCTCTCCCTAGAGCAAAACATGATCAACACCAGGACGCAATGGGTGTTCGATACATCACAATGTAACTAGATTATTGACTCTAGTGCAAGTCGGAGACTGTTGGAAATAAGCCCTAGAGGCAATAATAAAATGGTTATTATTATATTTCTTTATTCATGATAATTGTCTATTGTTCATGCTATAATCGTATTATCCGGAAATCGTAATACGTGTGTGAATACATAGACCATAACAAGTCCGTAGTAAGCCTCTAGTTGACTAGCTCGTTGATCAATAGATAGTCATGGTTTCCTGACTGTGGACATTGGATGTCATTGATAACGGGATCATATCATTAGGAGATTGATGTGATGGACAAGACCCAATCCTAAGCATAGCACAAAGATTGTGTAGTTCATTTCGCTAGAGCTTTTCCAAATGTCAAGTATCATTTCCTTAGACCATGAGATTGTGCAACTCCCGGATACCGTAGGAGTGCTTTGGGTGTGCCAAACGTCACAACGTAACTGGGTGGCTATAAAGGTGCACTACGGGTATCTCCGAAAGTGTCTGTTGGGTTGGCACGAATCGAGACTAGGATTTGTCACTCCGTATGATGGAGAGGTATCTCTGGGCCCACTCGGTAATGCATCATCATAATGAGCTCAATGTGACCAAGTGTCTGGTCACGGGATCATGCATTACGGTACGAGTCAAGTGACTTGCCGGTAACGAGACTGAACAAGGTATTGGGACACCGACGATCGAGTCTTGGGCAAGTAACATACCAATTGACAAAGGGAATTGTATACAGGATTGATTGAATCCTCGACATCGTGGTTCATCTGATGAGATCATCGAGGAGCATGTGGAAGCCAACATGGGTATCCAGATCCCGCTGTTGGTTATTGACCGGAGAGGCATCTCGGTCATGTCTGCATGTCTCCCGAACCCGTAGGGTCTACACACTTAAGGTTCGGTGACGCTAGGGTTGTAGATATGAATGTGTAGTAACCCGAAAGTTGTTCGGAGTCCCGGATGAGATCCTGCATGTCACGAGGAGTTCCGGAATGGTCTGGAGGTGAAGAATTATATATAGGAAGTGCAGTTTCGGCCATCGGGAAAGTTTCGGCAGTCACCGGTATTGTACCGGGACCACCGGAAGGGTCCCGGGGGTCCACCGGGTGGGGACACCTATCTCGGAGGGCCCCGTGGGATGAAGTGGGGAGGGGACCAGCCCCTGGTGGGCTGGTGTGCCCCCCTTTGGGCCCCCCTGCGCCTAGGGTTGGAAACCGTAGGGTGGGGGGGGGGGGGCGCCTCCACTTGCCTTGGGGGGCAAGCCTCCCCCCTGGCCGCCGCCCCCTTGGAGATCCCTTCTCCAGGGCAGCCGCACCCTTGCACTTGGCGCCTCCCTTCCCCCTTGCTACACCTCTCCCTCCCGCAGATGCTTGGTGAAGCCCTGCCGGGATCCCTGCTGCATCCACCACCACGCCGTTGTGCTGCTGGATCTTCATCAACCTCTCCTCCCCCCTTGCTGGATCAAGAAGGAGGAGACGTCACGCTGACCGTACGTGTGTTGAACGCGGAGGTGCCGTCCATTCGACGCTAGGATCTCCGGTGATTTGGATCACGACGAGTACGACTCCCTCAACCCCGTTCTCTTGAACGCTTCCGCTCGCGATCTACAAGGGTATGTAGATGCACTCCTCTCTCTCATTGTTGGATGAACTCCTAGATTGATCTTGGTGAACGTAGGAAAAAAATATATTTTATGCAACGTTCTCCAACACATCCCTGCATACCTAGGCTTAGCCAATACCTACCGAAGACTCTGGCATTGTCCTCCCCGATCTTCGTGACCCTGAGCGTTCCTACCTCGAATCGGTGCTATGTTGGCCGCCTCCGACGACAGAGACGTCGCTGTAGTGTCTTCATGATGGGCTCGACCACGCGAACATGGTCCAGATGTCATCCTCTACATCTCCCTCTCCCACTGGTCTCTCTTGTGCTTGATACGCTGCTCCTTGAGCACTGACATAGCCGTTGCTTCCACATCCACGGCGTCGCCATCCGCTGCTATATGCAGGCGCTTCCCCCTCACCAGTCAAGGCCATGTCCAGGCATCGCCATCTTCTACCATCCGCTGGCGCGCCCCCCTCACTGGCAACGGCCACCGGCCAAGCCTCGCTCGCCATGTCCATCTCAGGGAAAGACAGAGTTGAAGAGAGACAGAGGGAGTTTTTTATTTTAATTATTTTTGGTGGAGTCCACATGCAAGTGAGATAGAGGGATGATAAAGAGGTTTTTCTTTTATTTGTTAGGTTGGGTCCCCATGTAAGTGGCTCATTCAAAGAGGAGCAAAAATGTCCAGAAAACGTCCGGAAAATTGTCAAACCTCTTTGACTGGACGGTAAAGGCACGGAAGGGCATTTCTATAAGTGCACGTAATGGCGGAGGGGCAAATTTGAGCAGGCTTTGAAATTAAGGGAAAATCTGAGTAGGTGGTTCGAGTTAGGGACAGAAATGCAAATGGCCCTAGATCTTAACAGTAGGTACATGTGATTAGCTACGATTTGCAAAAAGAAACGACTCAAACGGAGAAAGGAAACTCGAGATACGAACAAAACAAGATCGTTTACTAATCTGAATTAAACTCAAATTTTAAGTTGTCAAAATCATGTTCAAGTTGGTTAACTCGAAAGAAGAGATTGTTACAAAGATTTAGGCTCTGGTTTCATCTAATTTGGACAAACGAGCAAAAAGTTATGCTAGTTTTAAGATCAGGGGCTGAATTGCGATAAAACTTATTTGCAGATACGTCCCTGGCCGAAAATAAAACTAAAAAGAAAAATCTACCGTACGAACGTTCGTTAACAGAACCCAAATGAACAAAAACCGTTCATTAAAACGATCTAACCAGCGAACATTTACTAATTAAACTAAAACAAACGAAAAACCAATCAAATAAACTAAACCGACAAAAAACCGAAAGAACCGTCTGGTTCTTATCGGTCAATGACGTCGGCGGCGGGATCGGATCAGCGGCAAGCGGGGCGGTGGCGCGGCAGCGTGCAGTGGCGGCGGCGGCTCGGGTGGCGGCGGGGCGCGGTGCGGCGGCGTGGAGGCGGGGCTGCGAGCGGCGACGACGATACGAGGAGAGGAGGGGACCGGGGGCGCTCCTTTTAAAGGAGGTCCCGGGGCAGCGGCGCGACTCGGAGTCCTTTGGGACTCCGGCGGCGTGTCGGGGGCGGACTCCCCTGAGCGAGAGGAGGCGGCGGCGGTGACGGGCCGGCTGGGCTTCGGCCCAGCTCGGTCCGAAGAAGTTTTTTTTTTTAAAAAAAAATCACCTCGGAGAAAAATCCTAATAAAATAATCTAGAAATTCCAGAAACAATTTTCTCCATCCAAACCTAATATTTAGGACAAGATGAACTTTTTTTGGACTAAAATGCAATTTTCAAAAATGCATGTTTTCTCTAATTCAAATAAAATAGCAAATAAAATACGAATAACATAATAATTTGATTTTAAAATTTCTTCTCCAAGATTTCTCTTCTGTTGAAGAAGTCATATTATCTTATCTCATTTATTTTTATTGTTGGAAATATTTGGAGAGAAAATTATTAAAATCAAATTGATCCTCTTTTCAAATTTAAAATAAATTGAAATATGAAAATTTTGTGAAACCTTCAACTCTCTCCTTGGGTCCTTGAGTTGCTTAAGATTTCCAGGATCACAATAAAATGCAAATAAAATATGATATGCATGTGATAATCTATATATAATATCCAAATTGAAAATTGGGATGTTACACTTAGATATCGTCATAACTTTGCGCTTTTCTATCAGTTACTCGACAGTAATTTGTTCATCCTACGTATTATTTTCTTTCAAGAGAGAAGCCTCTAGTGAAACCTATGGCCCCCGGGTCTATTTCCCATCTATTACTTTCAGATCTATATACCAAAAATACCAAAAATATCTTGTTGAGTTTTATTTACTTTTACGTTTTAGTAATATTTTATATCTATCTCTATCAGAACTCACCTTTGTAAGTGACCGTGAAGGGATTGACAACCCATTTATCGCATTGGGTGCAAGTGTTTGGTTGTTTCTGTAGGTGCATATATTGGGGACTTGTGTGTTTCTCCTACTGGATTGATACGTTGGTTCTTAACTGAGCGAAATACTTATCTCTACTACGCTGCATCACCCTTTCCTCTTCAAGGGAAAAACCAATGCAAGCTCAAGAAGTAGCAGGAAGAATTTCTGGCGCCGTTGCCGGGGAGATCTACATCAAGCCTACCAAGTACCCATCATAAACTCTCATCTCTGGCATTACATTATTTGCCATTTGCCACTCATTTTCCTCTCCGCCACTTTACGAAAAGATTTGCCTTTTTATTCGCACTTTTTCCGTTCGTATTTTCATTTGCTTTTTGTTTGCTTGTGTGCTAGATTGGTTTGTTGCCATCATGTCTCAATCTAGAGATCTTGATATTTACTTAAGGAAGTTGGAAGAAATTCAAAATAATATGAAAAAATTTATGTCCTTATAATTTGAGCATAATAGTTTCTTTTGGAGCGAGCTCAAAGAATAAAAAGCTTTTATGGAATATATCAATAAGGATCTTGATTATGTTACTAAGGAAGTTTACGGCCTTAAATCTCGACTTGCTCATGTTGAAATTATGTTAGGACAAATCTCTGATAAGCAAACCACGTTAGTAAACAACATGGCTGCTAAACTTGAAGCTTTTAACAATGATGAAGATCTTAAAGTGATTGATGTTACTCCTATTGAATCTTTGTTTTCTAATATACATCTTCATAAGGATGGGACTTGAGATGAGTCAACTTTAGCTAGAAGGTGTCCCAATGATTTGGAGTTTTTAGATCTTGATGCAAAAATTGATAAAAGTGGGATTGGAGAGGTCAAAACTTTAAGTAACAATGAACCCACTCTTTTGGATTACAAGGACTTTAATTATGATAATTGTTCTTTGATAGATTGTATTTCTTGTTGCAATCCATGTTGCATTCTCCTCATGCTTATAATCAAAATAAAGCTTTTACTAAACATATCTTTGATGCTATGATGAAATCTTTTGAAGAAAAACTTGAGTTGGAAGTTTCTATCCCTAGAAAGCTCTATGGTGAGTGGGAACCTGCTATTAAGATTAAAATTAAGGATTATGAGTGCCATGATTAGCGTGATTTGGGTGCTAGCGTTTCCATGATTCCAAAAACTTTATGTGATGTGCTAGGTTTCCGTGAATTTGATGATTGCTCTTTAAATTTGCATCTTGCGAATTCCACTATTAAAAAACCTATTGGAAGGATTAATGATGTTCTTATTGTTGCAAATAAGAATTATGTGCCCGTAGATTTTATTGTGCTTTATATAGATTGCAATCCTACATGTCCTATTATTCTTGGTAGACCTTTCCTTAGAACTATTGGTGCAATTATTGATATGAAAGAAGGAAACATTAGATTTAGTTTCCGTTAAGGAAGGGCATGGAGCACTTTCCAGGAAATAAAATTAAGTTACCTTATGAATATATTATGAGAGCCACTTATGGATTGCATACCAAAGATGACAATACCTAGATCGTTGCTTTTATGCCTAGCTAGGGGCGTTAAACAATAGCGCTTGTTGGGAGGAAACCCAATTTTATTTTTTATTGCTTTTTTGTTCCTGTTTTTCAATAAATTTATCATCTAGCCTCTAGTTAGATGTGTTTTCATGTTTTAATTAGTGTTTGGTCCAAGTAAGGCCTTTGGGATGGCTTACAGTGATAATTGATTTGATCTTGCTGAAAAACAGAAACTTTTGCGTCAAGTAAAATAATTTAAAAATCACAAAAGGGTGATTTTGATATGAACTTTTTACACAAGATTGATATACAAATTTTCCAGGTTTTCCTAATTTTTCAGATTTTTTGGAGTTACAAAAGTATACGAAGTTTCCTGATTACTACAGACTGTTCTATTTTTGACAGATTCTGTTTTCTATGTGTTGTTTGCTTATTTGATGAATCTATGGGTAGTATCAGGGGGTATGAACCATGGATAAGTTGGAATACAGTAGATATTACACCAATATAAATAAAGAATGAGTTCACAACAGTACCAAAAGTGGTGATTTATTTTCTTATACTAATGGATCTCATGAGTTTTCTGTTGAGTTTTCTGTTGTGAAGTTTTCAAGTTTTGGGTAAAGATTTGATGGACTATGGAATAAGGAGTGGCAAGAGCCTAAGATTGGGGATGCCCAAAGCACCCCATTGTAATATTCAAGGACAACCAAGAGCCTAAGTTTGGGGATGCCTCGGATGGCATCCCCTCTTTCGTCTTCGTCTATCGGTAAATTTACTTGAGGCTATATTTTTATTCACCACATGATATGTGTTTTGCTTGGAGCGTCTTGTATGATACGAGTCTTTGATTTTTAGTTTGCCACAATCATCCTTGCTGTACACACCTTTTGGGAGAGACACACATGAATCATGAATTTATTAGAATACTCTATGTGCTTCACTTATATCTTTTGAGCTAGGCAATTTGCTCTAGTACTTCACATATATCTTTTTAGAGCACGACAGTGGTTTTATTTTATACAAATTGATGAACTATCATGCTTCACTTATATTATTTTGAGAGTCTCTAAACAGCATGTTAATTTGCTTAGGTTGTGAATTTAGTCCTAATATAATGGGCATCCAAGAGGGATATAATAATAACTTTCATATAGAGCATTGAATACATGAGAAGTTTGATTCCTTGCATTTGTTTTGAGATATGAAGATGGTGATAGTAGAGTCATGCTAGTAGTAAGTTATGGAGTCAAATAAATAATTGCGTTAAGGTTTGTGATTCCCGTAGCATGCACGTATGGTCTTCTAGTTATGTGATGAAGTTGGAGCACAATTTATTCTTGATTGTCTTCCTTTGCGTGAAAGTCAGGAGCACACGATGGTTAACTCCTACCACCTCTCCCCTAGGAGCATGCACAGTAGTACTTTACTTCGAGGGCTAATAGATTTTTTGCAATAAGTATGTGAGTTCTTTATGACTAATGTTGAGTCCATGGATTATATGCGCTCTCACCCTTCCACCTTTGCTAGCCACTCTAGTATTGTGCAACTTTCGCGAATGCATTAAACCCACTTTATACCCTTCCTCAAAACAGCCACCATACCTACCTATTATGGCATTTTCATAGCCATTCCAAGATATATTGCCATGTAACTCCACCGTTCCGTCCTTATGTTTGACTTTACCTTGAGTTGTAATTTTGAGTTGTAAGTAAATAAAAGTGTGATGATCATCATTATTATAACATTGTCCCATGTGAGGTTATCAAAATAAAGAGAGAGGCCAAAAGAGTCTCCAAAAAACAGAACAAAAAGAGAGGTCCCCAAAAAAGAGGAGGAGCCTAGAAAAATGAGAGAAAAAGAGAGAAGTGACAATGTTACTATCCTTTTCCACACTTGTGCTTCAAAAGTAGCACCATGTTCTTCATGATAGAGAGTCTCGTATTTTGTAACTTTCATATATTACTAGTGGAAATTTTTCGTTATAGAACTTGGCTTGTATATTCCAACGACGGGCTTCCTCAAATTCCCTAGGTCTTCATGAGCAAGCAAGTTGATGCACACCCACCAGTTTTCTTTTGAGCTTTAATACACTTATAGCTCTAGTGCACATACATTACATGGAAATCCCTACTCACTCACATTGATATCAATTGATGGACATCTCCATAGTCCATTGATTTTCCTAGTTGATGTGAGACTTTCTCCCTTATTTTGTCTACTACTACCTTATATTTGACCCATAGTGCTATGTCCATGGCTCACACTCATGTATTGCGTGAAGAGTTGAAAAAGCTGAAGCGCGTTAAAAAGTATGAAACAATTGCTTGGCTGACACTAGGGTGAGCATGATATATACTTTGTGCCGAGAAGAGGGAGCATAGCAAGACTAGGGATAACTTTCTTTAGCCATGTTATTTTTCAAGCTTAATGATTTGCTTGCTAGTATGCTTGAAGCATTATTGTTTTTATGTCAATGAACTTTCGTTTTGAATCATACGGATCTGAATATTCATGGAAAATAAAAGAGATTACATTGATACATATTTTAGGTAGCATTCCACATCAAAAATTCTGTTTTTATCATTTACCTACTCGTGGACGAGCAGGAATTAAGCTTGGGGATGCTTGATACGTCTCCAACGTATCTATAATTTTCGATTGTTCCATGCTATTATATTATATGTTTGGATGTTTTATATGCATTAATATGCTATTTTATATTATTTTTGGGACTAACTTATTAACCTAGAGCCCAGTGCGAGTTTCAATTTTTTCCTTGTTTTTGAGTTTCGCAGAAAAGGAATATCAAACAGAGTCCAAACGGAATAAAACTTCCGCGATGATTTTTCTTGGACCAGAAGACACACGTGGGATTTGGAGTCTAAGTCAGAGAAGCCCCGAGGAGACGACAAGCCAGGGGGGCGCGCCCCTAGGGCTTGTGGCCCCCTCGAAGACCCCCTGACCTCCTACCTTGGCCTATAAATTCAGAAATATTCCAGAAACCCTAAAAGTGTTCACCAAATACTTTTCCACCGCCGCAGGTCTCTGACCTCGTGAGATCCCATCTGGAGGCCTTTTCCGGTACTCTACCGGAGGGGGATTCGATCATGGAGGGCTTCCACGTCAACCCTATTGCCCTTTTGATGAAGCGTGAGTAGTTTACCTCAGACCTACGGGTCCATAGCTAGTAGCTAGATGGCTTGTTCTCTATCTTTGATCTTCAATACAATGTTCTCCTCGATGTTCTTGGAGTTCTATCTGATGTAATCTTCTTTTGTGGTGTGTTTGTCGAGATCCTATGAATTGTGGATTTATGACCAGATTATCTATGAATATTATTTGAATCTTCTCTGAATTCTTATATGCATGATTTGATATCTCTGTATTTCTCTTAGAATTATCAGTTTGGTTTGGCCAACTAGATTGGTATTTCTTGCAATGGGAGAGGTGTTTGTTTTGGGTTCAATCTTGTGGTGTCCTCACCCAGTGAAAAGTTAGGGGTAGCGAGGCACGTATTGTATTGTTTCCATCAAGGGTAAAAAGATGGGGTTTATATCATATTGCTTGAGTCTATCCCTCTACATAATGTCGTCTTGCTTAAAGCATTGCTCTGTTCTTATGAACTTAATACTCTAGATGTAGGAGTCGGTCAATGTGTGGAGTAATAGTAGTAGATTTAGAATCGTTTCAGTCTATTTCACACGGACGTGATTCCAATATTCATAATCATTGCCTTAGATATCGTCATAACCTTGCACTTTTCTATCAATTGCTCGACAGTAATTTGTTCACCCACCGTATTATTTTCTTTCAAGAGAGAAGCCTCTAATGAAACCTATGGCCCCCGGGTCTATTCTCCATCTATTACTTTCAGATCTATATACCAAAATACCAAAAATATCTCGCTGAGTTTTATTTACTTTTACGTTTTAGTAATATTTTATATCTATCTCTATCAGATCTCACCTTTGCAAGTGACCGTGAGGGATTGACAACCCCTTTATCGTGTTGGGTGCAAGTGTTTGATTGTTTGTGTAGGTGCATATATTGGGGACTTGCGTGTTCCTCCTACTAGATTGATACCTTGGTTCTTAACTGAGGGAAATACTTATCTCTACTGTGATGCATCACCCTTTCATCTTCAAGGGAAAAACCAACACAAGCTCAAGAAGTAGCAATGTGGACATGTAAAGTTGGTCCGGGCCGCTTCATCCCACAATACCGCTGAATCACGAAAAGACCAATGAAGGAAGCAATCTGAATATGAACGCCCATAAACTCCTTTGTGTTCTACTCGTGATGGCACCTACGCATAGACTTAGCTCATGATGCCATTGTTGGGGAATGTTGCATGGGAAACAAAAAATTTCCTACGCTCACCAAGATCAATCTAAGAGATGAACATATATGAGAGGAGAGATTGCATCTACATACCCTTGTAGATCGCTAAGCGTAAGCATTAAGATACACGGTTGATGTAGTCGAATGTCTTCACGATCCAATCATGACCCCCCCGCGAACTCCCGATCCAAGTGTCAAACGGACGGCACCTCCGTGTTCAACACACCTACGGCTTGATGACACCTTCACCTCATCGATCCAGGGAGTGATGGTGAAGTAGTAGCTCAAGGCCTCCGGTAGCATGACGGCGTGATGGCAGTGGTGGTGGAGAAATCTCAGCAGGGCTTCGCCAAGCCTCATGGAGAAGAAGGACTACGAGGGAGAGGGAGGGCAACGGCGTGGCCTAGATGGGTGCGGCTGCCCTACCTCTACCCCTCTATATATAGGGGAAAGGGTGGAGGAGGGGCGCCCTAGGGTTCCCTAGGGGGCCAGCGGCCACCAGGGGGAAACCCTAGATGGGTTTTGGTGCGCCTCCCCCAGAGAGCCTTGGCCCCCAAGGCAAAGGGGGTGGCTGCCTTAGGGGAGCGCCCCCACCCCTTCTGGTTACGTGGGAAAGGGTGAGGGGGGCGCACATCCCCTTAGTGGGCTGGTTTGCCCCCTCCCCTTGGCCCATGGGGCCCCCAACCCTTGCCCCCCCTGAAACCCCTTTCCGTGATGCTGGTCATCACCCGATACCCCCGGAACAATTCTGGATGCCAATACCCTTCATCCAATATATCAATTTCACCTCCGGACAATTCCGGAGTTCCACATCACGTTTGGGATCTCATCCGGGACTCCGAACAACCTTCGATAACCACCATAATGACTAAACTATAATTATATCGTCACCAAATGTTAAGTGTGTAGACCCTGCGGGTTCGAGAACTATGCAGACATGGCCAAGACACCTCTACGGTCCATAACCAATAGCGGGACCTGGATGCCCATGTTGGTTCCTACATATTCTACGAAGATCTTATCGGTCGAACCTCAATGCCAAGGATTTAGCTAATCCCGTATGCAATTCCCTTTGTCTATCAGTATGTTACTTGCCCGAGATTCGATTGTCGGTATCTCCATACCTTGTTCAATCTCGTTACCGGTAAGTCTCTTTACTCGTTCCGTAATACAAGATCACGTGACTAACTCATTGGTCACATAGCTTGCTGATAACCCACAAGTATAGAGGATCGCAACAGTTTTTGAGGGTAGAGTATTCAACCCAAATTTATTGATTTGATACAAGGGGAGCCAAAGAATATTCTCAAGTATTAGCAGCTGAGTTGTCAATTCAACCACACATGAAAGACTTATTATCTGTAGCAAAGTAGTATGGAAGTAATGGTAACAGTGGCAAAAGTAATAGTAGCCGTTTTGTAGTAATCGTAATGGTGGCAACGATAGAGTAACTGAGCAAATATCAATATGTGAAAAGCTCGTAGGCAATGGATCAATGATGGATAATTATGTCAGATAGCATTCATCATGCAACAGTTGTAACCTAGGGTGACACAGAACTAGCTCCAATTCATCAATATAATGTAGGCATGTATTCCGAATATAGTCATACAAGCTTATGGAAAAGAACTTGCATGACATCTTTTGTCCTACCCTCCCGTAGTAGCGGGGTCCTAATGGAAAAGGGATATTAAGGCC
This sequence comes from Triticum dicoccoides, assembly GCF_002162155.2. NCBI lineage: Eukaryota > Viridiplantae > Streptophyta > Magnoliopsida > Poales > Poaceae > Triticum > Triticum dicoccoides. The sequence goes on from NC_041389.1 coordinate 296,276,888, forward strand.
TCCTTTTAATAGATAACCGGACCAAAGCATTAGCACTTAGTGAACACATGAACTCCTCAAACTACGGTCACCGGGAAGTGTCCCGACCATTGTCACTCCAGGGTTGCCGGATTGTAACACGTAGTAGGTGACTATAACTTGCAAGATAGGATCAAGAACACAAATATATTCATGAAAACATAAAAGGTTCAGATCTTAAATCATGGCACTCGGGCCCTAGTGACAAGCATTAAGCATAGCAAAGTCATAGCAACATCAATCTTAGAACATAGTGGATACTAGGGATCAAATCCTAACAAAACTAACTCGATTACATGGTAAATCTCATCCAACCCATCGCCGTCCAACAAGCCTATGATGGGATCACTCATGCACGGCGGTGAGCATCATGAAATTGGTGATGGAGGATGGTTGATGATGACGATGGTGACGATTTCCCCTCTCTGGAGCCCAAAAACGGACTCCAGATCTGCCCTCCCAATGAAGAACAAGAGGTGGCGGCGGCTCCATATCGTAAAACGCAATGAATCCTTCTCTCTGATTTTTTTCTCCCTGAACGTGAATATATGGAGTTGGAGTTGAGGTCGGTGGAGGTTCGTGGGACCCACAAGCCAGGGGGCACGCCCAGAGGGGTAGGGCACGCCCCGCACCCTTGTGGATAGGTGGTAGGCCAGCCTCTATTGATTCTTTCATTGATATTTTTTATTAATTCCAAAAATATTCTCCATGAAGTTTTAGGTCATTCCGAGAACTTTTATTTCTGCACAAAAATAACACCAAGGAAATTCTGTTGAAAACAGCATCAGTCCGGGTTAGTTCCATTCAAATCATGCAAGTTAGATTCCAAAACAAGGGCAAAGGAGTTTGGAAAAGTAGATATGATGGAGACGTATCAAATCCCCCAAGCTTAACCCATTGCTTGTCCTCAAGCAATTTAGTTGATAAACTGAAAGTGATAAAGAAAAACTTTTACAAACACTGTTTGATCTTGTTGTTGCAAATATGTATAGCCAGCATTTAGGTTTTCAGCAAAGACTATGAACTAACCACATTCACAATAACATTTAGGTCTCACATTTACTCATATCAATGGCATAATCAACTAGCGAGAAATAATAATAAATGCCGGATGACAACACTTTTTCAAAACAATCATGATATGATATAACAAGATGGTATCTTGCTATCCCTTTGTGAGACCGCAAAATATAAATGCAGAGCACCGCTAAAGATCAAGGACTGACTAGACATTGTAATTCATGGCAAAAGAGATCCATTCACAGTCATACTCAATATCAATTAATAACAATGCGTACAAATGACAGTGGTGCTCTCTAACTGGTGCTTTTTATAAGAGCATGATGACTCAGCAATAAAACTAAATAGATAGGCCCTTCGCAGAGGGAAGCAGGGATTTGCAAAGGTGCCAGAGCTCGGGTTTTTGAAACAGAGATAAATAATATTTTGAGCGGTATGCTTTCATTGTCAACATAACAACCAAGAGATCTCGATATCTTCCATACTAGATAGATTATAGGCGGTTCCCAAATAGAATGGTAAATTTTACAAGCTCACTCCACGGCTGGTCCGAAACAACGGGTACCGTCCAACTAACAACAATCCTAGGGGAGTTTTGTTTGAAGTTATTTTGATTTGATTTGAGCATGGGACTGGGCGTCCCGATTACTAGCCATTTTCTCATGAATGACGAGCGGAGTCCACTCGTCGTGAGAATAACCCACCTAGCATGGAAGATACTGACAGCCCCCAGTCACTACATGAGCGATTCGGGCATGCAAAACATATTATTATTTGAAGGTTTAGAGTTTGGCACATGCAAATTTACTTGCAACGGCAGGTAAATACGGCATATAGCTAGGTATGGTGGACTCATATGGAATAACTTGGGGTTTATGGAAGTGGATGCAAAAGCAGTATTCCTGCTTAGTACAAGTGAAGGCTAGAAAAAGACTTGGGAGTGACCAACTAGAGAGCGACAACAGTCATAAACATGCATTGAGATTAACCAACACTGAGTGCAAGCATGAGTAGGATTTAAATCACCATGAACATTAATATCGTGGAGGCTATGTTGATTTTGTTTCAACTACATGCGTGAACATGTGCATGTCAAGCCACTCAAATCATTCAAAGGAGGATACCATCCTATCATACTACATCACAACCATTGTAAAAGCATGTTGGCATGAAAGACAAACCATTATAATGTAGCGACCCGACCTCAGACGATCAAGTCTCTATGCTTAAGTGTCATCCTTGGATCGGTATGCTGACACACACAGTACTCAAGGGTTTATAACAGAGGTAAATCACATGTATAAAGTAACGTAAATACTATTACCTCAATCCATAAAGCGGAAGAAACAACAAGGTTGTGGATTCCCATCAACACCAACGGCAAGTTGAGTGTAGAAATCGTAACCCTAACGTATCACTTACTCATCGTAGGAATCCTGCAACATGAGACGTTGTAGCCATGTAGGTCAGTACATTGAATGTACTGGCAAATTCACACCATAGGATAAAGATGAATAATAGCTATCACTACATGCATATTTGGCTGGTGGAAAGCTCTAAGATTTTTTTTTTGCATAAAGCCAATTTTTCCCTACATCAAAAGAATAAATTTTATTTAACTACCAAGTTGGTTGAAAATTATTGAGAAGGTTCCTCCAACTCAATCCCAATTAAAAGTTAACAACCCAACAAATTAATTAAGTAAAGTGATAAGATCAACATGATAATCCAAGAACCAGATACTCAAGATGTCCATAACCAGGGACACGACTAATCATGATCAGTTTTACACTCTGCAGAGGTTTGCGCACTTTTCCCACAAGACTCGGTCTCCTTCGTTGAATTTCTCGCACTTCATGATGTTTGAGGAACGGATGACCGACACACAACCTTTCTGAAGCATTAACTCTCTACACTGGGTAGACAGTACCACCTACAACCCACTACATCTGCTAGTCTACCTCTTCAATAGCTTCACGCAACTTACTCAACTATGCCAGAGCCCATATTGGCTTGTGGCTGCACATGGAAGTTTCCAACATGAATAATCTTATGATCCCTTTGAGCCTGGGTGGCATTCCATAGGGTGATCACACGGGTCCTCCGAGATCCCCTTGGGCAAGCACTGGGTTCTCCAGGTGCCCGGGCAAACCACTGGGTGCTCCAGGGTGCCCCTACCATTCCACCCAGATGTGTATTAAAATAGCCACCTTAAGTTAACCATTAATAATAACGCTCACATCTGTCATGAATCACTCAAACCAAACCACGTCTACGAGCATAGCATAGCAGTATAAGCATAACTTAGTAACTCTCGGGGTTTTGATATCAAGGATAATAGGTTCTACCTCGTCAACTACTTCTCAATACCCACATGTAATCAATCCTACTCATGCAATGTTTGAGGGTTGAAACTAATGCATAAAAACTGGGTAATAAAGGGATATGATCAAAGTGTGAACTTGCCTCGTACTGTTGATGAAGATAATTCGCACTCATAACTCCTGATAGTTCTACTCGTCACACTCAGGTTAATCTATCATGAGCAAGCAATAATAACCACACATAAGCAATCATTCAAAATATCGGAAAGAACAAAGAAAATAATTCGGAAAACATCAAAACCAAGCAAATAACTCTTGCAACATAAAACAATTCCTAACAGTACCAAAATTATGTGGATTTGGCCTTGTCAGAAAGTTTAGGTCAAGAGCTTGGTTTTGTCGAAAACGGAGGTACGGATAAAAAGATATGATCAAAAGAAATTTGAGTATGAAACAAATTCCGAAATTTGAAAGTTGCAAAAGTTTATTTGATAGATTAACTAGATAGGTGTAATCAAGACGAAAATATTGGCGCTGGTTTCGTCTAATTTGGATGAACGAGTAAAAAGTTGGCTATTTGAAAAATCAGGGCCAAGCTGTTTTACGGAAGAAAAAATATCTACATAATAAGCTACGGAAGTATATAGAAAAATAGGAACAAAGATATCTTTATAAGATAGAGAAAAGACGACTTTAGAGAGAGGCGGCGACTTTCAGAATTTTGCCGGAGAGGAGAAATATATTTTTCTTTAGTGAATCTAGTCAAACAAAAATATATTGATTTAACCCGAATCGGATGATTTTTGAAGGCTTTATGGGTCTATATTTATAGGTGGAAAAGAGGCTTAGATGTCAGAAGCTAGATAATGTGGGACTAAACTTAGACGAAAAGAGAAAAGAGAGGAAATGTGACTCGTACGGGCCTAAAGGCCTTCGGCCGGCGCGTACGCCACATTTTTTTTCCTTCTTTTTCTTTTGAGCAATTGAAAAGATAAAAAAATATGGAGAAAAAAATGTGAGGGAGGAATATGGCCGGTTGGGCCTGGCCTATATAGGAAAAAACCGATAGGCGCCCGCTGCTACTATGATGCGCACGTGGGTGGCAGTTAGTGATGGGTCGCATGTCCAGTTTTTTTTAGATAAAAACGGAGAAGATAAACAGAATAAGAAAAATAATATATATTTTCCATAGGCATATTATATAGAAAAATTTTAAAACAAAGATTTTCCACGACATGAACATTTTTCTAACGACAAATAAAATGCACAGAATTTTAAATAAATCAAAGAGTGCTACTGGTGCAACAAAACCCAGTAAAAATCATTTTAAAAATATGAAAATGATTTCAAATTTATTTATCTCCAATTTTCTGATGTAGGGAATCATTTTACCCTAATTTCCATATATTTTATTTTTGGAGAAAAATAATTTGAATAAAACCCGAATAACTCCAAATTGAAAATAATTTCAAAGGGACTTTAAATTTGATCCTTTGAAACTCCCAACTCATATTTCATATGTTTTGAAGAATTCATTTTATCTTCTCTCATGAAAATCATTGAGTTGCATAAAGTTTCTGAATTTGAAATATTTCCAAATGAGATTCAAATCTTTTCAAAACCCTTTTTTCATTTAATTAAATGGAAGAAGTCATATCATCTTCTCTCTAGAGTTTTGTATTTGAAAAGAATTTGAATTCATGGAGAACATAAATGCAAAATAAAAGTTTGGGAAAGTCCTTTTATTCCCTCTCATTTAACTTTCATAAAGTTTCAAATTCCACTCAATTTCATACAGCACATCACACAAGCAATCAAAAACTATCTATTTAATATAACATTCCAAAATTTAAAATTTTGGTATGTTACATATAAACTCCTAGATAATTAAGAATGAATGAGTAACTATAATCTCTATTTGTCATTGCAAACATGTTTTATTCATAATGAGTTGAATCAGGAACGATGAACTAATCATATTTACAAAAACAAGATAGGTCAAGTTCATACCAGCTTTTCCTCATCTCAATCATTTCATCATATATCGTCATTATTGCCTTTCACTTGCACGACAGAACGGTGTGGATAATAATAATAATGCACGCGGGACTAAGTTGGAATCTGCAAACATTTATTCCAAAGGAGAAGACAAGGTAAAATGGGGCTCTTTATTTGATCAGCAATAATGCATATGAGAGCCACTCATCGTTTTGCATCTTAGTCTTCTCCTCTCGACCCCAAAGAAAAGAAAAGAATTTCAAAGAAACATATGAAATGTTTTTGGAGTCTTTGTTTTTCTGAAGAAAGTAAAATAAGAACGAGAAAAACTATTCACATGGGAAAACTCCCAACAAGCAAAAGAAGAACGAGAAATATTTTTGGTTTTTCTTTAGTAGTACTACAACATAAACATGGAAAGGAAACTAAACAGAAGATACAACTAATTTTTTGTTTTTTCTCAAAGTTTTTCAAACACACAAGAAGAAAGCGAGAAAAATAAATAAACTAACATGGATTATACAATGAAAAAGGTATAACAGCGACAACTAGAATGAGTGTGTGAACATGAATGTAATGTCGGTGAGAAATATGTACTCCCCCAAGCTTAGGCTTTTGGCCTAAGTCGGTCTATGGCCACGGTTGACCTAGCGGATATCCAAAGTTGTAGTGGGGGTTGTACTGGGATGCGGTAGCTACTACCTGAAGGGCTGCAGCATGGAGGTGAGCGGCCTCCACCTCTCTCTCTCATACTCGTTTGCCTCCTCTCTAGTTATAAAATATCCCCCTTTTACCTAAAAGTTAAAGAAGGCAGGAGCAGGAAGAGTAATATGGATAGCGCGCTGTCGGTCAAAGATTAGTCGGTACAGGAGGGACTGTTCGTTCCTCTCAAGAAACTGATAGCGTACCAAAGCATTATAATCAAGGAAAGTAGGTGGTAATTCAATGCCATTCTCCGTTATTTGTACCCCAAGATAATTAGCTAAACGGGTGGCATAAATGCCACCAAAGAAATCACCATCCTTAACATTAAGATGTAACCTCCTTGCAATAATAGCCCCCCAGTTATATCGCTTATCACCCAACACTGCACACTTGAGGACATTAAGATCCGATGCACAAAGGTGGCTATGATCATGTTTACCATTAATGCATCTACCTATGAAGAGAGCAAAATAATGTATGGCAGGAAAATGAATGCTCCCCATGGAGGCTTGTGTGATATCTCTAGTTTCTCCCACAGTGATGCTAGCAAGGAAATCATTATATTCAGTTTTGCGAGGCTCTCTAAGAATGCCCAATTGTGGGATTTTGCATGCATCACTAAAATCCTCTAGGTCCATGGTATAAGATTTATCATAAAGATCAAACATGACAGCATGAGTTTTGCGCAGGGATGTAAATTTAAAAATTCGCACAAATGAATCAGTGAGATGATAGTATTGTCGACACTTATGTGACATGAAGTCCTCAAGGCCAGCATTTTGTACGTATGCATCAAACTCATCCTTGAAACCTGCATGAACCATGAATTGATCTAACGGCCATTCGCAAGGCTATACTCAAGCTTCCCTTGTTGGTTCAAGATCCGGCTCACGTATAGCGAGCCTTGGGGCTTTCTTGCTTGAGGAACCACCTTGGTATATCTCCCAAAACATTTTTCTTCCTTTGCAAAATTTCTGAAATTTTTAGTAACTCAAAATAGAAGTGAACTAAACTCAACAAGATTGATAGCAACTACTCCTACAAGTGTCTAAAGGCTAAATCATGCATCAAAACTACTTTGGACCATATAAATTTGACATGCAAGATCAAGAACAAGGTCACCAAGACAGAAAAAATTTGCAATAAATAATGCACTAGAACAAAAACTAACTGGACCATTGGAGGAGTCACATACCAAAGAATAATCCCCCAAAACAGTTTTGCAAATGGAGCTTTGCACAAGGAGATCGAAAATGGCAGCAAGATGAGCAAGAACACAGGTTTGAGCAACAAGATGATTTTTTCTGGAGGAAGACGAAGTGGATGGGTGCTGGAATAAGTGAGGGGGACCCACAAGGCAGGGGGTGCACCCAAGGGGGTAGGGCGCGCCCTCCACCCTTGAGGTCCACTGATGTATCCCTCTAGTGCATTCTCAGTGCCAGAAATTCTAAAATATTCTATAAAAATCATACTAAATTTTTAGGGTATTTGGAGAACTTTTATTTTCGGGTCATTTTTTTATTGCACAGATAATTCAGAAAACATGCAGATAATACTATTCTTGCTTTATTTAATCTAAATAACAAAAAGGAAAAGGTGGGTATAGAAAGTTGTGCTTTCTAAATTCATGCATCTCATGCTCATCAAAAGGAATCCATTAACAAGGTTGATCAAGTCTTATTAACATCTTCTGAATGACATGAAGACGGAGAATTTTCGAATAACACTAGGTTACCTCAACGGGGGTATACATGTCCCCAACAATAAGAATATCATATTTCTTTTTGACAGTAGGGAGAGGGAATTCAAAACCTCCAATAGTAATAGTTGAAATTTTCCCAATAGAATTGATACTATGAACTTAAGGTTGTTTCTTCGGAAAGTGTACCATATGCTCATTACCATTAACATGAAAAGTGACATTGCCTTTGTTGGAATCAATAACAGCCCCTGTAGTGTTCAAAAAGGGTCTACCAAGGATGATCGACATACTGTCATCCTCGGGAATATCAAGAATAACAAAGTCCGTTAAGATAGTAACATTTACAACCACAACAAACACATCTTCACAAATATCGATGGGTATAGCAGTTGATTTATCAGTCATTTGCAAAGAGATTTCAGTAGGTGTCAACTTATTCAAATCGAGTCTAGGATATAAAGACAAAGGCATAACACTAACACTGGCTCCAAGATCACATAAAGCAGTTTTAACGTAGTTTCTTTTAATGGAGCATGGTATAGTTGGTACTCCTGGGTCTCCTAGTTTCTTTGGTATTCCACCCTTAAAAAGTGTAATTAGCAAGCATGGTGAAAATTTCAGCCTCCGGTATCTTTATTTTATTTGTAACAATATCTTTCATATACTTAGCATAAGGAGGCATTTTAAGCATATCAGTCAAACGCATACGCAGAAAGATAGGTCTAATCATTTCAGCAAAGCGCTCAAAATCCTCATCATCCTTTTTCTTGGATGGTTTTGGAGGAAAGGGCATAGGTTTCTGAACCCATGGTTCTCTTTCTTTACCATGTTTCCTAGCAACGAAGTCTCTCTTATCATAACATTGATTCTTTGATTGTGGGTTATCAAGATCAACAACAGGTTCAATCTCTACATCATTACCATTGCTAGGTTGAGCATCATCATGAACATCATCATTAACATTATCAATAGGTTCATGTTCATCACCATATTGTGTCTCAGCATCAGAAATAGAAATATAATTAGGATTCTGAGGTGTATCTACAACAGGTTCACTAGAAGCATGCAAAGTCCTATAAGTTTTATTTTTATTTTTATTAGAAGGACTAGGTGCATCAGTATTAGTTCTCTAAGAATCTTGCTCAACTCTCTTAGTATGGCCCTCGGGATACAAAGGTTCCTGGGTCATTTTACCACCTCTAGTCATAACCATAACCACATTATCATTTTTCTTACTATTCAACTCATTGAGCAAATCATCTTGTGCCTTAAGTACTTGCTCTACTTGAGTTCTAACAATGCATGGAAGCATGCTTACTAATAAGCTTAAGATCATTAACAGTTCTACTCATATAATCACCCAAGTATTCAAGCATGTGAGCATTACGTTCCAATTGTCTACTAACATAGGCATTGAAGTTTTCTTGTTTAACAATAAAATTATCAAACTCATCCAAGCATTGATTAGCAGACTTATTTTTTGGGGGGGTTAGACAGTAGGAAAAGCTCCTACTGCATGTATGTATTTAAGTTAAACTAGTTCACTGTACAAGGAGCATGGGGGTGTGGGGCTCCTATACAAGATCTAAGCTTACAAGTATGTCTCAGAGGGAAGCTATGCTATAGTGTCTAAAAATTGGAAACAAGTTGTTTCTTGTGCGCTGGCAGTCTGTGAGCAATGTTGGAAAAGTCAGTTGTCAGGACCCCGACTCAATGCCACATCGATCTAGCATGTAACACCTCATATCACTTAGCGGCCTCACGCACGGTATTCCCACGGGTGTCGTCTTACCTTTGCCCGGGACCGTTTGCGCCTTTTGGCACACGTATATGATAGTGTCGCTAGCATCCATATGATAAGGAGCCCGGGCTGACATGGCTAGTCGTAAACCCAAAGTGGCACAAACTTACAGGGACAGGCATCCATGACCCAGCATCGAACGTGTCGGTCATCAGCGAGTGAGTTCCGGGCTGTAGCACTGGGCTAGCAGGACTCCGGTAAACCGGGCTGTAGTGGGCTAACAGGACTCCGGTACTCAACGCGTGACATTTCCCCGAAGGGACAGACACAGGAACGAAGAAGGACACATGCCGGCCAGCCTAAGCGTTCCGGAGCAGTAGCAAGCTACCATGGCTCAGTGGAAACACTAGGAGACATTTCCCGGTAAGAGAGGCTACTAAAGATAAACAACTAGATAGTCAGATCCCACACATACCAAGCATTTCAATAACATACACACAATATGCTCGATATGTGCAAATACAACATGGCATCACAACATGACTCTACGACTCGAGTATTTATTCATTAGGCTCCGAGGAGCGAGATATTACAAACATAGGTCTCATGACCCAACATTCAGAGCATACAAATCAAAGCACAAGCGGAAGCTTAACATGTCTGAGTACAGACATCTACAAATGAAAAAGGCTTAGAAGCCTGACTATCTACCAGATCCTGCCGAGGGCACAAGATCGTAGCTGAGGTAACAAGCTAAATGTCGAGGTCCACGTGGAACTACTAGCGAGACTGAAGTCTCTCTGCAAAAACATAAAATAGGCAAACGTGAGTACAAATGTACCCAGCAAGACTTACATCAGAACTAACTACATATGCATCATTATCAACAAAGGGGATGGGGGAGTTTAACAGCAGCAAGCCAGCTTTGACTCGGTGGCTATCCTAGACTACGACTGCAAGTAACTCTTTGAGGTGGCGCACACGAGTCCACATATTCACCATATCAATACACCACTATGGATCCGCTCCCGTCTCCCTACGAGAACGCCATCCATAGCACTCACGCTTATCTTGCGTATTTTAGAGTATCCACTTTCACTTGTCTATGAACTGTACAGGCAACCCAGAAGTCCTTTTCCGCGGACACGGCTATTCGAATAGATGATGTTAACCCTGCAGGGGTGTACTTCTTCACACACGCTCTCACCACTTACCGTCGTTTACACGACATGTACTCGGCAACCTTCAAGCAGAAGCCCAACGAGGGTGTCGGCCACGACCTACCTAAACACTCAAGTCCCTAGTCCAGGTTTATCGCCTATTCGGGTTCCATCCATGAGGAGATCCGGCCGAAGTTTCGCTCACAGCCCCAAACGATGTGAGCAGGATTCCCGAGACACCAAACGGGCGCCCGGTACACCGTGCCATGTGCCTACCGCATCACAGCCCACCCCTACGGTCAGCGCTGCGCATGGCCTCCAGCATACTACAAACACCAGAAACTACTTGCAACTCCTGGACAGAGGACAAGGGTGATTAAGAAGCCGAGAGGGTCCATTGGTTTCGGGCCCAATGCGTGGTAGTAGCTGAATCATGGATCACAAACACAGAACTCAGTTCCTGAGGACGGCTGCAATGAGACAACCCACCATGTACTCCTACATGGCCTCTCACCGCTACCTTTACCAAATCGTATTCACACACTTAGCTCACACACACAGTAGGACATGTTCACACACCTCTGATTCATCCTCGATGAATCAGACCCGACTCAACTCTAAGCAGTAGCAGGCATGACAAACAAGCATGAATGAGTAGGCACAACAGGGCTCGAACAACTCCTACTCATGCTAGTGGGTTTCATCTATTTACTGTGGAATGACAGGTCATGCAAAGGATAAAGGGGTTCAGCTACCGCAGCAAGTAACAGATGAATCGTTGTTGTCCTAATGCAGTAAAAGAGAGCAGGAGCGAGAGAGTGGGATTGTATCGGAATGAACAAGGGGGTTTTGCTTGCCTGGCACTTCTGAAGATAGTATATTTCTTCATTGGTGTCATCGATCACATCGCCGGTACACGTCTTACTGAGGGGGGACAAGCACCGACAAACAAAGAAGAAGCACAATCAATGCAATGCACAATATGATGCATGATCATGACATGGCAATATGATGTAGTTTGAGCTAATGCAACTAGCAACAAGTTAAATGAAGTTGGTTTGAACCCTAGATTCAAATTCAAACTCCATATGTGGATATTTAAATGCCATTTATACGATTTGTGCTAAACAGCAGCTATAAGTTGTTCTAACATGCATGAAAATGGTACAGATGGATAGATTGGATTTTTCTGATCATTTTTCATATATAATTTATTTCATTTGGAGTTACAGATTAATTTCTATGAATTTTTGAAGTTTGCAAGATTTTCTGGAATTTCCTGTATTAAAATAAATACAGAAAATAGCTTATTGCGTCAGCATGACGTCACTGTGATGTCAGCGGTCAACGGGCGTGGTCCAGGTCAAACCTGACCTGTGGGACCCGCCGGTCAGTGAGCCAGTGTTGCCTACGGTCACAGACAGGTGGGGTCAGGTCAACATCCACGTCATCATGGTCAACTCTGACGTGTGGGTCCACAGTGATTAGATAAAATTAAACAGAAATTAAACTAGTGTTAGTTAGGGGCGTGGGGCCCAGCTGTCATTGGCTCAGGTGGTTGTTTAGTGGCGGTGATTAGTACTAATCTCGCGGCCACGACAGCACGCCGGAATTTGGCCGGCGGCGACCATCCAGCGCGGCGGAGGCGCGCCGGAATCGCGCTACGGACGTCGGCTGCACGAGCCGAGGGCACCAGGGCATAGCCCTTGCTTGCCCGCATCAAGGAGCAGGGGAGTTGGATGCGGGGGTTGCCGGAATCGTGCCGGCGACGAGCTTTGGCGGCGGCCGGAGTTCGGGCGGGGTCGGGTTTGCCGCTACGGTGCACAGGAGTGAGAGCTGGTGGTGGCTATGGGCTCCCGTTGCTGCGCTGAGCACAACAGAGAGGTTGGCTTCGAGCCATTGTGGCTCTAGCCATGACGGCGCCATGGCCGGCGGCGGGGAGTTTTCGGGTGAGGTGGAAACGGTGGCTACGGAGGCCAAACGAGCACGGAAGCTAGGGGGAGAGGAAGAGGAGCTCACAGCGAGTTGAACGGAGGCCTCGGCGTGCTCGAGGAGGAGCTGGTGACGACGGGAGGTCGCCGGCGATCTCGGTGGCCCGAGGAGGAAGAAGACAGCGTGGTCGGCGTTCGAGGGCGCCCGGCGTCGCGTGAATCAACGAGGAGGCGTAGACGACGGAGGTGGAGCTCATGGGCACGGCGAGGGGTCGAGGGGGAGGGAGTGGCCGCGGCTATGGCGAATGGTGGCGACGGACCCGTTCGGACATGAGAGGGGAGAGGACGAAGGGGAGAGCAGAGGAGGGGAGAGTGGTGCCCAGGGGTCGGGGCGGTGCCGCAGAGGCGCTTCGAGGCGTCGCGCTGGCGCGGGCGACGGCAGGCAGGCAGGGTGGTGGCGTGGCGAGCTCGGCGGCGTCGCGGTGTCCCTCCTCTGCCTACTGGCAGAGGTAGGCGATGACTGGCAGCGGCGCTGGGCTGGGCCGGCCAGGTGGGCTGGCCTGCTGTGCTGCGACAGGTGAGGCTAGGTGGTCCCTTTTCTATTTTCTTCTGTTTTCTATTTTTCTGCTACTGTTTTGGCTTTAGTAAAAATACCAAAGCATTTTGTAAAATGCTGCAATAATTCGTGGACACTCTATGGATTACTCCAATGGCCCACATTTAAATTCAGCATTATTTGAGCACTTAATTATTTATAGTGTTTAATTGCCCAAATTCAAATACGATATGATTTAATTCAAAAATCCATGAATGACCTTGAAACATGTGCATCATTTTTGTCAGAGGTTGTAATCTTTTCTAAAAATGATGAACATTTTTAAGGACATTTTGGGTTTATTGAAAAGACTTATGGTTGACCCTATTTGATTTAATTTTGGTGCTAGGGTTTGTCATTCCCCATTTCAAGTTTTCTGGAAAAGTAAACATGATGCAACACTCTAATGCAAGCACTAAGCATTACAGAACTGGGGATGTGACATCAGTCTTGAATCTGGTCCTCCAAGTAGAGAAGGAGGGTGTCACCCGCCGAAAATAATTGTTATTCCTTTCTTTCCAGAGACTCCAAGCAGCCACAAGAAATATATCCATGATCATTTTTTGGCGATGTCTTACCTTTAGATGGGTCATCATGTCTAGGCGATTGCCAACAGCTGGCCAAAATATATTGAGGGATATATTATGAGGGATATCACCTTCATCACATCTATAGAGAGAGTTTACCTCTTCTACCTGTGTCAGGTTATCAAGACCATGTATTTCTTCAATAGGCGGTAAATTCTTAACATCTTCAGCTTTAATATCTTTTTCTTTCATAGATTTCTTTGCCTCTTGCATATTTTCAGGACTGAGAAATAGAATACCTCTTTTCTTCAGAGTTGGCTTGGGAGTTGGTTCAGGAAGTGTCCAATCATTATCATTACTCAATATATTATTCAATAGCAATTCAGCTTGCTCAACAGTTCTTTCCCCGAAAACACAACCAACAAAACTATCTAGGTGGTCCCTAGAAGCATTGGTTAGTCCATTACAAAAGATATCAAGTATTTCATTCTTCTTTAGAGGATGATCAGGCAAATCATTAAGTAATTGGAGAAGCCTCTCCCAACCTTGTGGGAGACTCTTCTTCAATTTGCACAAATTTAAATATTTCCCTTAAGGCAACTTGTTTCTTATGAGCAGGGAAATATTTTTCAGAGAAGTAGTAAATCAAATCCTGGGGACTACGCACACAACCAAGAGCAAGGGAATTAAACCATAACTTAGCATCACCCTTTAATGAGAAAGGAAACAACTTAAGAATATAGTAATAGCGATTTTTTCCTCATGAGCAAATACGGTGGCTATATCATTCAATTTAGTAAGATGTGCCACAACAGTTTCAGATTCATAACCATAGAAAGGATCATATTCAACCAAAGTAATTAACTCAGGATCGATAGAGAATTCATAATCCTTATCAGTAACAAACATAGGTGAATTAGCAAACTTAGGATCATATTGTATTCTAGCATTCAAAGATTTTTCTTTCAGCTTAGCTAACAATTTCTTAAGATCGTCTCTATCATTGCAAGCAAAAAAGACTCTAGAAGTTTCTTCATCCATAATATAACCCTCACGTACAATAGGCAATTCATATCTAGGGGTGAATCATAATCTTTAGTTTGAATAATATCATCAGTTTCAGTAATTTCATTCTCTCTAATCCTAGCAAGTTATTCATCAAGAAATTCACCTAGTGGCATAGTATTATCAAGCAATGAAGTAGTATCATCATAAGTCTCATGCATAGCAGAAGTGGCATCATCAACATGCGACATATCAAAATCAATAGCAGGTGTAGGTGTCACAAGTTTACTCAAAACAGAAGGTGAATCAAGTGCAGAGCTAGATGGCAGTTCCTTACCTCTCCTCGTAGTAGAAGGATAGATCTTGGTTTTGTTGTCTTTTAGATTCCTCATAGTGATCAACAGATATAAATCCCAAGTGACTCACAGAATAGAGCTATGCTCCCTGGCAACGGCGCCAGAAAAAGGTCTTGATAACCCACAAGTATAGGGGATCACAACACTTTTCGAGGGTAGAGTATTCAACCCAAATTTATTGATTCGACAGGGGAGACAAAGAATATTCTCAAGTATTAGCAGCTGAGTTGTCAATTTAACCACACCTGAAAGACTTAGTATCTGCAGCAAAGTTTTTAGTAGCAAAGTAGTATGGAAGTAATGATAACGGTGGCAAAAGTAGTAGTAGCAGTTTTGTAGTAATCGTAGCGGCGACGAAGACAAAGTAACTGAGCAAAGATCAATATGTGAAAAGCTCATAGGCAACGGATCAATGATGGATAATTATGCTGGATGGCATTCATCATGCAATAGTTATAACCTAGGGTGACACAGAACTAGCTAGCTTCAATTCATCAATATAATGTAGGCATGTATTCCATATATAGTCATACGTGCTTATGGAAAAGAACTTGCATGACATCTTTTGTCCTACCCTCCCGTGGTAGCGGGGTCCTAATGGGAACTAAGGGATATTAAGGCCTCCTTTTAATAAAGAACCAGACCAAAGCATTAGCACTTAGTGAATACACGAACTCCTCAAACTACGGTTATCACCGGGAAGTGTCCCGACTATTGTCACTCTGGGGTTGCCAGATCATAACACATAGTAGGTGACTATAACTTGCAAGATAGGATCAAGAACACAAATATATTCATGAAACATAATAGGTTCAGATCTGAAATCGTGGTACTTGGGCCCTAGTGACAAGCATTAAGCATAGCAAAGTCATAGCAACATTAAACTTAGAACATAGTGGATACTAGGGATCAAACCCTAACAAAACTAACTCGATTACATGGTAAATCTCACCCAACCAATCACCATCCAGCAAGCCTATGATGGGATTACTCACGCACGGTGGTGAGCATCATGAAATTGGTGATGGAGGATGGTTGATGATGATGATGGCGACGATTTCCCCTCCCCGGAGCCCAAAACAGACTCCAGATTTGCCCTCCCGAGGAAGAACAGGAGGTGGCGACGGCTCCGTATCATAAAACGCGATG
>NC_041389.1:296293376-296316952 GCF_002162155.2 Triticum dicoccoides
TGGAGTTGAGGTCGGTGGAGCTTCATGGGACCCACAAGCCAGGGGGCGCGCCCATGGGGGTAGGGCGCACCCCCACCCTTGTGGACAGGTGGTGGTCCCCCCTCAATTGATTCTTTCGCCAATATTTTTTTATTAATTTCAAAAATATTCTCCGTAAAGTTTCAGGTCATTCCGAGAACTTCTATTTCTGCACAAAAATAACACCAAGGCAATTATGACGAAAACATCATCGGTCCGGGTTAGTTCCATTCAAATCATGCAAATTAGAGTCCAAAACAAGGGCAAAAGAGTTTGGAAAAGTAGATACGATGGGGACGTATCACTTGCAAGCTCATTGTAATGTTGTATTACTGAGTGGGCCCTGAGATACCTCTCCATCATACAGAGTGACAAATCCCAGTCTTGATCCATCCAACTCAACAGACACCCTCGGAGATACCTGTAGAGCACCTTTATAGTCACCCAATTACATTACGACATTTGGTACACACAAGGTACTCCTCTGGTGTCAGTGAGTTGCATGATCTCATGGTCATACGAACATATACTTGACATGCAGAAAATGATAGCAATAAACTTGACACGATCATTCTCCTAATGATGTGATCCCATTATCAAATGACAACTCATGTCTATGGCTAGGAAACCATAGCCATCTTTGATCAACGAGCTAGTTCGGTAGAGGCTCACTAGGGACACGTTGTTGTCTATGTATCCACACATGTATCTGAATTTCCGATCAATACAAAGCATGGATAATAAACAATTATCATGAACATGGAAATATGATAATAACAAAGCTCACGGTACATCAAGATCGTGCCAAATCAAGAACAAGAGAGAGAGAGAGAGAGAGAGAGAGAGAGAGAGAGATCAAACACATAGCTACTAGTACATACCCTCAGCCCCGAGGTGAACTACTCCCTCCTCGTTATGGAGACCGCCGGGATGATGAAGATGTTCTCCAGTGATGATTCCCCCTCCGGCAGGGTGCCGGAACGGGTCCCAACTGGTTTTTTGTGGATACAGAGGCTTGCGGCGGCGGAACTCCCGATCCAGGGTTCTTTTCGGAGCTTTCTATATTTATAAGAATTTTTGGCATCGGAAACAAGTCACGTAGGTGCCCGAGGGGCCCACAAGCCCTCAAGGCGCGCCCCTGGCTTGTGGACTCCTCGGGACTCTTCTCGTCCAGCTCCGATGCTTCGGGGGTCTCTTTTGGTCCATAAAAAATCACCGTAAATTTTCAGCTCGTTTGGACGCCGTTTGATATTCCTTTTTTGTAAAACTCAAAAAGAAGGAAAAAACAGAAACTAATATAAAATAGCATATTAATGCATATAAATCATCCAAAACAGATTATATAATAGCATGGAACAATCAAAAATTATAGATACATTGGAGACGTATCAAGCACCCCTAAGCTCAATTCATGCTCGTCCTCGAGTAGGTAAATGATAAAACCGAATTTTTGATGTTGAATGCTACCCAACATATTTAGCAATGTAATCTCTTTCATTTTGCATGAATATTCAGATCCATATGATTCGAAAAAAAATTCATTAACATAAAAACAATAATACTTCAAGCATACTTGAAAGCAAAATAATTAAGCTTCAAAAATAACATGGCTAAAGAAAGTTATCCCTACACAATCATATAGTCTTGTTATGCTCCCTCTTCTCAGCACAAAGTATAAATCATGCCCACTGACGGCACCATAGACCTAGAGTAGGGTCCTAGGCCTGACCTATACGCCCCACCCAAGGTCACTACCCTAGAAGTAAAGACATTAAAAGCACAGTAGGAAGTATCAACTGAAGCCATTGAATGCAATCCACTCGACCAATCACCTCACTCGGATACCCCCACTTCACTCGACCTGTATGGAGTCATTCGACCATACACGAATCCACTCGGAGTACAGAAGACCTAGAGTCACTCAGGATGACAACGACAAGGCGTTCACTCCGTAGTATTAAAGATCATTGAATACACTTTATAGCTGGCGTTACCAGTAACATCATGTCTTAATGTACATTGAACCCCTGTAACGGAGGTGGGCTGGGGTCCTGGCGCACTCTATATAAGCCACCCCGCTCCTCTGAGACAAGGGTTCGCACCCCCTGGAACACGCACACCCCTATTCCAGTCGACCGCCTCAGGGCACTGAGACGTAGGGCTTTTACCTCCTCTGAGAGGGGCCTGAACTCGTAAACTCATGTGTATAATCTCGTTGTAGCTAGGGCCTCGCTTCCTCATACGTACCCCCTATTCTTTCTGTCAGACTTAGTATCATGACAGTTGGCACCCACCTTGGGGCAAAGCGTCTTAGCGACTTCCGGCGAGGTTGCATTTTCTCCAATCTTCATCTACATGGTTTCCGGTGGCGGTATGTTCATGGGCCGCGAGTTCCGACTCAGCGTGCTTACTTTCGTCGCTGACGACTCCGCTTGGCTCCAGGAAGCCCCCCTTGACGTCGAGGCTCTCCTGATCCATGGTTCGTCGCACTTCCGTGCGAGTGCCTGTGGCATCCTCCTTCGGCAGCCGTCGACCCCATATTGGTCGGCCCTCATGTCACCTTCTCACTCCGCTGGACGCCTCCGCAAGCGATCTGGTCGGTCGCGGCTCCAGCGGTGGGTGAAGCACGCAGTGGCTCATCAGGTGGCCACTCCCCAAGTCGCAGCAATTGAGCCCGACGTATTTCACTGCGGACCGGTCGACCTGTCGACTGACTTTGCAGACACATTTTCCGAGAGCGGGAGCTGTGACCCCGTGGCAGAAGTCCTTATGGTTGACTCCATCGCAGCCCTCCTGGTTTCCGTCGTAGCGGCGGCAATGATGGTGGCGATGGCCCGTCATTCGGCCATGAGGAGTATCAGCCCCAACCTCTCAATTTGCAGCAGAGGGAGGAGCTGCACCACCGCAATGTGGAGGCCCTCTAGACCCCCATCATAGGGGAGACCGCCGAGGCTCGAGCCTTGGAGGCTGTGCACCTGGCCACGCTGGCTGAGCGCACTCATTTGGAGAATTTCCAACATTCTCTCGACAAGCGTGCCCGTCGACTAATTCCCGAATCCAGTCGAAGTCCACGATAGTTGTTTCCACCGAAAACTCAGGTATTCTGCACTCCGATCTAGAATCCTGCAGCTGCTGCGTGTATCACAGAGTCTATTCAGCCGTCCCGTTCAGAAGCTGGAAGAGGTTTGGAACAGATCAGAACGCTGCTCCGAGCAGCAGGAGACCTGAACTCCGCCGTTTCTCAGTCGCGGAACAGGATCCATATCAAATCGGTAAGGGCAGATACTGTTTAGTCGGCACACAGCCCTGGGTCGCCTTTGCAACGTGAAGATCATGATCACCGCCGAGATCGACTCCTGTGAAGAGCTCACAGAGAGTATGATCGTGAGTACGCCCGCGATAACCACCGTCGAGCGCCTTCGCCCCTTTCGAGGGACGGGTCGTACGCGCCCTGGTGGTATGATGACAGGCATCTGTATGGTAATGAATGCAAAGTTCCAGTCGACCCAAGAGAGCCTGGCTTCGACGCAAGGTTAGTCCTTGTTCAGGGTTTGGTCGACCGGAATAGGGCATATAGAGAGGGGCTAGATAGAGACAGGCCCAGCGGAAGCAGGGTCCACGTTTCTGGCCCTGAGTGTTTCGGAAGAGCCATCAGAGCCGCTGAGATCCCTCACAACTTCAGATTGGCGACTGGTGTCAGTAAGTTCATAGGAGAATCAAAGACCGACACTTGGCTCGAAGACTACCGAGTGGCTGTGCACATTGGTGGCAGCAGCGACGAGGTGGCATGAAGCACCTCCCTCTGATGCTTGAAGGTTCTGCCAGGGCCTGGCTGAATCAATTGGCCCCTGGAAGCATTTTGAGTTGGGATGAGTTGGCCCGAGTGTTTACCAGAACATTTGAGGGCACCTGCAAGAGACCTGCTGGTTTGCCAGAATTGCAGCATTTATTGCATGCAAAAACAGAATGAGACCTTGAGGGATTATATCCAGAGATGGATCACTTTGCATCACTGTGGAGAATGTATCTGATCACCAAGCAGTCTGTGCCTTTAAAGAAGGTGTTCGCTACAGAGAGCTCAATCTGAAGTTCGATTGGACGGGAGACATGTCTTTGGCTCAGATGATGGAGATTGCCACTAACTACGCTAACGGCGAAGAAGAAGACCAAGTCCAGAGTGGCAAGAACAGACCAGTCGCCCAGGATACCGGAGGAGGAAATTCCAGTCGGAAGCAGAAGCGAAAGGCTGAGGCAGCGGGCCCTACAGAGGCAGCAGTTTTGAACCAAGGGAAGCTCAAGGGGAAGCCCAAAGGGCCATGGATCCCTAAAAAAGTGAAGGATCAAGCAGGAAATGATGTGATGGATTTGTCGTGTCATATACACACCAAAAAAGATGAGGAGGGGAATCTGATTCTCCCCAAGCATACCACTCGACAGTGTCGACTCCTGATCCAGAGCTTCAGAGAAAGCCAACCCAATGAAAAGGACAAGGAGTCTGATAAGGAGGATGACAAAGAGGATGATGGTGGTTACCCCAATGTTAATGCCACCTTGGTGATTTTGCTGATCTCGAGAGCAAAAGTCGACTGAAAGTAATTAACAGAGAGGTGAACATGGTTGCTCCGGCAACTCCAAGATATTTGAAGTGGTCAAAAGCCCCTATTACATTCGACCAGTCCGACCATTTGCCACACGTTGCTACCCCTGGGCAGCAAGCATTGGTGGTCGACCCAGTCGTTGGGGGCACCCGACTGACCAAGGTTTTGATGGATGGTGGCAGTGTCCTGAATATATTATACGCTGAGGCCCTCCGGGGGATGGGCATTCTGATGTCCAAACTCAGTGAGAGCAACATGAGATTTCATGGCATCATTCCCGGAAATAAAGCCGATTCACTTGGTCTGATCACTCTTGATGTGGTTTTTGATGATTCTCTGAATTACCGAAAGGAAAAGTTGAGTTTGAGGTAGTGGATTTTGAGAGTGCCTATCACGCCATTCTAGGAAGACCTGCTTATGCTAGTTTCATGGCTCGACCGTGTTATGTGTACCTCAAGTTGAAGATGCCTGGCCCCAAAGGCGTAATCACGATCACTGTTAACCGGCAAAGGGCAGAAGATTGTATCCAGAATGGTTCGAAGATCGCTGATGAGCAGATGGCAGTAGTAGAGTTTCAAGAATATCAGAAGACTGCAGATCCGAGTGATTTGCTGCGTGCCAAGAGGCCTGCCTCGGAGTCCACGTTTCAGTCGGCCGGCGAGACCAAACTAGTCCACATTCATCGACCGACCCCAATGCTGCTCCGACCCATATCTCAAAAACACTCAACAGCAAATAGGAAGAAGCGCTCATCCAGTTCCTCCGTGAGAACTGGGACATCTTTGCATGGAAGACATCTGAAATGCTAGGTATACCCAGGGGACTGGCTGAGCACCGCTTGCGAGTCGACTCTAAGGCAAAAGCCATTAAAGAGCATCTTCGTTGGTCCGCCACGGAGAAGAGAAAGGTGATTGGCGAGGAGGTGGCTCGGCTTCTGGCTGCCGAGTTCATCCGCGAGATATACCACTCCAAGTGGCTCGCCAATGTCGTTATGGTCCCCAAGAAAGATAAGTCACTTTGAATGTGTATGATTTAAAGCACATCAATCGGGCCTTCCCAAAAAATCATTTTCCTCTGCCCCGCATCGACCAGATAGTCGACTCAACTGCGGGATGTGAACGATTGTCCTTTTTGGACGCTTATTCCGGGTACCATCAGATCCGACTGTATGGACCCGATGGGATAAAGACATCTTTCATCACCCCGTTCGGGTGTTTTTGCTATGTTACTATGCCCTTTGGCCTCAAGAATGTTGGTGCCACATTCATGCGTATGATTCAGAAATGTCTGCTCATTCAAATCAGTCAGAATGTGGAAGCATACATGGATGACATAGTGGTTAAGTCACGCAAAGGTTCCGACTTGTTGACTGACCTTGCTGAAACCTTTGCCAATTTAAGAAGATATGATATCAAGCTCAATCCATCAAAGGCACATTCGGAGTCCCAGGCGGAAAGCTACCTGGTTTTCTCGTTTTCGAATGAGGGATCGATGCAAATCCAGAGAAGATTGGCACAATCCTTCGAATGAAGCGCCCTATGCGTGTGCATGATGTTCAGAAGCTTACTGGTTGCTTAGCTGCATTAAGTTGATTCATCTCACGCCTCGATGAAAAGGCACTGCCTCTTTACCGACTCATGAAGAAGTTTGACAAATTCGAGTGGAATGACGTAGCTGAAGCAGCGTTTGAAGAACTCAAAGCCCTGCTTTCCACCCAGTCGGTGCTTGTTGCTCCAGTCAGCAAGGAGCCTTTGCTGCTTTACATCGCAACCACTGGACAAGTTGTCAGCACAGTGCTTACGGTAGAGCAGGAAGAAGAAGTCAAAGCATTCAAAGTTCAGCGCCCTGTGTATTACATTTTAAAGGTCTTGACTCCATCCAAGTAGAGATATCCTCATTATCAGAAGCTTGTTTATGGGATTTACCTGACCACGAAGAAAGTTGCACACTACTTTTCAGACCACTTAGTTTCAGTCGTCAGCGACGCCCCATTGTCAGAAATTCTGAATAACAGAGATGCAACTGGTCGAGTGGCAAAATGGGCGATTGAACTTCTTCCTTTAGATATCAAGTTTGAGGCGAAGAAAGCCATCAAGTCCCAAGCTATTGCAGATTTCCTCGTAGAGTGGATAGAACAACAGCAGCCGACTCAGGTTCAGTCGAAACATTGGACCATGTTCTTTGATGGATCCAAGATGTTGAATGGCTCTGGTGCAGGAGTGGTTTTAGTGTCCCCACGAGGAGACAAGCTCAGTTACATCCTCTAGATTCACTTTGACTCTTCAAATAATGAAGCTGAGTATGAGGCACTATTGTATGGGTTGCGTATGGCCATTTCACTCGGCGTCCGGCGCTTGATGGTCTACGGCGACTCAGACTTAGTGGTTAATCAAGTAATGAAGGAATGTGACGTCAGGAGTCCAGCAATGATCGGTTATTGCAATGCAGTGAGAAAGCTAGAGAAGAAGTTTGAGGGGTTAGAGCTCCACCACATATCCCGAATCAAGAATCAAGCTGCTAATGATCTGGCGAAGATAGGTTCCACTCGGAAGCCTATCCCCAACAATGTGTTCTTGGAGCATCTCCACACCCCGTCAGTACAAGAAGATACCTTCAAGGAAGAGCCCCCGCAACCGATAAGTTCAACCGACCCGACTGAGATTGAGGTTCCAGCTATGGTCGATTTGATCATGGAAGTCTTGGTGATCACGCCCGATTAGACGGTACCGTACATTGCGTACATACTCAGGCAGGAGCTCCCAGAGGATGAGGATGAGGCTCGCCAGATAGTCCGTCGATCGAAAGCCTTCACTGTGATAAAAGGACAGCTTTACAGAGAAAGTGTCACAGGAGTGACTCAATGCTGCATCACCTCGGAAGAAGGTCGAATGATCCTAAACGATATCCACTCGGGGACCTATGGTCACCATGCTTCCTCTCGGACCATCGTAGCCAAAGCATACTGAGCAGGGTTCTATTGGCCTCGGGCAAATGAGATGGCAAAAGATATAGTCGACAAGTGCGCAGGTTGCCAGTTCTACTCCAACATGTCTCACAAGCCTGCGTCTGCCTTGAAGACTATTCCACTCATCTGGCCATTTGCAGTCTAGAGGTTGGATATGGTTGGACCCTTCAAGACCGGCACAAGTGGTTTCACTCATTTGCTCATAGCAGTCAACAAGTTCACTAAGTGGATCGAAGCCAAGCCCATCAAAAACCTTGACTCAAGCACTGCCGTCAGTTTCATCAAGGAGTTGATATTCAGATATGGAGTTCCTCACAGCATTATCACATATAATGGCTCCAATTTTGATTTTGATGAGTTCAAGGCGTTTTGTGCATCCCAAGGCAGTAGGGTTGACTATGCATCTGTTGCACACCCGAGTCGAATGGGCAAGCAGAAAGGGCAAATGGTTTGATCCGTCAAGGGTTAAAACCCCGACTGATGTGCGACCTCAAGCATGCTGCTGGAGATAGGGTGACTGAGTTACCATCCGTCCTTTGGGGGCTGAGAACGACGCCGAACCGATCGACTGACTGAACCCCTTTCTTCCTAGTATATGGTGCCGAGGCTGTGCTTCCGAGTGACTTGCTGCACAATGCTCCCCGGGTGGAACTCTTCTCAGAAGCTGAAGTAGAGCAGGCACGCGAAGACGCGGTTGATCTCCTGGAAGTGGAACGCAATATGGCTCTGATTTGGTCGACCATTTATCAGCAAGATCTGCGTCGATTCCATGCCCGTAATGTCAGAGGTCGAGCGTTCCAGGAAGGAGACCTTGTGCTCCGAGCGGATCAGAAACGGCCTCACAAGCTTGCTCCGGCCTGGGAAGGTCCCTTCACCATCACCAAGGTGCTTCACAACGGGGCATACCACATCTACAACGTAGCCAAGAATATGGACGAGCCTCGCGCATGGAACGTGGAGCTGCTTCGCCCTTTCTATACTTGAAATCACTCGGGTTGACGAGTTGTAATAACAAGTCCTTCAGTTTGCTTACCAAAGACAAGATTTTTGCAGTATCTGAATGATTGATTTCCCGTAATCATTTGTGTCTGAATCCCCCAGTGGGTGGCTTAGCCGCGAACCTGATTCGCCTAAGTTAAAAAACACTCCGAGTGGAGAGCAATCCTCCCACTCGGGCTTAGCTGCGACCCCGTACTCGCCTAAGTTAAAAAACACTCCGAGTGGAGAGCAATCCTCCCACTCGAGGGCTTAGCTGCGACCCTGTACTCGCCTAAGTTAAAAAAAACTCCGGGTGGAGAGCAATCCTCCCACTCGGGGGCTTAGCAGCGATGCCGTACTCGCCTAAGTTAAAAACACTCTGAGTGGAGAGCAACCCTCCCACTCGGGGGCTTAGCCACGACCCCGTACTCGCCTAAGTTAAAAACACTCCGAGTGGAGAGCAATCCTCCCACTCGGGGGCTTAGCAGCGACCCCGTACTCGCCTAAGTTAAAAACACTTCGAGTGGAGAGCAACCCTCCCACTCGGGGGCTTAGCAGTGACCCCATACTCGCCTACGTTAAAAACACTCCGAGTGGAGAGTAACCCTCCCATTTGGGGGCTTAACCACAACCCCGTACTCGCTTAAGTTAAAAACACTCTGAGTGGAGAGCGATCCTCCCACTCAGGAGCTTAGCTGCGACCCTGTACTCGCCTAAGTCACAAAGATCCTCTGAGCTACATCACTAGTACAACATACGCTCCATCTCGATCCGCAAGGACGACGAGGTGTCGAATGAACACAACGTCAGAGCTGCATCACAAGGATGACATACGCTCCATCTCGATCTGCAAGGACGACGAGGTGTCGACTGAACACAACGTCAGAGCTGCGTCACAAGTACAACATATGCTCCATCCCGATCAGCAAGGATGATGAGGTGTCGATTGAATACGTCGTCAGAGCCACTCGACGAAAGGTGAAAAGGTCAAGTTTCACTCGGAATCAAAAGGCATTCAAAAGCGATAAAGGCAAAGCCATCGTATTCAAAGAAAACCAAGTTCAGATAAATCCTGCGAAAGTTCAGAACCGCAACAGGCAGAAGTACTCATGCATCAGGCCTTAAAGAGTTTAATGGTTACATAACCACTCGGCATTCCGAGGCAAATAAAGGTGGAGCATAATGTTTGTTCACTCGGCAGGAGGAGGACTTGCTGGCCCAACAAAGCTGTCGAGGTCGATGCTGTCTGTGATATGAGTGGCGGCATCAAGGAAGGTGTCCATGAAAGACTGGAAGTTGAGCTTCTTAGTATTGGCAACCTTGAGAGCCGCCAGCTTGTCTTCCCTGACGTCCTTGCAGTGAACTCGGACCAATGACAGAGCAACATCGGCACCACAGCGAGCAGACGATTTCGTCCACTCCTGCACTCGAACTGGGATTTGTTTCAGTCGAGTCATCAGAGACTCGAGATCCTTTGGGAGCTCTGTTTGAGGCCAGAGTTCAGCGTCGATCTGCGAGATTGCCACCTTCAGATGGGCGAGATAATCCACAGCACTGTCTAGACAAGACTCCAATCGCAGCACGCTCATCGCAACGTCATCTTTGTCAGGAGAATTTATGGGGTCAAGACCTGTCTCTACCCGCCCAGTCTCTGCTTTGAAGTCTTGACAAAGTTCTGCACAGTCGGAAAAGCGGTCAGTCTACGGTTTAACAAGACATGTCAGTTGACATCGATAAGTCAGTCGGACAAAAGAAAATACCTTAAGTTTCAAGACCAGCTTCTCAGCGAGCTGTCCCAGATAAGCCTCTAGTTCACCCTTCTTGGCCTTGAGACTTCCAACCTCGTCAGTCAAGTTTCCCTTGTCCTTCTTCAGCCTCGCGACCTCCTGGTTGGCTTTAGTAACAACAATCTTCAACTTAGAGTTCTCCTCTTCCAACTTGTTGAATGAGGCCAACTTCTTATCGGCAAGTGCCATTTTCTATCGCGCCTCCTTTTGAGCTGCGGCAAGGTCTTGATCCTTCTTCTCTAGAGCCTGCTTCATTTTATCTAAAGAAATAACATTCTTCAGACGAGCTTGGAGTTGACGGTTTTCACTACGCACATCTGTTCGAGTGGAGTCACTCGGTTCAAGAGACTAATAAAAAGAGTCATAAGGTGGACAGTCAACGAATTATTACCTCCCATGGAAGCTGCTTCGTCCTAGGCCTTCTTGAGATTCTTCTTGTCCAGCTCCAGATTGAAGTTGAGGCTGATCTGCTTCTTCTCCAGTTCAGCAAATTGAGCTCCAAGATCACAAGATTTCTACAGTCAGCAAATAAGATACGTCAGTCGACAAGAACAAAAGTCAATTACAGCGAAAGTTGCTCTAAGACTATCGCCGAATCAAACATTCAACAGTAGTTTCGGGGACTACACCTAGTGGGTGCACTTGGCGTGCCCCCACTGGTCCGGTTTTCCACTCGGCATGGTCTGCCCAGCATGAGTATAAAGAAAAGAAAAGAGAGATTCTCAGACCCCAACCGACTACCAGCAGTCGACCGTGGTCTCGGGGACTACACCCAGTGGGTGCACTCAGCGTGCCCACACTGGTCTGGATTCCATTCGGATCAAGCTATTCAACCGAGTGAAAGAACAATGAGGTAACATTCAACAAACACCCCTGCCGCATCAAACACCCGACAGTAGTCTCGGGGACTACACCCAGTGGGTGCACTCTGCGTGCCCCCACTGGTTTAGAAAAACACTCGACTCAACCTGGTCGACTCAAGTGGAAGTACTATTCAACACTAAGTCAGAACACCCAGTGGGTGGTTGGATGCGAAATGCAGACCCATGATAGATGCACATAAAAGGTTCCAAAATGCTCATCCAAGGACACCTCATGGACAATGAAGCAACAGTCGCAACTACCACTAATCCAGAGACCGGTCGGAAACCAACTAACCTTGACATTGACCTGCAGATCGGTGCTAGCATTGTAGGCAACCTGACTGGCCTCGTGCACCATCTTCATCTGCTCCATCACAAGGTTTTCCTGGAGAAGGGCTTCCCTGGCGGCACTCGGCGGGTCGTCTGGAGTGTGGTATGCAGCAAAGAGCAATGATGGCAGTACAGTCGGAGCGATCACAGGATCTGAAGAATGGAGTCGTGCGGGCGCGGCAGTGACCTGAACAGTCGACGCCGAGGGACGATCAGTCGACAGTGGATTGGCAAAAGTAACATTGGCCCGAGCCGGGTCTCCGGATCGCTGGACCACCGTCCCTGGTGCCGATGTCGACTGAGGCACCAGACCCTCGGCCGTCCTCCCGCTTGAGGCCCTGCCCCTCCTTCTCGTGTCTTTTAGAGGCACTTCTTCCTCATCACCCGGAAGCTCAATGATGTCTCGTGGAGCTGCAACACAAGGCAACCATAAGGGCACAATCGACAGATAATCCAGTCGACAAAACAAAATTAAGATGGCAAGAGCGTACCAGCTTTGGAAGTAGTCGCGTCATCAGCCTCCTCATCACCCGCGGCCTTGTCAATATCCATGGAGGTCGCGGAAGTTGCAGCACTGAAAAGTTCATAATCCATTCGGTCAGAGCAGAAGTATGAGTCGATAGAAAAAATGCAGAAAGATAGAACACTCACGGAGAAGCAACAGGAACGTCCATCTTGATCTTGGGCAAGGTCTTCTGAGACTTCAAAGGGGCGACCTCGGGCTGCTTGGCCACCTTCTCTGTCGGCTCCAGAGTCAAAGTCCGAGTGCACTTATGTTCTTGCGTACTCGGAGCCACAGTCTTGCCACGCCCGCCCGCTGGATCATGGAGCTGCTTGGATCGATGCTCTGTGCGAGGTGGTGAGTCGACTCCCTCTTCACCGTCCGACTCATCGCTCTCTTCCTCATCGTCATCGTCTGGGAATTACCACTCACCGCTTTCTTCGGTGCTATCTGCTCCCTTCTGGTCTTGCTCCTGGGCTTGTTCACCATTGGGCATTGAGTACATCTCAGTATAAACCTACAAAACAAGAAGTCAATCAAACATCAGTCTGATTCAGAAACAGTTACAAGACAGATTGAAGTACACTCGGTTGCAAGGATCAGACCTTGTCCGGCTGGTTGTCAGTGTCGAATGGATCGACTCTCCTGGCTCCCCTGGGGCTATCCTTGTTCTCGGTAATGCCCTTTAGCCACAGGACCACTGTCTCATCCATAACCTCCTCTAGGTGAGCCCGAGCGGTGTCATTGGCACCCGAGTACATCCACATCGAGTGGTCACGAGCTTGGAGCGGCTGGATGCATCGACTGAGAAACACCTCCAACAAGTCCATGTCAGTTACACCCTGACGGACCAACTGGACTACCCTCTCGACCAATATGTCCGTCTCTACTTTCTCCGCTGCGGTCATGGTCAGTGAAGAAGGCTGCTGGGCACGATCTAGGGAAAAAGGGGGAAGACCGGTCGACTGACCCGGGGTCCCAATATCCTAGCAGTAGAACCAGGTCGACTGCCAGCCCATGACCGACTCGGGAAGTGTCATGGTGGGGAAAGTGCTCCTCTTTCTCATCTGGATCCCTAGACCCCCGCACATCTGGATCACATGCGTTCTCTCGTCACTCGGATTCGCCTTCTTTACGGTCTGGGAGCGGATTGTGAAAATGTGTTTGAAAAGACCCTAGTGCGGTCGACAACCCAAGAAGTTCTCGCACATGGACACAAACACAGTGAGATACGTGATGGTGTTGGGAGAGAAGTGGTGAAGCTGAGCACCTAAAAAGTTCAAAAAGCCCCGGAAAAAAGGATGTGAAGGAAGGGAGAAGCCACGGTCGACGTGGGTAGAAGGAAGGACACACTCACCCGACCACGGGCGAGGCACTGTCTCCCCCTCCGGCAACCTCGCGGCCCCGGCAGCGATCAGATCAGAGGCGGCCAGCTATTCCAGATCCTTTGGCCAGAGCATCAATCGGATCCAATCTCCCTAAATCCACCCTGGCGGCAGCACAGACCTCGACGACGACCCCCGATTCGTCTTCTTGCCCTTCGCCGTCCCCGTTGCCTTTTTTGCACGCTCCAGCACCGCCGTCTTATCCTTCACCATGGTGGCGGGATGGCAGCATCAAGGGCGGAGGAAGATGCAGTGGAGAGGCAGAGAAGGAAGAAGGGGAATGAGAGCGCATAGTGCAGACGCCTCGGCCCCGACGCCTTTTAAGGGCCAACTTCCGAGTGGCTGATGCATGGGCCCGAGCAATCCTGTCAAATCCCGCAACAGTCGCACGCCGGGTACGTGGAAGGTGGCACGGAAATTGAGGCGCCCCTGTCTATCCATCCCGCTTACTACGGCGCGCTCCGCCTCGCGCGCTTCACCAAATTTTTGAATCCCGTGAGATCCAGGATCCGCAGTAACCAATCGCGCCAAAGATTTTGCATTGTAATAACACTCTACGAAGTGCCAACATAAGTTCACTCGACAACCTCTGAATCGATCAAGGTGACTGAAATGAAGCCAAAGTTTCAGCATGGGCCTCCAATCCAGTATGGGTATGTGCGAAGCACAAGAATCAAGCCAGGTTCAACTTCAACTTTCTTTCCACTCAGACCTCAATCCATTTGGGGGCTAATGACGATGCCATAGACCTAGGGTAGGGTCATAGGCATGACCTATACACCCCACCCAAGGTCACTACCCTAGAATTAAAGACATTCAAAGCACAGCAGGAAGTATCAACTGAAGCCATCGAGTGCAATCCACTCGACCAGTCACCTCACTCGGATACCCCCACTTCACGTGACCTGGATGGAGTCATTCGACCATACAGGAATCCACTTGGAGTATAGAAGACCTAGAGTCACTCAGGATGACAACGGCCAGGCGTTTACTCCGTAGTATTAAAGATCATTGAATACACTTTATAGCTCGCGTTACCAGTAACGTCTTGTCTTAATGTACATTGAACCCATGTAACAGAGGTGGGCTGGGGTCCTGGCGGCACTCTATATAAGCCACCCCCTCCTCTGAGACAAGGGTTCGCACCCCCTGTAACACACACACCCCTATTCCAGTCGACCGCATCAGGGCACCGAGACGTAGGGCTTTTACCTCCTCCGAGAGAGGCCTGAACTCGTAAACTCGTGTGTACAATCTCGCCATAGCTAGGGCCTCGCCTCCTCATACGTACCCCCTATTCTTACTGTCAGACTTAGTATCACGACACCCGCCTGATATTAGCCAAGCAATTGTTTCATACTTTTTAATGTTTAGCTTTTTCAACTCTTCACGCAATACATGAGTGTGAGCCATGGACATAGCACTATGGGTGGAATAGAAAGTGGTAGTAGACAAAATAAGGGAGAAAGTCTCACATCAACTAGGAAAATCAATGGACTATGGAGATTTCCATCAATTGATATCAATGTGAGTGAATAGGGATTGCCATGTAAAGGATGCACTAGAGCTATAAGTGTATAAAGCTCAAAAGAAAACTAGTGGGTGTGCATCAACTTTCTTGCTCATGAAGACCTAGGGCATTTGAGGAAGCCCAACGTTGGAATATACAAGCCAAGTTCTATAACGAAAAATTCCCACTAGTAGTATATGAAAGTGACAAAATAGGAGACTCTCTATCATGAAGAACATGGTACTAATTTGAAGCACAAGAGTGGAAAAGGATAGTAACATTGCCCCTTCTCTCTTTTTCTCTAATTGTTTTCTTTTTTATAGACTCCTTTCTCTCTTTTTTTGGAGACTCTTTTCTCTTTTTTGTGTCCACTTTGGCCTCTTTTATTTGGGCTCTTTTGGCCTCTTTATATATAACCTCACATGGGACAATGTTCTAATAATGATGATCATCACACTTTTATTTACTTACAACTCAAGGTAAACTCAAACTCATAATGACGGAATGGTGGAGTTACATGGCAATATATCTCGGAATAGCTATGAAAATGCCATAATAGGTAGGTATGGTGGCTATTTTGAGGAAGGGTATAAGGTGGGTTTAATGCACCGGCGAGAGTTGCGCGGTACAAGAGTGGCTAGCAAAGGTGGAACGGTGAGAGTGCATATAATCCATGGACTCAACATTAGTCATAAAGAACTCACATACTTATTACAAAAAATCTATTAGCCCTCGAAGCAAAGTACTACTATGCATGCTCCTAGGGGAGAGGTTGGTAGGGCTTAACCATCGCGCGTCCCGACTTTCACACAAAGGAAGACAATCAAGAATAAATCGCGCTCCAACTTCGTCACATAACTAGAAGACCGTACGTGCATGCTACGGGAATCACAAACCTTAACGGAATTATTTCTTTGACTCCGCAATTTACTACAAGTATGACTCTAATATCACCATCTTCATATCTCAAAACAAATGCAAGGAATCAAACTTTTCATATATGCAATGCTCTTTATGA
This sequence comes from Triticum dicoccoides, assembly GCF_002162155.2. Taxonomy (NCBI): domain Eukaryota; kingdom Viridiplantae; phylum Streptophyta; class Magnoliopsida; order Poales; family Poaceae; genus Triticum; species Triticum dicoccoides. Next base: position 296,309,331 of record NC_041389.1, read on the forward strand.
AAGTTTTTATTATATCCCCCTTGGATGCCTATCATAATAAGACTAAATTCATAACCTAAGCAAATTACCATGCTGTTTAGAGACTCTTAAAATAATATAAGTGAAGCATGATATTTCAACAACTTCTATAAAACAAAGCCACCGCCGTGCTCTGAAAATATATAAGTGAAACACTAGAGCAAAAACTGCCCAACTCAAAAGATATAAGTGAAGCACATAGAGTATTCTAATAAATTCATGATTCATGTGTGTCCCTCTCAAAAGGTGTGTACAACAAGGATGATTTTGGCAAACTAAAAAGCAAAGACTCATATCATACAAGACACTCCAAGGAAAACACATATCATGTGGTGAATAAAAATATATAGCCTCAAGTAAATTTACCGATGGATTGAAGACAAAAGAGGGGATTCCTTCCGGGGCATCCCCAAGCTTAGATGCTTGGTTGTCCTTGAATAATATCTTGGGGTGCCTTAGGCATCCCCAAGCTTAGGCTCTTGCCACTCCTTATTCCATAGTCCATCAAATCTTTACCCAAAACTTGAAAACTTCACAACACAAAACTCAACAGAAACTCGTAAGATCCGTTAGTATAATAAAGAAAATCACCACTTAGGTACTGTTGTGACCTCATTCTAGATTCATATTGGTGTTATATCTACTGCATTCCAACTTCTCCATGGTTCATACCCTCCGATACTACTGATAACACACAAGAATAGGGGATCAGTTGTAGCCTCTTTCGATAAGTAAGAGTGTCGAACCCAACGAGGAGCTAAAGGTAGAACAAATATTCCCTCAAGTTCTATCGACCACCGATACAACTCTACACACACTTAACGTTCGCTTTACCTAGAACAAGTATGAAACTAGAATTACTTTGTAGGTGTGATAGGATAGATTTGCATGATAATAAAGAGCACGTAAATAAAAGCTAGGGGTTGTTTAGATAAAGAAATAACTAAGTTAGTTTTAGTAGAGAGCTTTTTGTTACGAGAAAGCTATTTGTCCCTAGGCAATCGCTAACTAGACCGGTAATCACTATTGCAATTTTATATGAGGGAGAGGCATAAGCTAACATTCATTCTCTTCTTGGATCATATGCACTTATGATTGGAACTCTAGCAAGCATCTGCAACTACTAAAGATCATTAAGGTAAAACCCGACCATAGCATTACAAGGTATCAAGTCCTCTTTATTCCCATACGCCATAACCCACTTATCCGTGTTTGTGTTTCTATCACTCACGCAACGCAGACAATAAGAAAACCATGAACATATTGCAACCCCTACAGCGGAGATCCCTCACGCTTGCGCGGCACAGAGAGAACCATAGGACAGCACCAATAATAAAACATGCAACTCAAACCAATCACGATCATCAATGAACCCATAGGACAAAACGGATCTACTCAAACATCATAGGATACCCATACATCATTGGGAAATAATATATAGCGTTGAGCACCATGTTTAATTAGAGATTACAACGGGTAAAAGAGAGGTTACACCACTACATAGAGGGGGAGAGAGTTGCTGATTACGGCGGCGAAGTAGTTGGTGTAGATCGTCGTCACGATGATGGCCTCGGCGGTGTTCCGGCGCCACCGGGAGAGAGGGGGAGAGAGCCCCCTCCTCCTTCTTCTTCCTTGACCTTCCCCCTAGATGGGAGAAGGGTCTCCCCTCTGGTCCATGGCCTCCATGGCGGAGGGGCGAGAGCCCCTCTGAGATTGGATCTCTCTCTCTCTCTCTCTCTCTCTCTCTCTCTCTCTCTCTCTCTCTCTCTCTCTCTCTCTCTCTCTCAGTTTCCTTCTGTTTCTGCGTTCCCAGATTCTGGCCTTTGACCGTTTCTTAAATTCCTGGAGATCCGTAACTCCGATTGGGCTGAAATTTTAACACGATTTTTATCTAGATATTAGCTTTCTTGCGACGAAATAAGGGCACCAACTACCTTACGAGATGACCATAAGGGACCAGGGCGTGCCCCCTGCCTTATGACCCCCTCGGGCATCGTCTCATGTTGATTCTTTTCCCCAAATATCACATATATTCCAAAAAAAATCTCAGTAAGTTTTTATCGTGTTTCGACACCGTTTGATATGGATTTTCTGTGAAACAAAAAACATGCAACAAACAGGAACTAGCACTGGGAACTGGATCAATATGTTAGTCCCAAAAATAGTATAAAAAGTTGCCAAAAGTATGTAAAAGTTGTAGAATATTGCCATGGAACAATAAAAAATTATAGATACGACGGAGATGTATCGGCATCCCCAAGCTTAATTCCTACTCGTCCTCGAGTAGGTAAATGATAAAAAAAAGATAATTTTTGATGTGGAATGATACCTAGCATAATCTTGATCATATAATCTAATCATGACATGAATATTAAGACACGAGTGATTCAAATAAATAGTCTATCATTTGACATAAAAACAATAATACTTCAAGCATACTAATAAAGCAATCATGTCTTCTCAAAATAACATGGCCAAAGAAAGTTACCCTACAAAATCATATAGTCTGGCTAAGCTCCATCTTCACCACACAAAGTATTTCATCATGCACAACCCCGATGACAAGCCAATCAATTGTTTCATACTTTTAATGTTCTGAAGCCTTTTCAACTTTCATGCAATACATGAGCGTGAGCCATGGATATAGCACTATAGGTGGAATAGAAGGTGGTTGTGAGGAGAAGACAAAAAAAGGAGAAAGTCTCACATCAACTAGGCAAATTAATGGGCTATGGAGATGCCCATCAATCGATATTGATGCAAGTCAGTAGGGATTTCCATGCAATGGATGCACTAGAGTTATAAGTGTATGAAAGCTCAAACTGAAACTAAGTGGGTGTGAATCCAACTTTCTTGCTCATGAAGACCTCGGGCATTTGAGGAAGCCCATCATCAGAATATACAAGCCAAGTTCTAAAATGAAAATTCCCACTAGTATATGAAAGTGATAACTCAAGAGACTCTCTATATGAAAAACATGGTGCTACTCTGAAGCACAATTGTGGTAAAAGGATAGTAGCATTGCCCCTCCTCTCTTTTTCTCTCATTTTTTTCTTTTCTTTTCTTTTTTTGGCCTATTTTTTCGTCCGGAGTGTCATCCCGACTTTGTGGGGGAATCATAGTCTCCATCATCCTTTCCTCACTAGGGCAATGCTCTAATAATGATGATCATCACACTTTTATTTACTTACAACTCGATATCTAGAACAGTATGACTATATGAATGCCTCTGGCAGTGTACCATGATGTGCAATGATCTAGCATAGCAAAGATATCAAAAAACAGACAAGCCATAAAAATATCATGCTAGCTATCTTACGATCATGCAAAGAAATATGACAATGAATGCTCAAGTCATGTATATGATGATGATGGAAGTTGCATGGCACTCTAACTCGGAATGGCTATGGAAATGCCATGATAGGTAAGGTATATGGTGGGTTTATTGCACCGGCGAAAGTTGAGCGGTACTAGAGAGGCTAGCAATGGTGGAAGGGTGAGAGTGCGTATAATCCATGGACTCAGCATTAGTCATAAAGAACTCACATACTTATTGCAGAAGTCTATTAGATATCAAAACAAAGTACTACGCGCATGCTCCTAGGGGGATAGATTGGTGGGAAAATAACATCGCTCATCCCCGACCGCCACTCATAAGGAAGACAATCAAAAAATAAATCATGCTCCGGGTTCATTACATAACGGTTCACCATACGTGCATGCTACGGGAATCACAAACTTTAACACAAGTATTCTTACCAATCCACAATTACTCACTAGTATGACTCTAACATCACCATCTTTATATCGCAAAACTATTGCAAGAAATCAAACATATCATATTCAGTGAGCTACAAGTTTTATGTAGGATTTTATGGCTAACCATGTGAATGACCAATTCCTGTTGACTCTCTAAATAGATATAAGTGAAGCAAGAGAGTTTAATTCTTTCTACAAGAGATATACCCATGCTCTAACAAATATAAGTGAAGCAAAAGAGCATTCTACAAATGGCAGTTTTCTATGTGTAAGGAAACATGCAATCCAAACTTCAAAGGATATTAGTGAAGCACATGAAGTGTTCTATAAAGCCATACTCAAAAGATATAAGTGAAGTGCAAAGAGCATTCTATAAATCAACCAAGGACTATCTCATACCAGCATGGTGCATTTATTAATAGAAAAATAAAAAGCACACGACGCTCCAAGATTTACGCATATCATGTGACGAATAAAAATATAGCTCCAAGTAAAATTATCGATGATCATTAGAAGAAAGAGGGGATGCCTTCCGGGGCATCCCCAAGCTTAGTTGCTTGCGAGTCCTTGAATATTACCTTGGGGGTGCCTCGGGCATCCCCAAGCTTAGGCTCTTGCCACTCCTTATTCCTTCATCCATCGTGATCTCACCCAAAACTTGAAAACTTCAATCACACAAAACTTAACAAAACCCTCGTGAGATCTGTTAGTATAATAAAGCAAATTACCACTTTAAGTATTGTTGCAAACCCATTCATATTTTATTTTTGCATTGTAGCTACTATATTATAACTTCTCCATGGCTTATACCACCGATAAAATCGATAGTTTCATCAAAACGAGCAAAACAATGCATCAAAAACAAAATCTGTCTTAAACAGGACAGTGTGTAGCAATTTGAACATCTACCATACTTCTGTAACTCCAAAAAATCTAAAAAATTAGGGGAAAATAAAAAATTCATAGCAGTACTGTGTAAAAATTTAAGAAACATTCGACATTCCAGTAAAAAATGAAAATTCACGCGCTACAGCCAAAGTTTCTGTTTTCCACTACACAAACCAAACAGGCAATCTAATCATCCTAAAGGCAAATCTTGGCACATTATTTTTATAATACAATGGATTTATACAAGGGGATAATTATTTTTGTTAAAAAGTTTCTATAATTAAGATTCACAAAGTTTCCATGGGCATGAAAAAAGTTCAAGGCATGCTCCCACTTTAACAATGCTCGTCTCTCTCACTTTCACTTTTCTTTTTGAAAAAGTTTTAGGTTCCCCTCTTTACTTTTTTTGTTTTTAAACTTTATAAAAGCACTCAACAGAAATAAATGACTCTCTAAAACTTCCGGGTTGTCTCCCTGGTAGTGCTTTCTTTAAAGCCATTAAGCTAGCCATATAGTGCTCAAGTAATGGATCCACCCGGATCCCAAGGTATATCAAAGCCAATTTTAATTAACTATGATTTGTAATTAGTAGTGAGCACAAAGTAACATATATCATGTAATGACGAAGTCTAACTCTCTTCCTATGCATTGGCATGTCACAAGAGAACAATTCATGCACACAAAGTAAAGGCCTATAAATAGCATAAACAACTCCTTGCAGTTTTATCGTATTGGAAACATAGAGAGGCGGAGATGTAGTTCCTCTCTCATAATAATTGCAAGTAGGAGCAGCAAGCACATGCATATTATATTTAGCAAAATCATCATGTGCAATAGTAGAACGTAACCCATCAATATAGTCCTAATAAGCGCAAACTTCTCCGATATAGTGTAGTTGGGAGAATTCAAAAAGATAATAGGACTATCATGCGTGGGTGCAATAGAAACAATTTCATTCTTAACATAAGGAACTATAGAAAGTTCATCTCCATAAGCATAATTCATATTGGCATCATGGCCACAAACATCGCAAGCATCAAGTTCATCAAAAAGGGATATTTCAAATGAATCAAAGGGATCATAGCAATCATCCTTCGGTAAGCACGAAGGGAAATTAAACAATGTATGAGTTGAAGAGTTACTCTCATTAGAAGGTGGGCACGGGTGATCAATCCGCTGTTCCTCCTTTTATTCTTTGCTCTCGTCATCATCTTTTTCATCTAATGAGCTCACAGTATCCTTAATTTATTCTTCCATAGATTCCTGTAAAATATTAATCTCTTCTTGGACAGCGGAGACTTTCTTAATAAACGCATCAATATCGGAATTATATTCATAATTCTCATAGCAATATTTAAGTATAGAAAAATTTTCAGGTCTATAAACATCATCATCAATAGCTTCATACTTTTCAAACAAAGATTCAATTTCATAAGCACCCTTAAAAGCAATGAATTCTTCTATTCGTTACACATCATAGTAATCATAAATACCATTAGCATAAGAAGCCAAGGTTTGATTATCATTAAATTTACATGAAAATGGAAGGTGTGGAGCTTTCATCCTAGAGCAACAAGTATAATCATATCTCAAGCATAGTTCCCGAGCATACCAATGCAATATATGAATTTGATCCATAATAATTTCCCTTTTTGAGTCAAGCTATAATCCCTAAAGTATTCATGTTGATCCAACGTGTCTCCCATTATATAGTTGAATGGGGTTTTCTCAGGATTATTAAAGTAGTGCATAATATCTTTCACATAATGAGCATCGAGGGTTTTAGGAGGTTCCCCATCTCCATGAGTAGCAAGTACACCTAATCTTTTTGGTATTTCGTGTTCCATATCCATAAATAAAGATAGAGAACAACTTATAACGGCAAATAAAATCTACTTAGTGATAAAGCAAACAAGCACGTACAAGAATATTCACCCCACGCTATTGCTACCAGGCAACGGCGACAGAAGAAGGTCTTGATAACCCACAAGTATAGGGGATCAGTTGTAGCCTCTTTCAATAAGTAAGAGTGTCGAACCCAACAAGGAGCTAAAGGTAGACAACTATTCCCTCAAGTTCTATCGACCATTGATACAACTCTACGCACGCTTAACGTTCGCTTTACCTAGAACAAGTAAGTACTTTGTAGGTGTGATAGGATAGATTTGCAAGATAATAAAGAGCACGTAAATAAAATCTAGGGGCTGTTTAGATAAAGAAACAACCAAGTTAGTTTTAGTAGAGAGCTTTTTGTCATGCGAAAGTTATTTGTCCCTAGGCAATCGATAACTAGACCGGTAATTACTATTGCAATTTTATATGAGGGAGAGGCATAAGCTAACATACTTTCTCTACTTGGATCATATGCACTTATGGTCGGAACTCTAGCAAGCATCCACAACAACTAAAGATCATTAAGGTAAAACCCAACCATAGCATTATATGGTATCAAGTCCTCTTTATTCCCATACGCCATAACCCACTTATCCGTGTTTGTGTTTCTATCACTCACACAACACGGACAATAAGCAAACCATGAACATAGTTAAAACCCTACAACGGAGATCCCTCACGCTTGCGCAACACGAGAGCACCATAGGACAACACTAATAATAAAACATGCAAGTCAAACAAATCACGATCATCAATGAACCCATAGGACAAAACGGATCTACTCAAACATCATAGGATAGCCATACATCATCGGGAAATTATATATAGCGTTGAGCACCATGTTTAAGTAGAGATTACAACGGGTAAAAGAGAGGTTACACCACTGCATAGAGGGGGATAGAGTTAGTGATGACGTCAGCGAAGTTTTTGGTGTAGATCATCGTCACGAAGATGGCCCCGACGGTGTTCCGGCACCACCGGGAGAGAGGAGGAGAAAGCCCCCCTCCTTCTTCTTCATCCTTGACCTTCCCCCTAGATTGGATCTCTCTCTCTCTCTCTCTCTC
>NC_041389.1:296317451-296393779 GCF_002162155.2 Triticum dicoccoides
TCTGTTTCCTTCTATTTCCGCGTTCCCAGTTTCTGGCCTTTCACCATTTCTTAAATTCCCGAAGATACGTAACTCCGATTCGGCTGAAATTTTAACACAATTTTTATCCGGATATTAGCTTTCTCGCGACGAAAGAAGGGCACCAACCGCCTTATGGGTTGACCACAAGGGCCCAGGGCGTGCCCCTGCCTTGTGGCCCCCTCGAGCATCGTCTCACGTTGATTCTTTTTCCCAAAAATCACATATATTCCAAAAAAATCTCCGTAAGTTTTTATCGCGTTTGGACTCTGTTTGATATGGATTTTCTGCAAAAAAAAAACATGAAACAAACAAGAACTGACACTGGGCACTGGATCAATATGTTAGTCCCAAAAATAGTATAAAAAGTTGCCAAAAGTATGTAAAGGTTGTACAATATTGGGATGGAACAATCAAAAATTATATATACGACGGAAACATATCAACTACTCATAGATTCATCAAAATAAGCAAACAATACATGAAAAACAGAATCTGTCAAAAACAGAACAGCCTTTAGCAATCTGGAAACTTCGTATACTTCTGTAAATCCAAAAATTCGGAAAAATTAGGACATTCTAGGAAATTTATATATCAATCTTGTATAAAAATTCAGATCAAAATCATGCTTCTGTGAATTTCTAAAATTCTGGCAATGAGCGCAAAATTTTATTCTTTTCAGCAAGATCAAATCAACTATCACCATATACCATCCCAAAGGTCTTACTTGGCACTTTATTGAAACAAAAGCTATAAAACATGATTACTACAATAGCTTAATCATGTGAACACACAAAAATAGTAGGTATAGACCTTGAGTTGTCTCCCAACAAGCGCTTTTCTTTAATGCCTTTTTAGCTAGGCATGATGATTTCAATGATGCTCACATAAAAGATAAGAATTGAAACATAATGGGAGCATCATGAAGCATATGACTAGCACATTTAAGTCTAACCCACTTCCTATGCATCGGGATTTTGTGAGCAAACAATTTAAGAGAATAAGAATTAACCAGCATAGGAAGACAAAACAGGCATGACTTCAAAACTTTCAACACATAGAGAGGAAACTTGATATTATTGAGATATGTAAAAGCATATGTTGCTCTCTCAGAATAATTTTCAGTGGCGTCATGAATGAATTCAACAATATAACTACCACATAAATCACTCTTTTCATGATGCATAGGCATAGAAATTTTATTAATCTCCACATAAGCAAATTTATTCTCCTTCATAGTAATGGGAGCAAACTCAACAAAATAACTATCATGAGATACTTGATTGACACAATCAAATTGAACGTTAAAATCATGATGACAAGTTTCATGGATATCATTACTCTTTATTGCATACATATCATCACAATAATCATCATAGATAGCAACTTTGTTGTTATAGTAAATTGAAACCTCTTCCAAAATAGTGGATTCATCACTAAATAAAGTCATGACCTCTCCAAATCCACTTTCATAATTATTAAAATAAGATTCAACACCCTCCAAAATAGTAGTATCACTACTACATAAAGTTGACACTCTTCCAAACCCACTTTCATCAATATAATCATCATAAATAGGAGGCATGCTTTCATCATAATAAATTTTCTCATCAAAACTTGGGGGACTAAAAAGATCATATTCATCAAACATAGCATCCCCAAGCCTGTAGCTTTGCATATCATTAGCATCATGGATATTCAAAGAATTCATACTAACAACATTGCAATCATGCTCATAATTCAAAGATTTAGTGCCAAACATTTTATTAAATTCTTCTTCTATCAATTAAGCACAATTTTCCTTTCCATCATTTTCACGAAAGACATTATAAAGATGAAGCATATGAGGCAACCTCAATTCCTTTTTTTTGTAATTTTCTTTTAGAAACCAAACTAGTGATAAAAATAAGAAGCTAAAAGATTAAATTTCAAGATCTAAAGATATAACTTCAAGCACTCACCTCCCTGGCAACGATGCCAGAAAAGAGCTTGATGTCTACTACGCAACCTTCTTATTGTAGACTCGCGCTGGGCCTCCAAGCGTAGAGTTTTGTAGGACAGTAGCAAATTTCCCTCAACTGGATGACCTAAGGTTTATCAGTCCGTGGGAGGCATAGGATGAAGATGGTCTCTCTCAAACAACCCTACAACCGAATAACAAAGAGTCTCTTGTGTCCCCAACACACCCAATACAATGGTAAATTGTATAGGTGCACTAGTTCGGCAAAGAGATGGTGATACAAGTGTAATACGGATGGCAGAAATATATTTTATAATCTAAATAAATAAAAGTAGCAAGGTAACTAGTAACAAAAGTTAGCAAAAACGGTATTGCAATGCTTGAAAACAAGGCCTAGGGTTCATACTTTCACTAGTGCAAATTCTCTCAACAATGATAACATAATTGGATCACATAATAATCCTTTGATGTGCAACAAAGAGTCACTCCAAAGTTGCTATCGCGGAGAACATAAGATGAAATTGCTTGTAGGGTACGAAACCACGTCAAAGTTATTCTTTCTGATCAATCCATTGACTTATTCCGATAAGTGTCACAAACAACCCTAGAGTTCGTAGTAAAATAACACCATATGATACGCATCAATCAACCCTAATGTCACCTAGATACTCCAATGTCACCACAAGTATCCGTGGATCAATTATACGATATGCATCAAACAACTTCAGATTCATAATATTCAATCCAACACAAAGACCTTCAAAGAGTGCCCCAAGATTTCTACTAGAGAAACAAGGATGAAAACATGAATCAACCCCTATGCATATATTACCCCAACGTCACCTCGGGAATCCGTGAGTTGAGTGCCAAAACATGCATCAAGTGAATCAATAGAACACCCCATTGTCACCAAGGGTATCCCACGCAAGACATACATCAAGTGTTCTCAAATCCATAAAAGTATTCAATCCGATAACAGTGAAACCTCAAAGGTAAAACTCAATTCATCACAAGAAGATATAGAAGGAGAAACACCATATGATCAAACTATAATAACAAAGCTCGCGATACATCAAGATCATGCCAAATCAAGAACACGAGAGAGAGAGATATATATCAAACACATAGCTACTGGTACATACCCTCAGCCCCGAGGGTGAACTACTCCCTCCTCGTCATGGAGACTGTCGGGATGATGAAGATGGCCTCTGGTGATGATTTCCCCCTCCGGCAGGGTGCCGAAATAGGCCCCGATTGGTTTTTGTGGATATAGAGGCTTGCGGCAGTGGAACTCCCGATATAGGGTTCTTTTCGGAGGTTTCTGTATTTATAAGAATTTTTGGCGTCGGAAACAAGTCAAGGAGGTGCCCGACGGCCCACAAGCCCTCAGGGCGCGCCTAGGGGGTATGGCACGCCCCTGGCTTGTGGACTCCTCGGGACTCCTCTGGTCCGGCTCCGATGCTTCGGGGGTCTCTTTTGGTCCATAAAAAATCACCGCGAATTTTTAGCTAGTTTGGACTCCGTTTGATATTCCTTTTCTGTAAAACTCAAAAACAAGGAAAAATAGAAACTGGCACTGGGCTCTAGGTTAATAGGTTAGTCCCAAAAATAATATAAAATAGCATATTAATGCATATAAAACATCCAAAACAGGTAATATAATAGCATGGAACAGTCAAAAATACAGATACGTTGGAGACATATCACTCAACGGTAATTCGTTTACCCACCCGATGCTTTCTTCAAGAGAGAAGCCTCTAGTGAAACCTATGGCCCCCGGGTCTATTTTCCATTACATATTTTCAGATCTATAAACCAAAAACCCAAAAATACCTCACTGAGTTTTATTTACTTTTACTTTGTTTACGTTTTAGTAATCTTTTATATCCATCTCTATCAGATCCCATCCTTGCAAGTGACCGTGAAGGAATTGACAACCCCATTATCGCTTGGGTGTAAGTGTTTGATTGTTTGTGCAGGTGCATAGATTGGATACTTGCTTGTACCTCCTACTGGATTAATACCTTAGTTCTCAAACTGAGGGAAATACTTATCTCTACTTTGCTCCATCACCCTTTCTTCTTCAAGGGAAAAACCAACGCAAGCTCAAGAAGTAGCACAAATCACTACTCCGAGTGAAGGAAATATGCCTTAGAGGCAATAATAAAGTTGTTATTTTATATTTCCTTATTCATGATAAAGGTTTATTATTCATGCTAGAATTGTATTGATCGGAAACTTAAATACATGCGTGAATACATAAAGAAATGTTGTGTCCCTAGTAAGCCTCTACTAGACTAGCTCGTTGATCAAAGATTATTAAGGTTTCCTAACCATAGACATGTGTTATCATTTGATAACGGGATCACATCATTAGGTGAATGATGTGATGGACAAGACCCATCTGTTAGCTTAGCATATGATCGTTCAGTTTATTGCTACTGCTTTGTTGAATGTCAAATACATGTTCCTTTGACCATGAGATCATGCAACTCCCGAATACCGGAGCAATACCTTGTGTGCTATCAAATGTCACAATGTAACTGGGTGATCATAAAGATGCTCTACAGGTATCTCTGAAGGTGTTTGTTGAGTTGGCATGGATCAAGATTGGGATTTGTCACTCCGAGTATCGGAGAGGTATCTCCGGGCCCTTTCAGTATTACACATCATAATAAGCTTGCAAGCAAATGACTAAGGAGTTAGTTATGAGATGATGTATTACAGAATGAGTAAAGAGTCTTTCCAGTAATGAGATTGAACTAGGTATGAAGATACCGACGATCGAATCTCGGGCAAGTAACATACCAACAGACAAAGGGAATTACGTATGTTGTCATAATGATTCAACTGATAAAGATCTTCGTATAATATGTAGGAACCAATATGGGCATCCAGGTTTTGTTGTTGGTTATTGATCGGAGAGGTGTCTCGGTCATGTCTACATACTTCTCGAACCAGTAGGGTCCGCATGCTTAACCTTCGTTGACGATATAGTGTTATATGAGTTATATGATTTGGTGACCGAATATTGCTCGGAGTCCCGGATGAGATCACGGACATGACGAGGAGCTCTGGAATGGTCCGGATGTAAAGATTGATATATAGGGCGATGATATTCGGACACCGGAAGAGTTTCAGAGTGCACCCGGTAGTCATCGGGTCATTGGAAGGGGTTCCGGACACCCCCGGGAGGTCTATGGGCCTAATGGGCCAATGGGAGAGACACACCAGCCTACAAGGGGGCTGGCGCGCCCCTTTCACAGGCCGCTGTCCCTAGGAAAGGAAAGGGGGGGGGCTAGCCCCTCCTTCCTTCCCTCCGCATGGGAGAAAGGAAGGAGGGCGCCACCCTCCCCTGCCTTTCCCCGCACGCATAGAAAGGCAAGGGGGCGCGGCTCGGGGTAGGACCCCAAGTGGAATTCGGCCCTACTTGGGGTGCCTCCTTGGCTGCTGCTCCCTTCCCCCACCTATATATATGTGGGAGGGGGCGCCACACATAAGCCAAGACAATCTCTTAGCCGTGTGCGGCGCCCCTCTCCACAGTTTCATCCCTCGGTCATATTTTCGTAGTGCTTAGCTGAAGCCCTGTGGAGATAGCATCATCACCATCGTAACCACGCCGTCGTGCTGCCGGAACTCATCCACTACTTCGCCGTATTGCTGGATCAAGAAGGCGAGGACGTCACTGAGCTGAACATGTGCTGAACGCGGATGTGCCGTACGTTTGGTACTTGATTGGTTGGATCACAAAGAAGTTCGGCTACATCAACCGTGTTACTAAACGCTTCCGCTTACAGTCTACGAGGGTACGTAGACACACTCTCCCCTTCCTTGATATGCATCTCCATGGATAGATCTTGCGTGTGCGTAGAATTTTTTTGTTTTTCGTGCAACGTTCCCCAACACTAAGTACTGTTGCAAACCCATTCATATTTTATTATTGCATTATACGTACTATATTCTAACTTTACCATGGGTTATACCCCCTGATAAAATCCATAGATTCATCAAAATAAGCACACAATGCAACGTAAACAGAACAGTCTGTAGTAATCAAGGAACTTCGTATACTTCTGTAACTCCAAAAAATTCTGAAAAATTAGGACAATGTGGGAAATTTATATATCAATCCCGTGTAAAAATGCAGAGCAAAAGAAAGTTTCTGTGATTTTCTAAAATTCTGCTACTAAGCGCAGAAGTTTTTGTCTTTCAACAAGATCAAATCAACTATCACCCAACATGATCCCATAGGCTTAGCTTGGCACAAAAACTAACTAAAACATAAAAACACAATCAAAACAGAGGCATAATTATGCAAACACTCAAGAACAGAAAGAAGAAGGCAAAAATAATTTTATTCATTGGGTTGCCTCCTAACAAGCGCTATCATTTTACGCCCCTAGCTAGGCATAATGCATAGATTCAAGTATTGTCATATTTCTTCTCATTCTCCATAGATGTGTTCTTGTCAGGAGATTTTGCAAAAATTACTTGAAACACATTATCCATAGAAATTTTAGCATTATCAAGTTGCCCATCTACGTATCCCCTTTGATTTCCGGCAACAATCCAAGAATACTATTGATTGAAAACTTGTTGGATTATATCTAAATCGGGGATTTACTTTTTAAGATTCTCATAATTTTTTTGATTATTTCCAAGAAAATGTCTTAACATATAATCACTATTATAAAGGATCTCATTTATCACCGGTTTCTCATGGTTCATACCATAGAAATAAAAAAAATCCTAGCCTCCTGTACTATGTGATCAAGTTCATTCATAAGAACAAGGGTAGCTAGCTTTTTAGCTTTCGGAATCTTTATAACGGGTAGCTCATAAAACAATCTCTACAAGGTAGGGTGGGTACGGATAAATCTATTTTCAAGTTTGAGAACTAGTGCTGAAATAGCTTCCGCATAAGATTTAGTTCTTTTAAGTATAGGTATATCATCAAGAGTCAAATTTCCAACACAATTGAAAAATTCTTGGATACGTTCTTTCCCCATAACATTCCATTGCCCCAAAACAAAAGTTTTAGCATCCAGATTGCCAGATCGTCCAATTTTAGGAGTTAGGCCATCACTTGTTTCTGCCATACCAAAATCACTCATGATGACTAGTTTAAGCAAATCAGAGATGTGACGAGAAAAAGGCGAACGAAAAAGAGGGCGAATAAAACGGCAAATTTTTGTGAAGTGGGGGAGATGAAAACGAGAGGCAAATGGCAAATAATGTAAATTGCAAGGAGATGAGATTTGTGATTAGGAACCTGATAGATGTTGATGATGTCTCCCCGGCCACGGCGCCAGAAATTCCTTTTGAAGTCGCTTGAACTATGTTGGTATTTCCCCAAAGAGGAAGGGATGATGCAGCATAGCTACGGTAGGTATTTCCCTCAGTTATGAAACCAAGGTTATCGAACCAGTAGGAGAACCAAGCAACACTATGTAAACGGTATATGTACACAAAGAACAAATACCTGCAACCTCACATGTAAAAGGGGTTGTCAATCCCTCTCGGGTAACGGTGCCAGAAATTATCAAGTTGACGGGATAAAAATTGTGGTAGAACGACAAATAAAATTCAGCGAGGTATTTTTAGGTTTTTGATAATATAGATCTAAAAATAAAAGATGCAAATAAAGAAAAAGGCAAATAGCAATATAGATATGCAAATATAAGACGGGAAAATAGACCCGGGGGCCATAGATTTCACTAGTGGCTTCTCTCAATAAAATAGCACACGGTGGGTAAACAAATTACTGTTGGGCAATTGATATAACATCGAATAATTATGACGATGTCCAGACAATGATCATTATATAGGCATCACGTCCAAGATTAGTAGACCAACTCCTGCCTGCATCTACTACTATTACTCCACACATCGACCGCTATCCAGCATGCATCTAGTGTATTAAGTTCATGGAGAAATGGAGTAATGCAATAAGAATGATGACATGATGTAGACGAGATCTATTCATGTAGGAATAGCCCCCATCTTGTTATCCTTAATAGCAACAATACATGCGTGTCTTGCTGCCCCTTCTGTCACTGGGAAAGAACACCACATGATCGAACCCATCACAAAGCACCTCTTCCCATGGCAAGAAAAATCGATCTAGTTGGCCTAACTAAACCAAAGATTCGAAGAAGAAATACGAGGCTATAAGTAATCATGCATGTAAGAGATCAAAGAAGACTCAAATCACTTTCATGGATATAGATCTGATCATAAACTCAAAGTTCATCAGATCCCAACAAACACACCGCAAAAAGAGTTACATCAAATAGATCTCAAAGAGACCATTGTATTGAGAATCAAAAAGAGAGAAGAAGCCATCTAGCTACTGCCTACGGACCCGTAGGTCTTTGATGAACTACTCACGCATCACCGGAGAGGCACCAATGAGGATGATGAACCCCTCTGTGATGGTGTCTAGATTGGATCTCGTGGTTCTGGAACTTGCGGCGGCTGGTATTGTTTTTTGTTAACTCCACTAGGGTTTCTGGAATATTGGGGTATTTATAGAGCGAAGAGGCGGTGCGGGAGGCCACTGAGGTGGGCACAACCCATCTGGGCGCGCCTAGGCCTCCAGTCGCGCCCTGGTGGGTTGTGCCCCCCTTGGGGCTCCCCTCTGGTACTTCTTTGGCCCATGTGGTGTATTCTGGTCCCAAAAAATCTCCAAAAAGTTTCGCTGCGTTTGGACTTCGTTTGGTACTGATATTCTGTGAAGTAAAAGACAAGCAAAAAAGCGCAACTGACACTGGGCACTATGTCAATAGGTTAGTCCCAAAAAATGATATAAAGTTGCTATAAAATGATTGTAAAACATCCAAAAATGATAATATAACAGCATGGAACAACAAAAAATTATAGATACGTTGGAGACGTATCAGACTTCTCCAAAAATACTTCAACAATGTCAAGTTGCTCTTGGGGTACTAGCATTGGAATGATAACTTCCTTGGTGCCAGCTTGCTACATAGGTTCATCTTGATGAGGTGGAGGCAGTGGAACCTGCTGCAAGGGTGCACCGAAGTTTAGTGGAATAGCATCAATTACGATATTTTGAAGGCGGCGGTCCTTGTTTTCCTTTAGTTTGTTGACTCTTGCTTGTGCCTTCTGACGTTTTTCTTCT
This sequence comes from Triticum dicoccoides, assembly GCF_002162155.2. Classification (NCBI taxonomy): domain Eukaryota; kingdom Viridiplantae; phylum Streptophyta; class Magnoliopsida; order Poales; family Poaceae; genus Triticum; species Triticum dicoccoides. The sequence continues at coordinate 296,326,574 of NC_041389.1, forward strand.
TGGATCCTTCTATGAGCAAGACTAGCCTTGCGGTCAATCTCCTTGTTCCTCCTATCACACAGCTAAGAGATATCCATTTGCATCCTAGAATGCCAATCAACATTTTCGTTTCGAGTGACACTCAAGGCCTTTGTGATATCAACAATCTTCTTGCTCAGACCTTTCTGCTCGTATTCAGTCTTGGTTTCCTTCTTCATTTTCTCAAGCACTTGCTTGTCAGCGAGTGCTTTCTTGAGCTTCTTCGAGTTTTTTTCTCAGCTCAGCAAAGTGCCTCATTACCATTTCGGTAACATCATCAGGCAGTCCCAAACTCCTCAATTCATCAAATTTGACATCATATGCCACGTTGTTAATGATATCGCTGAATAGCTTGGAATCATAGTTTGGTTCCTCTGTTGAAGCAGGAACACTGGACTTGTCTTTCTCGGGAGATGCATCGACTTTTTCTTCAGACGACAACTTTCTCTTCGCTGCGGTCTTTGTCAAAGTTCTCGGCACAGCAGAACCCATAGGTTCATCAGAGACTGGTGGTGGAGCATGTTTGGGTGAGCGCCTTGGCGAGGGTAAAACTTTCACAGGAGACGAACTATATTTAAGTCAAAGGGATCGTTTTTGCATTTTAACAGAAGCCCCCAAATTTTTCGGTTAATCAATCTGCCGTTCATCTAAAACAAATGCTTTTCTAAATTATTCATATATTTTAAACCATAACTCCTATTTTAACATGTTATATATAAAATTTGATTAAAAATATGTAGAATCTAAATATAATATTATTTTACCTGTTAAATATTTTAAAATATTATTTTGGGTGCAAACTTAATCTACACATGGTCCATTTTTTCGTACGCGGCGATCCGGATTGCAAATAACTAAAACCAGATTGAGACGAAAGAAAACATCGACAGCCACGCACGCACACCTCTGAAAAAATCTCGCAAGGGAATAACAACATATTTCTCATCTTATTCCGAGCGAGCACGCGTGCGCGCACGAGAGAGACACCTTAAAACTGACCACATTCAACCACGTTATGGTTGTGTGAGCACTCAGGCCACCGCCAATGAGGGTGAAGGAGGATAGGCGACAACACAAATGTGATGCCTTGTTAAAATAAAGGGAGTGCACCTATTGAGGTTTAGATTTGTAATTATTGGGTTAAAGCGTGTTTTCTTTATGAGAGGTCACATATGGAGAGTTGGTTGTGGAGCAAGTATTAATATTTGGGAGGACCATTGGGTGCCTAGTAGTCCAAGCAGGAAGGTGATAACTACAAAGGGATAATGTTTGATGCAAACAGTGAATGAGTTGATTGACCCATTTACGGGACGATGGGATGAGCTACTGGTTAGAGACAACTTTCTTAGTGTGGACGCACAAAGAATTTTGAAGATTCCCTTGAGTTCACAAAATCACATATGTTTTCTGTTCGCTCAACATACTATGTTGAGTGGGAACACCAGTATGCTGCACAAACTAGAAGAAGTGATGGGCAAGGATCAATGAATATTAATCCTGTTTGGGACATCTTGTGGAGACTCCAACTACCAAGTAAGGTAAAAATCTTTGCCTGACGTGCTTTGCATGGGATTGTCCCTGGTATGGCAGTACTAGCACATCGACATATTAAGGTACAACCGCATTGTCCTGTGTGTAAGCAAGGAGCAGAAGCAAGGAGCAGAAGATATGCGTCATTGTATGTTCACATGTAGAAGGGCAAAACAAGTGTGGGCAGAACTGGAAATGCAACCATTAATAGAGGAAGTGATTAATATTGACAGGTCAGGGAGCATTATTCTTGAGGAGCTTCTCACACGGCCAGCGAGCCATGCTCCTGTGCTTGGCCGATTGGACCTCAGGGAATCTTTGATCGTTGGTGCATGGTATATTTGGTGGCAGCGAAGAGAGTTTGTGAAGGGAGAAAAAGTCATTAATCCTACAAGTACTGCATTCGCTATCCTGGCAATCACAGGTAATTTCAGTCGAGCCACTAATATGAAGGAACCAGAGAAGGTATTGCAGAAGAACCTCTAGGTAACTCATATAAGCTAAACGCCGATGCAACTTACTTTGAGAATGGTACGGGTGCGGCAGCTGCTGTTCTCCGAGACAGTAGTGGTGAGGCTATGGCGGGGTCGTCATGGCTGCTAACTCATCTCCATGATGCCACAACGGTGGAGGCGATCGCACTTCAGCGAGGGCTGGAACTGTTGGAAGACCTTGGTTGTCAATCGGTGATTGTTGAATCAGATTCGCTGGAAATTATTCAAGCTTGCAATGGTGTGATTGAAATATGAAGCGATCTGCTATTTTGACGGATTGCTTTCAAAAGGCTCTCTGTATAGGTGATGTTTCTCTCACGCATTGCCCCAGGGAGGCTAATAGATTGGCGCACAATCTAGCTAGACATAGTTTTGTTTCGAACTCTACTTTTGTTTGGGATGGTGATCCCCCTGGGTTTTTATTTTCAGACGTAACTTTGATTTGAGTTAATAAAGTGCGTCAAGTGGATTTCCCCTAAAAAACGTGTTTTTTTTCTCCTGTTGCAAAGCACGGGCTCTTTTACTAGTAATACATATATGAGCATAACAGAGCTACTATATATTTGCAGCACCACATATACAATCATTATATATTGGCAAAGAAATCAACAATAGTTACAGTCAAAATATATACACTTGCCAATATATATTGATCGAAGAAGGCAGTAGTGCATCGTCGACTAGTGTAGACTACCAGCAATCAACTAGTGCAGACTACAACTTATTTAATTCGCAACCAGGCTTATAACGCTATACTACCGTGGACTAGCTACCAACAATGACGCGATCCATCACAGTATATACAGATATCGTCATCCATTCATCGCCACTCCAGGATTATTCTCGAGGGGAGCAGCGGTCCAAAACCGCCGTCTTCCTTCGCCGCCGTCGCTGCTGCTGCTGTGCCGTCCTCACAGGCCACTAGCCTAAGAGCAGAGCTGCCAGCGTGCTTGCTGTGCTTGAGCTTCAGCTCTTCGAGGCTCCTGGCGAACACCTGCTCCAGCCAGGCCCGCAGAGGCCGCCGCCCGTCCTCCAATGCCCATGACGCCGCAAGCATTTGCTCCATCGCGCCATCGTCGACCTCCAACGTGCAGCCCGAGGCCAGGATGTTGCTGAGTACGTTGCTCAGGTCCTGGAGGATGTCGTTGGCCAGTTTGCCAAAGTCGAACGCCTTGAATTCGATCGCTCCGTCAACCAATCCCAGGAGGCTGTCGATGGACTCGTCTGGATTGTCGTTGCTGCTGCTGTCGTCGGCGTCAGCGTCGCTCGATCCATCCTCGCCGACGGGGAGGTTCAGGTCGAACGGCACACTTGATGTTCTGTGTGGCCGCTTGGGATTGCTCGGTGATTCTAGCAGCTTTTCTTGGTCGTCAGAAACGTCCAGCTTCCGCTTACTGACACAGCCAGAGTACACAGAAGCCTGAAGTTTGGTGTGAGGGGAAACTACCACCTTACTGCTACTAGGGCCTCTGCTGGTGATCGCCGTGCCTGATTCTATCAAGATCTTCAGTTGCTGTCCTCTAGCAGCCAGGATCTTCTCTTCGGAGAAAGTATGCCCCTCTTCCACCCCAACCGAGACATTTTTGCTGCATCGTGCCAATCTTGTTGACAATATTACTATGGAGTCATTAATGGCAACTTCCTTGCCGCGCATGTCTCGGAATCTACCGGTGTCAACGGCATGAGAGAGACTGTCCTGAATGAGGCAGTCAGCTTTATCAATGTTGTCGAGGAAGATCACACAGCGCCGCTTCTTGCTCAACTCATCAACGATGCAATCTATGCCAGTCTTTCCTCTGAAACTTGAGCCGCCCCAATCCTGGAGGCTCAGGTCCAGATAAATGAAGCTGTCTTCGCTGCCGTGCACGAGCTCTGCCAATGCCACGGCAACTCTCCGCTTGGCCATGCTGTCGAAACCATGAAAACTGAACCAGATGTCGCTCTTCCTGCTTGTGCCGCGGCGCCTCTCTGTTGACTGGCAGCCAACAATGGATCCACAAATAGCACTCAGGGCTTCCTCCTGCCTTCCGACTACCTTGAACAGGCGTTCCACGAGTAGCTTGTAGTCGCTCAAATCAGAACCTTGTACTGAAAGGTGTGAAGGCTTTCGCCATTGGCCAAAGGCAGACACACCTCCTGAAGCTGGTGAATGCAGAGCACTAGGTGATGGTTGCCCCATATTTGTGGAACCCCGGGAGCTATGAGACTGTGCAAAGGGCTGTGGGGGCTTCATATTCAAATCATCCACCTTACTGGGTGTCAAGTGGGTAGACTTCTCTGCATCCACTGCATGTTTCCAGCTCACAGAACTTGTACCCTTGGAAGAAGATCCACGGGGCGTGCTCAACACCAAATCCGTTGCCACGGATGCAGCAGCTGATGGCGACATGCTATCTTCACGATCATGGCAGCTTGACAAGTGTTCTTGCCGCAACTGCGCATGCCTGTCTTGAAATTGCTCATCACCCTTTGAATGCCTCCCTTGAAGATTCAACACAAGGCCTTCGTTCCTTTGGTTGGAGATAGATGGAGGTGAAACACTCTTGTTTGGGGTTGCATTCGTATGTGTAGCAGATACTGCAGAAGGCCTAATAACCTCCCTTTGAAGTGTAACCAACTCGGAACCTTTGCTCAGAATTGCTGATCTTTCTGTGTCAACAGGAACACCAGTGTAATGTGGGAATACCTGGTAAGGACCTGCGTTGATCCTCTGGCTTCCTTGGTGGAGCCGCAGGCAGTACTCGTTCCACTTCTTCTGCAGATTCAATATTTTTGATTTCAACACCATCTGATCATCTCTAACCTGCACTGAAGAAAAACTGCACGTTTTTATACCAATGAGATACAAAATTATCCATGTATTTAACACGCTGTGCATGCATGTGTTTGTTGCTGTACTAAAAACGTTTCAAAAGACATAAATAGCTTCACACCTTGATTGCATCAAGTCCACTGTTAAGACCCATCATGCTGCCATTCTGAAGCAGGGAAGGCAGACCTCCATGGTGATAGCCTTCAGCTGTAATGCCACTCCCTTTAACGATTGTTGTGACTTCTTGCTCACATCTATCATTGCACTGTTGACACCGGAGGGTTTGCGGGCAAGGATGCGCTGCGAGGCTGTTAGACTCGTAGGAACCATTGACAAGTCCACCAAAAGGAACAAACGATTCCACCAAGCTGCAAATTACAAGATTGAAACTGTTAGGTCCAGTTGATGAAAGAAACTGCAGTACATGACACTATGACAGAAGCCAGACCAAGTACAATGAACTACTCCCTCCGTCCCAAAATAAGTGTCTCAACTTTATACTAACTCTAGTACAAAGTTGTACTAAGCTTTAGACACTTAGGGGCTGTTTGGATTGTGACGGCAACTTAGGTACAGCTAGTCATAACACTAATACATTTATGACCCCAATTTTAGCTGGGCATTAGAATTTCCGGTCAGAGAACAAATTTTGCTGCACTATTCGAAGCCTAACTCTTTCTCGTGAAAATGCATTTTTTTAGTGTCTCTTACCCTTTTCATCAAGCTGTTATAAATTGCAAGTGCATGGATTTTATGGCAATAAAACCTCTACTATATTGCCATGGTATAAATGTACCAACGAGCATCCAAAGGATCAAATGATATGAGAATTGAAATTTGGAAGATCAGCAAGCAAAACTTATCAGATAAGGAACAAACAGCGAGCCAAAGAATTACTGAAGAATATGGCTAGTACCCATCAAATAAAATTAAAAAGGATCAAATGATATGAGAATTGAAATTTGGAAGATCAGCAAGCAAAACTTATCAGATAAGGAACAAACAGCGAGCCAAAGAATTACTGAAGAATATGGCTAGTACCCATCAAATAAAATTAAAAACAAGATGGGTCGAATATCTGAAACTACTAGACATCACATTATCAACCCAGATGCAGTAAGTGCATATAAAGAATCTTCATGTAATAATCAAGTTTAGTTACTAATGTATCCAAAAGAATATACTGCATGGAAACACTCCGTGTCTTAAGCACCACTAGTCAATGATAAAACCATCATTGTATATTTTAGATAAGATGTTCGTGGACTCTTGGCTCTGACCAGTACAACCCAAATCATCTTTTAAGTATACTATCCGAATTCAAGATGAAACAGTTCTGAAAATTCGAGTTCCATTTTCCCCACCGCGGAACACTTGAATAGTACAGTATCAGAAAGAAAAGGAAAATGTGCAGAGAATGAACTGAACCATAGATGGAACAACCACAATAACACAGCTTCAGTTTGACGTACTTCATAATTTAAATACGGTAACAAGCATGAACACATTGACCGCTTAAGTAAGGATGTCCGGGCAGGTAAAACCACTATAAACTGTCGGCAGGAGAAAATGGTTCTACTAACTACATAGATTATATATTTAATAAAGACCTTATTGAGTAGTAATTACAGTACACTCAAATGAAGCATGCATCGCTGAAGAATACCCAATGCTACGATGGGCGTACACGCTTATATGGAATGAAAACATTAAACTAAAATCAAGGGCATAAACTACTACTAGTAGGTCATCAGACAAGAAGTATCGTACGTGTAGTAATTTCGAATTAAGAAACATCCAGATTATAAACTAAGCACCGAGACCAGTCAGCCACCAAATGGTTGCCAATCAAACCCTAAGCATAAACAATTACTATGAAAGATACTCCCTCCGTCCGGAAATACTTGTCATCAAAATGGATGAAAATGGATGTATCTACAACTAAAATACATCTAGATACATCCATTTCAATGACAAGTATTTCCGGACGGAGGGAGTATATATGTGCAAAAGTGAAAGGGCTTCTTCACCTTGCGGACTTGGATAAAGGAGATGCCGTGGTTGCCGGAGGCATGAGTCCGCCGGCGCGCACCGCCGTGATCGGCAGCAGCTGGAGCTCCCAGTCCTTGTCAACCAAGGGGAACTTGGACAGGAAGGTGAGGTAGGTCTCGTAGGTGGCCGACCACCCCATCACCCAGACACGCCCCTCTCTGTGCGTCTCCAGCACTCGCGTCACCTCCGCCACCACTCGGCGCCCCCTCTCCTGGAGCTCGCCGTCATCGGGGACCAGTTCTCTGAGGTCACCAACGCTTATGACGAGACCGGAGGTGGCGCTAGCCATCGCCGCCTCCACGCCGAGTTCTGTTTGGTCGATGGAGTTTGGACAGACGGGGAGGACGCGGTACGGCGAGGCCGCGGCGAAGTCTGCGGCGGCGGACGCGGCCCCGACACCGACGAGCATGGGGTTGCGACCCCGGGCGAGGATCTCGGCGATGCGGCGGCCGTTCTCCTCGCCGGCGCCGCCTGCGATGCTCCCGGCGGGCGAGGGCACGTCGGCGTCGTCGGCGGCGGCGAAGCTGCAGAGGAAGAGAGGCGGCGGGCGGGCCCGCGTAGGGAGGCGGCCGAGCAGCGGCATGGGCGGCGCGGGGCGGAGGATGGCGAGCTTGATGTCAGCGCTGCGGAAGCCGGCGTCGTCAAAGACGCGGCTGACGACGGGGTCGTCGAGGATGGCGAGCAGGAGCTGCGAGAGCTCGACCCTGACCTGCGAGGCGGCGGTGGCGGCCTGGAAGGCGGCCTGGTGGTAGAAGTGGTAGGTGTCCGGGTTGCGGCGCTGGTTGGCCTGCGAGCGCTTGATGGCCGCCATGAGCGAGTTGGACACGGGCGGCTCCGGCTGCTCGTCGGCGCCCGAGGCCGACGAGGAGGCGGAGGCGGAGGGGAGCCTGTCGAGGGAGACGGCGAAGCAGAGCTCGAGCGCCTTGAGCTGCACGCGCGGGGAGTAGGCGGCGCTGCGGGCCCGCGCGAGCGCGTCGCGGAGGAGCGGCGGGGCCTGCTGCGCGAGCAGCGCGGCGACGAGGTGGAGCGACGTGGTCTGCGCGTGCACCCTGCGGCGCGCGGAGACGACCGCGGCGTCGAGGGCCGTGACGGCCGCCGGCGAGAGGCACTGCCTCGCCGTGGGCACCGGCGTGGGCATCTCTCCGCGGGCGCACGGGCGGATTCGGGCGTGGACCTGGCTGGCTGGGATTACTGCCTTTCACCAGGCATGGGGCGGAAGCGTAAAACCAACCCCCGAGCCCGAGGGGTAAACCGCGACGAACGACAGCGAGAATCGCTTGGGATTTTCCGCTTCGCTTGCAGGTGAGAAGGGGAGAGGATAATAACCGGCTCGGAGAGAAGGTGGATTGCTTGCTTATAAACCACGACGGATATCTTCTTGTTCCTCTTTTTATGGCATCGGAGTGGGGAAATTTGGTGGAGTGGAGGTGGAGCATATATGCCGATGCGGCAGCCCTCGTCACACACTGTGTCTACTGTCTAGCGGTAGAGGCAGTGCAAGTGCGGATTGAGATCGAGATTCCTCCTCCTTTTAGCCATAAGCCCCGCTCGCCGTGCTCTGTCGTGTACTCCTCCCCATCCTAGCTGCCGCAGCATGATTGTTCCCTTCTATTTACCTCACACAATGGCATGAGATCATGTAGCCCAGCCCTAGATGCTCAAGGCAATGGGATCTAGCATAAGCTATGGGTACAGTCACAGGATGCATGCACACTGCCTCCATCTTGAATTCCCAGCTGTTGAAGTGCTCATATGGTCCTCCCATGATTTTTGCACCACCAATTATTGGCTACCGACGCGGTCCAACTACATGTTTGTAACTGGAATTTCAGCCATTTCTAGTTGAGGAATCCACCTTGAGCGGGCAAAAAACGTCTTTTTTTTTTTGTGTGTGTGTGTGGCTTGAGAAACAAACCGCATCTTTAGCTCGATGCAGACGTCTATTGTTCTGTTTATTGTTAGGCTTACATCACATTCGTTCGATTTTGTTGTCGACCCGTGTCATCCAAGGCGCGCCGAAAGATATTTGTGTGTCTCCAATTTGATTTGTTCCCCGTTTCCAGCCACACATGCATTTCGGTTTTAATGTGTTCCTCATATGAGTGGATTGAGCAATGTACATAGTATTTTTCTTTAATGATGGAAAGCAATGTACATAGTAGAGATAGGTCTAGAGAGAATCCACTAGAAATGTTGTCTTTGTGCTTACAGTGGGCTCTGGCCCTACCAATTAGTGACAAGTGGTGTGTGTGTGATGATGTTTAGATAACTTACAGAGAGGGACTTAGAATCTTATACGGTGTGCCACAATCCATATCGATGTGGACATAACTTACACAAAAAAATCATGAGAGTGATGCTTAACATTTTCCTACGAAAGAATGTAACTTATCAATTGCACTGTTGAAACAATTTGATGCACTGTATCTTTTCTCTTATCGCAAATTTTAGTGACATGATTGATCGTAGAAAGGTTATACATACACTAGCGCACAAGACGCTACTGGTGGCATGTCAAAAAACACCTTCGTGACATGTCGCCCCCACGCCATCGATACGCGCAACTGATAAAATATATTGGTGGTGTGCAGACCCCCACCCCCACGCCACCAATAACAAATATATCGGTGGCGTGTCACGTGGAGGCACGCCACCGGTACTGGATATACTGATGGCGTGTGATAACGAGTCACACAACCAGTAATATTCATCGCTGGTGGCATGTCATAATAGGGCCACACCACTAATTTGATATTTACACATAAAAGAAGCTACACGATGGTGTTTTCCTTGCCAAATGATAGCATTTTTCAGTTTAGTAGCAGCAGTAATATCATATAGCATCTAGGGTTGACATTACTGGTAGAGCCAAATGACATCATTTAAGTTCATCAAATTGTTAATTAACATGATATGACTTGTAACTAGCATATAACATGTTCAACGAAATACTAGCATACTATGACTAGATACCGTGCCTATTAACTAGATTCTTCGGCGTGATTCGGGGTTCTAGCCTGGAGAATCAGAACCAGAGGTGCAGCTTCCATCTCATAGTCTTGTGTAGGGGCTGTCCGGCCAGGTCAACCGAGATAGGTTCAATGTGCGAGACAAATGAAGTTCATGGTCGTTGACATTTTCATGAGAGATTCTTGAAATCTGATTTCACATCAATCTCAATTTTGAACTTCTCTAGGAAGTCACACCTCGCCTCGTAAGGGCATCTCCAAAGTGGACCCTCAAATCGCTTGCATCTGCCCGGACCGTGCTGTCCAGATGCATTTTGTCATCCAATTCAGTCCCGCATCGGTCCACCAACGCGTCTGGACTTCAGTTTTCCTACAAATTGGAGGCAAATAAAGGGGAGCTCTACAGGAGTCTAGACATCTGTTTGACTAATCCAAAGCAACCACGTATCCTCTTTCTGTCCGGATGGCGGAAAGCCGACGCTAATTTTTCTGCTTTTTGGTGGAAGCTGGCTAGCATTTGGCGGAAGCACTATTGTTTCACTTTTTTCTTCAAGTGCTACACCATTTTTTTCTTTTGTAAGTGATCACTATGGTGGAAGCTGGTCACAATGGCGGAAGGCACTGAAATTTTCAAGTCATAATGGCGGAAGGCCATTAGCCAATGGCGGAAAGCACTAAATTGTTTCAGTTTTTTATTTGAAGTGGTATACTTTCTTTTCATTTTTCAAGTGCTCACACTAGACCGAGCGATAATTTTTTTTGCTCAAATTTGTATGCTGGCACAGATGGTTGGCCGACTCCTGTATCAGTGTCCGGACACTGGTCTGGACCAATTTTCAGACAAACATTGTGTCCTTTTGCGGGTCGGCGATGGAGATGCCCTAAGGACGACCTGGGCAAAACTAAAAGAAAACAATAACTCGGCACTTTTGGGAGCAACTATGAAAATCAGTCCAACATGTTGAATTAAAACATATCTTCCTAGTTATGAAGTCGTTTGGAACATCTATGAAGAACCTCTTGTCCTTCTGGCATCTGACTTGACTGCAGTTAACGCACATGTGATCCATTCCTTGCATTCATGTTGACAAATTAAATAGACATCGATCATGATAAAAAATGATTAACTAAAGATGCTAGAGAAACATGAACAAGGCAATTTTTCAAAGAAACATGAAGAAAACACGTATATCTAGGTTCATTGCATAATTTAAACACTACAACAATAAATAAACAGGGCTACAACCTTGCACAATTCAAACATAAAACATCCATAAGTTTAAACAGTCCAATATGATCAGCTAAAGGTAACAACTAATTAAACTCTTGGGACCCACGGTCGTCCTCTGATATCGCGACGATTCTGGATTCCGTGCAAGGAAGCAACAGGCGTGTGCTTTGGAGTTGTATTGGCACTCTGTTTTGGGCTATGTGGCTCACTAGAAATAAATTAGCGATCGAGGGGATCTTTCCGACTCACCCTGCTAACATCATCTACAAATGCAACCTCTTCCTACAGCAATGGAGTCTGTTGGCGAGGCGCAAGGATGCTGAGAAACTGAAGCAAGCTCAAGATCGTCTTCGTCAGGTCTATGTTTTGGCAAGGGAGCCAGCAGCCACTTCTACGTCGTGAAGTAGTCCTTTTGTCGTTCGAGCGAGCCTGCGTGCTCTATGCTTTGGCCAATGGCCATGTAATCTGCCCGCTCGTGCTTCTTTTGGCCGTCTGAACTCTCTAGTTTCCGTAGCTACTCGGCCTGAGCCTCCGTGCTCTTTTCCGTTCGACTATGACTTGTGTGTTACGCTGCCTTGATGTGGGCTTTATTAATTTAAAGTCGGACGCTTCTAGCGTCTTCGTTCTAAAAAACAACTAATTACTAGTTATGATGAACTAACTGTTGGAAATATGCCCTAGAGGCAATAATAAAAGTATTATTATATTTCAATGTTCATGATAAATGTCTTTTATTCATGCTATAACTGTATTATCCGGAAATCGTAATACACGTGTGAATACTTAGACCACAATATGTCCCTGGTGAGCCTCTAGTTGACTAGCTCGTTGTGATCAACAGATAGTCATGGTTTCCTGACTATGGACATTGGATGTCGTTGATAACGGGATCACATCATTAGGAGAATGATGTGATGGACAAGACCCAATCCTAAGCATAGCATAAAAGATCGTGTAGTTCGTTTTGCTAGAGCTTTGCCAGTGTCAAGTATCTCTTCCTTCGACCATGAGATCGTGTAACTCCCGGATACCGTAAGAGTGCCTTGGGTGTATCAAACGTCACAACGTAACTGGGTGACTATAAAGGTGCATTACAGATATCTCCGAAAGTATCTGTTGGGTTGACACGGATCGAGACTGGGATTTGTCACTCCGTATGACGGAGAGGTATCTCTGGGCCCACTCGGTAATGCATCATCATAATGAGCTCAATGTGACCAAGGTGTTGGACACGGGATCATGCATTACGGTACGAGTAAAGTGACTTGCCGGTAATGAGACTGAACAAGGTATTGGGATACCGACGATCGAGTCTCGGGCAAGTAACGTACCGATTGACAAAGGGAATTGCATACAGGGCTTGATCGAATCCTCGACATCGTGGTTCATCCGATGACAACATCGAGGAGCATGTGGGAGCCATCATGGGTATCTAGATCCCGCTGTTGGTTATTGACTGAGAGCGTCTCAGTCATGTCTGCATGTCTCCCGAACTCGTAGGGTCTACACACTTAAGGTTCGGTGACGCTAGGGTTATTAGGAAGACTAGTATGTGACTACCGAATGTTGTTCGGAGTCCCGGATGGGATCCTGGACGTCACGAGGAGATCCGGAAGGGTCCGGAGGTAAAGATTTATATATGGGAAGTTGTCAAACGGACACCGGGAAGTTTCGGGGTCATACCGGTATTGTACCGGGGCCACCGGAAGGGTTCCGGGGGTCCACCGGGAGGGGCCACTCCTCCCGGGGGGCCACATGGGCTGCGTGGGGCAGGGAGCCAGCCCCTGGTGGGCTGGCCGCACCCCCTCCCTTGGGTCCATGCGCCTAGGGTTGAGGGGGGAACCCTAGAGGGGGCGCCCCCCTTGACTTGGGGGGCAAGCCACCCTCTCCCCTCTCCCCTAGGCCGCCGCACCCCCCCTAGATGGGTTCTAGGGGGCCGGCCCCCTTCTCCCTTCCCCCTATAAATAGAGGGGTGAGGGGAGGGCAGCCGAACCACCCTCCAAGGCGCAGCCCTCCCCTCCCCAACACCTCTCCTCCTCCGTTGTGTGCTTGGCGAAGCCCTGTCGGAGTACTGCCTCTTCACCATCACCACGCCGTCGTGCTGCCGGTGGAGCTGTCTTCCTCAACCTCTCCTTCCCCCTTGCTGGATCAAGAAGGAGGAGACGTCTCCCGTCCCGTACGTGTGTTGAACGCGGAGGTGCTGTCCGTTCAGCACTTGGTCATCGGTGATTCGAATCACGTCGAGTACGACTACATCATCACCTTGCAAGCTTCCGCACGTGATCTACAAGTGGTATGTAGATGCAAACTCTCTCCCTTGACTCGTTGCTTAGATGAACTCATAGATGGATCTTGGTGAAACCGTAGGAAAAATTTTAATTTTCTGCAACGTTCCCCAACAGTGGCATCATGAGCTAGGTCTATGCGTAGTTCTCTTTGCACGAGTAGAACACAATTTTGTTGTGGGCGTGGATTTTGTCATCTTACTTGCCTCTACTAGTCTTTTCTTGCTCAACGGTATTGTGGGATGAAGCGGCCCGGACCAACCTTACACGTACGCTTACGTGAGACCGGTTCCACCGACTGACATGCACTAGTTGCATAAGGTGGCTGGCGGGTGTCTGTCTCTCCCACTTTAGTTGGAGCGGAATCGATGAACAGGGCCCTTATGAAGGGTAAATAGAAGTTGACAAAATCATGTTGTGGTGATTCGTAGGTAAGAAAACGTTCTTGCTAGAACCCAATTGCAGCCACGTAAAAGATGCAACAACAATTAGAGGACGTCTAACTTGTTTTTGCAGCGATTGATCATGTGATGTGATATGGCCAGAAGTTGTGATGAATGATGAATTGTGATGTATGAGATCATGTTCTTTGTAATAGGATTCACGACTTGCATGTCGATGAGTATGACAACCGGCAGGAGCCATAGGAGTTGTCTTTATTTTTTGTATGACCTGCGTGTCATTGAATAACGCCATGTAAACTACTTTACTTTATTGCTAAACGTTAGTCATAGAAGTAGAAGTAGTCGTTGGCGTGAAAACTTCATGAAGACACGATGATGGAGATCATGATGATGGAGATCATGGTGTCAAGCCGGTGACAAGATGATCATGGAGCCCCGAAGATGAAGATCAATGGAGCTATATGATATTGGCCATATCATGTCACAACTATATAATTGCATGTGATGTTTATTATGTTTATGCATCTTGTTTACTTAGGACGACGGTAGTAAATAAGATGATCCCTTACAAAAATTTCAAGAAGTGTTCTCCCCTAACTGTGCACCGTTGCTACAGTTCGTCGCTTCTAAGCACCACGTGATGATCGGGTGTGATGGATTCTTACGTTCACATACAACGGGTGTAAGACAGTTTTACACAGCGAAAACACTTAGGGTTAACTTGACGAGCCTAGCATGTGAAGACATGGCCTCGGAACACGGAGACCGAAAGGTCGAACACGAGTCGTATGGAAGATACGATCAACATGAGAATGTTCACCGACGATGACTAGTCCGTCTCACGTGATGATCGGACACGGGCTAGTCGACTCGGATCGTGTAACACTTAGATGACTAGAGGGATGTCTAATCTAAGTGGGAGTTCATAATTTGATTAGAACTTTATTATCATGAACTTAGTCTAAAACCTTTGCAAATATGTCTTGTAGATCAATGGCCAACGCTAATGTCAACATGAACTTCAACGCGTTCCTAGAGAAAACCAAGCTGAAAGATGATGGCAGCAACTATACGGACTGGGTCCGGAACCCGAGGATCATCCTCATAGCTGCCAGGAAACAATATGTCCTAGAAGGACCGCTAGGTGACGCTCCCGTCCCAGAGAACCAAGACATTATGAATGCTTGGCAGTCTCGTGCTGATGATCACTCCCTCGTTCAGTGTGGCATGCTTTACAGCTTAGAACCGGGGCTCCAAAAGCGTTTTGAGCACCACGGAGCATATGAGATGTTCGAAGAGCTGAAACTAGTTTTTCAATCTCATGCCCGGGTCGAGAGATATGATGTCTCCGACAAGTTCTACAGTAGTAAGATGGAGGAAAACAGTTCTGTCAGTGAACACATCCTGAAGATGTCTGGGTTGCACAACCGTATGACCCAGCTGAACATTAACCTCCCAGATGAGGCGGTCATTGACAGAATCCTCCAGTCGCTCCCACCAAGCTACAAGAGCTTTGTGATGAACTACAACATGCAGGGGATGGAAAAGACCATTCCTGAAGTGTTCTCGATGCTGAAGTTAGCAGAGGCTAAAATCAAGAAAGAACATCAAGTGTTGATGGTCAATAAGACCACTAAGTTCAAGAAGGGCAAGGGTAAGAAGAACTTCAAGAAGGACGACAAAGATGTTGCCGCGCCTGGTAAGCCAGTTACCGGGAAGAAGTCAAAGAATGGACCCAAGCCTGAGACTGAGTGCTTTTATTGCAAGGGGAAGGGTCACTGGAAGCGGAATTGCCCCAAATACTTAGCGGATAAGAAGGCCGGCAACACCAAAGGTATATTTGATATACATGTGATTGATGTGTACCTTACCAGTACTCGTAGTAACTCCTGGGTATTTGATACCGGTGCCGTTTCTCATATTTGTAACTCACAGCAGGAGCTGCGGAATAAACGGAGACTGGCAAAGGACGAGGTGACGATGCGCGTCGGGAATGGTTCCAGAGTCGATGTGATCGCCGTCGGCACGCTGCCTCTACATTTACCTACGGGATTAGATTTGAACCCTAATAATTGTTATTTAGTGCCAAGTTTGAGCATGAACATTGTATCTGGATCTCGTTTAATACGAGATGGCTACTCATTTAAGTCTGAGAATAATGGTTGTGCGATTTATATGAGAGACATGTTTTATGGTCATGCTCCGATGGTCAATGGTTTATTCTTAATGAATCTCGAGCGTAATATTACACATGTTCATAGTGTAGATGCCAAAAGATTTAAAGTTGATAACGATAGTCCCACATACTTGTGGCACTGCCGCCTTGGTCACATTGGTGTCAAGCGCATGAAGAAGCTCCATGCCGATGGACTTTTAGAGTCTCTTGATTATGAATCGTTTGACACGTGCAAACCATGCCTTTTGGGCAAAATGACCAAGACTCCGTTCTCCGGAACAATGGAGCGAGCAACCAACTTGTTGGAAATCATACATACCGATGTGTGCGGTCCAATGAGCGTTAAGGCTCGCGGAGGATATCGTTATGTTCTCACTCTCACAGATGACTTGAGTAGATATGGGTATGTCTACTTAATGAAACACAAGTCTGAGACCTTTGAAAAGTTCAAGGAATTTCAGAATGAGGTAGAGAATCAACGTGACCGAAAGATAAAATTCTTACGATCAGATCGTGGAGGAGAATACTTAAGTCACGAATTTGGTACACACTTAAGGAAATGTGGAATCGTTTCACAGCTCACGTCGCCTGGAACACCTCAGCGAAACGGTGTGTCCGAACGTCGTAATCGCACCCTATTGGATATGGTGCGGTCTATGATGTCTCTTACCGATTTACCGCTATCATTTTGGGGATACGCTCTAGAGACAGCTATATTCACTTTAAATAGGGCACCGTCTAAATTCGTTGAGACGACACCGTATGAATTATGGTTTGGAAAGAAACCTAAGCTGTCGTTTCTAAAAGTTTGGGGATGCGATGCTTATGTCAAGAAACTTCAACCTGAAAAGCTCGAACCCAAGTCGGAAAAATGCGTATTCATAGGATACCCTAAGGAAACTGTCGGGTATACCTTCTACTTAAGATCCGAAGGCAAGATCTTTGTTGCCAAGAACGGATGCTTTCTGGAAAAAGAGTTTCTCTCGAAAGAAGTAAGTGGGAGTAAAGTAGAACTCGATGAAGTACTACCTCTTGAGCGGGAAAGTGGCGCAGCGCAGGAAACCGTTCCTGTGATGCCCACACCAACTGAAGAGGAAAACAATGATGATGATCAAGGTACTTCGGATCAAGTTACTGCTGAACTTCGTAGGTCCACTAGGACACGTTCCGCACCAGAGTGGTACGGCAACCCTGTCCTGGAAATCATGTTGTTAGACAACAATGAACCTTCGAACTATGAAGAAGCGATGGCGGGCCCGGATTCCAACAAATGGCTTGAAGCCATGAAATCCGAGATAGAATCCATGTATGAAAACAAAGTATGGACTTTGACAGACTTGCCCGATGATCAGTGAGCGATAGAAAACAAATGGATCTTTAAGAAGAAGACGGACGCGGATGGTAATGTTACAATCTATAAGGCTCGACTTGTCGCTAAGGGTTATCGACAAGTTCAAGGGATTGACTACGACGAGACTTTCTCTCCCGTAGCGAAGCTGAAGTCCGTCCGAATCATGTTAGCAATTGCCGCATACTATGATTATGAGATATGGCAAATGGACGTCAAAACGGCATTCCTTAACGGGCATCTTAAGGAACAACTGTATATGATGTAGCCGGAAGGTTTTATCGATCCTAAGAACGCTAACAAAGTATGCAAGCTCCAGCGATCCATTTATGGACTGGTGCAAGCATCTCGGAGTTGGAACATTCGCTTTGATGAGATGATCAAAGCGTTTGGGTTTATGCAGACTTATGGAGAAGCCTGTGTTTACAAGAAAGTGAGTGGGAGCTCTGTAGCATTTCTCATATTATATGTAGATGACATACTCTTGATGGGAAATAATATAGAATTTCTGGACAGCATTAAGGCCTACTTGAATAAGTGTTTTTCAATGAAGGACCTTGGAGAAGTTGCTTATATATTAGGCATCAAGATCTATAGAGATAGATCGAGACGCCTCATAGGTCTTTCACAAAGCACATACCTTGATAAAATTTTGAAGAGGTTCAAAATGGATCAGTCCAAGAAGGGGTTCTTGCCTATGTTACAAGGTGTGAGATTGAGCTCGGCTCAGTCACCGACCACGGCAAAAGATAAAGAAGAGATGAGTGTCATCCCCTATGCTTCAGCCATAGGATCTATTATGTATGCTATGCTGTGTACCAGACCCGATGTAAACCTTGCCGTAAGTTTGGTAGCAAGATACCAAAGTAATCCCGGCAAGGAACACTGGACAGCGGTCAAGAATATCCTGAAGTACCTGAAAAGGACGAAGGACATGTTTCTCGTTTATGGAAGAGACGAAGAGCTCGTCGTAAAGGGTTACGTCGACGCTAGCTTCGACTCAGATCTGGATGACTCTAAGTCACAAACCGGATACGTGTATATGTTGAATGGTGGAGCAGTAAGCTGGTGCAGCTGCAAGCAGAGCGTCGTGGCGGGATCTACGTGTGAAGCGGAGTACATGGCAGCCTCGGAGGCAGCGCATGAAGCGATTTGGGTGAAGGAGTTCATCACCGACCTAGGAGTCATACCCAATGCGTCGGGGCCGATCAAACTCTTCTGTGACAACACTGGAGCTATTGCCCTCGCCAAGGAGCCCAAGTTTCACAAGAAGACCAGGCACATCAAGCGTCGTTTCAACTCCATCCGTGAAAATGTTCAAGATGGAGACATAGAGATTTGCAAAGTGCACACGGATCTGAATGTCGCAGATCCACTGACTAAACCTCTCTCGCGTGCGAAACATGATCAACACCAGAACTCTATGGGTCTTCGATTCATCACAATGTAACTAGATTGGTGACTCTAGTGCAAGTGGGAGACTGTTGGAAATATGCCCTAGAGGCAATAATAAAAGTATTATTATATTTCAATGTTCATGATAAATGTCTTTTATTCATGCTATAACTGTATTATCCGGAAACCGTAATACACGTGTGAATACTTAGACCACAATATGTCCCTAGTGAGCCTCTAGTTGACTAGCTCGTTGTGATCAACAGATAGTCATGGTTTCCTGACTATGGACATTGGATGTCATTGATAACGGGATCACATCATTAGGAGAATGATGTGATGGACAAGACCCAATCCTAAGCATAGCATAAAAGATCGTGTAGTTCGTTTTGCTAGAGCTTTGCCAGTGTCAAGTATCTCTTCCTTCGACCATGAGATCGTGTAACTCCCGGATACCGTAAGAGTGCCTTGGGTGTATCAAACGTCACAACGTAACTGGGTGACTATAAAGGTGCATTACAGGTATCTCCCAAAGTATCTGTTGGGTTGACACGGATCGAGACTGGGATTTGTCACTCCGTATGACGGAGAGGTATCTCTAGGCCCACTCGGTAATGCATCATCATAATGAGCTCAATGTGACCAAGGTGTTGGACACGGGATCATGCATTACGGTACGAGTAAAGTGACTTGCCGGTAACGAGACTGAACAAGGTATTGGGATACCGACGATCGAGTCTCGGGCAAGTAACGTACCGATTGACAAAGGGAATTGCATACAGGGTTTGATCGAATCCTCGACATCGTGGTTCATCCGATGACAACATCGAGGAGCATGTGGGAGCCATCATGGGTATCCAGATCCCGCTGTTGGTTATTGACTGAGAGCGTCTCGGTCATGTCTGCATGTCTCCCGAACCCGTAGGGTCTACACACTTAAGGTTCGGTGACGCTAGGGTTATTAGGAAGACTAGTATGTGACTACCGAATGTTGTTCGGAGTCTCGGATGGGATCCTGGACGTCACGAGGAGATCCGGAAGGGTCCGGAGGTAAAGATTTATATATGGGAAGTTGTCAAACGGACACCGGGAAGTTTCGGGGTCATACCGGTATTGTACCGGGGCCACCGGAAGGGTTCCGGGGGTCCACCAGGAGGGGCCACTCCTCCCGGGGGGCCACATGGGCTGCGTGGGGCAGGGAGCCAGCCCCTGGTGGGCTGGCCGCACCCCCTCCCTTGGGCCCATGCGCCTAGGGTTGAGGGGGGAACCCTAGAGGGGGCGCCCCCCTTGACTTGGGGGGCAAGCCACCCTCTCCCCTCTCCCCTAGGCTGCCGCACCCCCCCTAGATGGGTTCTAGGGGGCCGGCCCCCTTCTCCCTTCCCCCTATAAATAGAGGGGTGAGGGGAGGGCAGCCGAACCACCCTCCAAGGCGCAGCCCTCCCCTCCCCAACACCTCTCCTCCTCCGTTGTGTGCTTGGCGAAGCCCTGTCGGAGTACTGCCTCTTCACCATCACCACACCGTCGTGCTGCCGGTGGAGCTGTCTTCCTCAACCTCTCCTTCCCCCTTGCTGGATCAAGAAGGAGGAGACGTCTCCCGTCCCGTACGTGTGTTGAACGCGGAGGTGCTGTCCGTTCAGCACTTGGTCATCGGTGATTCGAATCACGTCGAGTACGACTACATCATCACCTTGCAAGCTTCCGCACGCGATCTACAAGTGGTATGTAGATGCAAACTCTCTCCCTTGACTCGTTGCTTAGATGAACTCATAGATGGATCTTGGTGAAACCGTGGGAAAAATTTTAATTTTCTGCAACGTTCCCCAACACTAACCCCTCTAATAAAATTTCCGTTGAGTTTTATGTGGATGAAGTGTTTAAAGACCGAGGGGAGACATCGATATAAGGGGAATAAGAAGGAGTAAGAGTTCAAGCTTGGGGATGCCCAAGGCACCCCAAGTAAATATCCAAGGAGACTCAAACATCTAAGCTTGGGTAAACATCAAAAGGAATCCCCTCTTTCTTCCTCGACAATTATCGGTATGTCTCAGTTTTATTTTGTTCATATAATATGCGTAAATTCTTGGAGGTCTTTTATCTTTATTTTCCCTTTTTCTTTTAGTGATGCGCTATGATGGTATGGGATAGTCCTTGGTGGATTTATAGAATGCTCTTTGCATTTCACTTATACCTTTTGAGTATGGCTTTATAGAATGTTGCGTGTGCTTCACGTATATCTTTTGAAGTTTGGATTCTCGTTTCTCTACACTTATAATACTATTATTAATAGAATGCTCTTTTTCTCCACTTATATTTGATAGAGCTCAGTCGATTATTTTGTAGAAAGGATTAAAACTCTCTTGCTTCACTTTATCTTTTTGGAGAGTTGAATATAAAATGGATATTTACATGGTTGGTCATAGGTATGTATGGGTGGTATATATAAAAACTTGCATAAAATTTGTACATCATTGAACATGATAAGTTTCATTCTTTGCAATAGTTTGAGGTAGTAATATGTGATTGTGTGGGTGAATAGTTAAGATATAGTACAAATATTGGTGTTAAGATTTGTGTGTATTAGCGAAGAAGTCTAAGTGTAAGAGATATCTTAAAGTGGCTCTCATGTGTGTATTGCTAGGTGGCGCGCGATGGTTGCCTCCTACTAACCTCATCCCTAGGGGCATGAGGGTTGTGCCTGCTTTGGTATGGGCTACTAGGTCTCCTCAATAAGTACTTGAGTTCTTTATGACTAATGTGAGTTTTTCGGTCTTTTGTGCACTTCAACCTATCCATATTTTGCTAGCCTATTCGATATCGTGCATTCTCCACTCTCACCTTGAGACATGGTGCATATTTCATCGGTGCATCCAACTCCATGATATGATATGCTCTCTTACACATAAGCCACATTGTATCTTTCTCAAAACAGTCACCATACCTACCTATTATGGCATTTTCATAGCTATCCTGAGATATATTGCCATGCAACTATTATTACTATTCATTACATGAATTGAGCATTCATTGTCATTTTTCCTTTCATGATCATATAAAGCTGACATGATATTTGTGCCAAATCCACCATTCATCATTGTATACATGTTACGCTAGATCATTGCACATCCTGGTACACTTCCAAAGGCATTTTTTTGTGGTCATCCTTTTCAGCTTTTGAGTTGTAAGTAAATAAAAGGGTGATGATCATCACTATTAGAGTGTGACCCTACCTGTGAGGATATGAGTTGGAGGAGACCCATGATTCCTTGAAAAAGAGGGGAATAGGACCATGAGGCCAATTATGACAAAAAAACCAAAAAAGAGAACAAAAAATATAGAAAAAGAGAGAAGGGGCATACTGTTGGGGATCGTTGCAGAAATTAAAAAAATTCTACGCATCACCAAGATCAATCTATGGAGTAACTAGCAACGAGAGAGAGGGGAGTGCATCTTCATACCCTTGAAGATCGCGAGTCAGAAGCGTTGCAAGAACGCGGTTGGAGGAGTCGTACACGCAGCGATTCAGATCGCGGTCGATTCCGATCTAAGCGCCGAACAACAGCGCCTCCGCGTTCAACACACGTGCAGCCCAGTGACGTCTCTCGCGCCTTGATCCAGCAAGGAGGAGGGAGAGGTTGAGGAAGAAGGCTCCAGAAGCAGCACGACGGCGTGGTGGTGATGGAGTGGCAGTTCTCCGGTAGGGCTTCGCCAAGCTCACGCGGAGGAGGAGAGGTGTTGGGAGGTAGGGCTGTGCCGAGAGAGAGAGACTCATGTCCTTGGCAGCCCCAAAACCCCCACTATATATAGGAGGAGGGGAGGAGGGTGCGCCCCCTCTTGGGTTCCCACCCCTAGGGGGCGGCAGCCCTAGATGGGATGGAGGGGGGCGGCCAAGAGAGGGAGAGAGGGGGCGCCCTAGGGTGGGTCTTAGGCCCATCTGCGCCTAGGGTTTCCCCTCTCTCCTCTTTGTTGCGCCTTGGGCATTGGTGGGAGGTGCACCAGCCCACTCAAGGGCTGGTTCCCTCCCACTCTTGGCCCATGCAAGCCTCCGAGGCTGGTGGTCCCTCTCGGTGGACCCCCGGAACCCTTCCGGTGGTCCCGGTACATTACCGGTGACGCCCGAAATACTTCCGGTGTCCAAAACCTCACTTCCTATATATAATTCTTTACCTCCGGACCATTCCGGAACTCCTCGTGACGTCCGGGATCTCATCCGGGACACCGAACAACATTCGGCAACCACATACAAACTTTCCCTATAACCCTAGCGTTATCGAACCTTAAGTGTGTAGACCCTGCGGGTTCGGGAGGCATGTAGACATGACCGAGACATCTCTACGGTCAATAACCAACAGCGGGATCTGGATACCCATGTTGGCTCCCACATGTTCCACGATGATCTCATCGGATGAACCACGATGTCGGGGATTCAAGCAATCCCATATACAATTCCCTTTGTCAATCGGTACGCTACTTGCCCGAGATTCGATCATCGGTATCCCAATACCTCGTTCAATCTCGTTACCGGCAAGTCACTTTACTCATTCCGTAATGCATGATCCTTGAGCTCATTATGATGATGCATTATCGAGTGGGCCCAGAGATACCTCTCCGTCATACGGAGTGACAAATCCTAGTCTTGATTCGTGCCAACCCAACAGACACTTTCGGAGATACATGTAGTGCACCTTTATAGCCACCCAGTTACGTTGTGACATTTGGTACACCCAAAGCATTCCTACGGCATCCGGGAGTTGCACAATCTCATGTTCTAAGGAAATGATGCTTGACATTAGAAAAGCTCTTAGCAAACGAACTACACGATCTTGTGCTATGCTTAGGATTGGGTCTTGTCCATCACATCATTCTCCCATTGATGTGATCCTGTTATCAATGGCATCCAATGTCCATAGTCAGGAAACCATTACCATCTGTTGATCAACGAGCTAGTCAACTAGAGGCTCACTAGGGACTTGTTGTGGTCTATGCATTCACACATGTATTATGGTTTCCAGTCAATACAATTATAGCATGAACAATAGACAATTATCATGAACAAGGAAATATAATAATAACTATTTTATTATTGCCTCTAGGGCATATTTCCAAAATTCTCCCACTTGCACTAGAGTCAATAATCTATTTCACATCATTATGTGATTGTAATGAATCCAACACCCATGGGGTTTGATCATATCTCGCTTGTGAGAGAGGTTATTAGTCAATGGGTCTGAACCTTTCAGATCCGTGTGTACTTTACAAATCTCTATGTCATCTTGTAGATGCAGCTACCACGCGCTATTTGGAGCTATTCCAAATAACCGTTCTACTATATGAATCTGGTTTACTACTCATAGTCATCCAGATTAGTATCAAAGTTTGCATCGACGTAACCCTTTACGACGAACTCTTTTACCACCTCCATAATCGAGAAAATTCCTTAGTCCACTAGTTACTAAGGATAACTTTGATCGCTGTCTTGTGATCCATTTCTAGATCACTCTTGTACCCCTTGACTGACTCATGGCAAGGCACACTTCAGGTGCGGTACACAACATAGCATAGTGTAGAGCCTATGTCTAAAGCATAGGGGACGACCTTCATCCTTTCTCTCTCTTCTACAGTGGTCAGGTAAGTCTTACTCAATACTCACACCTTATAACACAGCCAAGAACTCCTTCTTTGCCGATCTATTTTGAACTCCTTCAAAATCTTGTCAGGGAGCATATTCATTTGAAAGTACTATCAAGCGATTTTGATCTATCCTTAAGATCTTGATGCTCAATGTTCAAGTAGCTTAATCCAGGTTTTCCATTGAAAAACACTTTTCAAATAACCCTATATGCTTTCCAGAAATTCTACATCATTTCCGATCAACAATATGTCAACAACATATACTCATCAGAAATGCTATAGTGCTCCCACTCACTTCTTTGGAAATACAAGTTTCTCATAAACTTTGTATGAACACAAAATCTTTGATCATCTCATCAAAGCGTATATTCCAACTCCGAGATGCTTACTCCAGTCCTTAGAAGGATTACTCGAGCTTTGCATACTTGTTAGCATCTTTCAGGATTGACAAAACCTTATGGTTGTATCACATACAACTTTTCCTGAAGAAAATCATCAAGTTAATAATGTTTTGACATCTGTCGGATTTCGGGTTCCGGCAGACCCTTGAGGTTCGAACACTGGGGTGCGCACGGAGATTCAACCCTCTGCCGGCTCGCTCCTCGCCTAATCGCTAAGATCTTGACTAAAAAACTGAACAACACAAGAGACACAAGATTTATACTGGTTCAGGCCACCATTGTGGTGTAATACCCTACTCCAGTGTGTGGTGTGGTGGATTGCCTCTTGGGCTTG
This sequence comes from Triticum dicoccoides, assembly GCF_002162155.2. Taxonomy (NCBI): domain Eukaryota; kingdom Viridiplantae; phylum Streptophyta; class Magnoliopsida; order Poales; family Poaceae; genus Triticum; species Triticum dicoccoides. The sequence continues at coordinate 296,351,651 of NC_041389.1, forward strand.
ATGATGAACAATACAAAGGGAGAACAGCCTCGCGAGGGTCTGTTCTTGGCTGGCGCGATGAACTGCTAGGGGGAGTTCAGTCGCCTCTCTCTCTCCTTCCGTGTCTTTCTATCCTTGTTCTCTCGATGCCCTACCCTGCGGGTGGCTAGTCCTATTTATAGGCAAAGGCCCTGGGCCTCTTCCCAAATATTGAGCGGGAAGGGCGCCAACAATTGTCCATTTTGAAGGGGAACAGCGGGTACACTTATCCTGACTAAAGTTGGTCCTCGCCTATCAAAGGCTCTGGTGATGACGCCGGCTTGGGCTCCACAACGACTTCCTTCCGGCCGTTGGGCTGGTCTTGGTCTTGTTGCACCGAAATGGACGCCTTTGCTTGATGCTCTCGCCTACGCTTGCTCCCTTTGCACCAAAGAGGAAAGGAGGACACTGCGCGGGCTGGCGCCCGACTGGCACCCTTGGTTGTCATGGCTTGAGTCATGGGCACCTCGCGAGGTACCCTTGAAGGAAATATGCCCTAGAGGCAATAATAAAGTTATTATTTATTTCCTCATATCATGATAAATGTTTATTATTCATGCTAGAATTGTATTAACCGGAAACATGATACATGTGTGAATACATAGACAAACATAACGTCACTAGTATGCCTCTACTTGACTAACTCATTAATCAAAGATGGTTACGTTTCCTAACCATAGGCATGTGTTGTCATTTGATTAATGGGATCACATCATTAGGAGAATGATGTGATTGACATGACCCATTCCGTTAGCCTAGCACTTGATCGTTTAGTATATTGCTATTGCTTTCTTCATGACTTATACATGTTCCTGTAACTATGAGATTATGCAACTCCCGTTTACCGGAGGAACACTTTGGGTACTATCAAACGTCACAATGTAACTGGGTGATTATAAAGGAGTACTATAGGTGTCTCCAAAGGTACATGTTGAGTTGGCATATTTCGAGATTAGGTTTTGTCACTCTGATTGTCGGAGAGGTATCTCTGGGCCCTCTCGATAATGCACATCACTATAAGCCTTGCAAGCAAGGTAGCTAATGAGTTAGTTACGGAATGATGCATTATGTAACGAGTAAAGAGACTTGCCGGTAACGAGATTGAACTAGGTATTGGATACCGACGATCAAATCTCGGGTAAGTAACATACCGATGACAAAGGGAACAGCGTATGTTGTTATGCGGTTTGACCGATAAAGATCTTCGTAGAATATGTAGGAACCAATATGTGCATCCAGGTTCCGCTATTGGTTATCGACCAAGAATAGTTCTAGGTCATGTCTACATAGTTCTCGAACCCGTAGGGTCCGCACGCTTAACATTACGATGACAGTTTTATTATGAGTTTATAAGTTTTGATGTACCAAAGTTTGTTCGGAGTCCCGGATGTGATCACGGACATGACGAGGAGTCTCGAAATGGTCGAGACATAAAGATTGATATATTGGACGACTATATTCAGACACCGCAAGTGTTCCGGGTGATTTCAGAGAAAACCGGAGTGCCGGAGGGGTTACCGGAACCCCCCGGGGAAGTATTGGGCCTTAGTGGGCCTGAGGGGAGAGAGAGGGCAGCAGCCCAAGAGGTGGCGTGCCCCCTCCCATGGGGAGTCCGAATTGGACTAGGGGAGGGGGGCGCGGCCCCTCTTTCCCTCTCCCTCTCCCTCTCTTTCCTTCCCCCTTCCTCCTTCCTAGTTGGACTAGGAAAGGGGAGTCCTACTCCCACTAGGAGGAGGACTCCCCCCTCCTTGGCACGCCCCCTAGGGCCGGCCGGCCTCCCCCTTGCTCCTTTATATACGGGGGCGGGGGGCACCCTAGAGACAGACAAGTTGATCTACGGATGGTTCATCAGCCGTGTGCGGTGCCCCCCTCCACCATATTCCACCTCGATCATATCGTCGCGGAGTTTAGGCGAAGCCCTGCGCCGCTAGAGGATCATCATCGTCACCACGCCGTCGTGCTGACGGAATTCATCCCCGAAGCTTTGCTGGATCGGAGCCCGGGGATCGTCATCGAGCTGAACGTGTGCTGAACTCGGAGGTGCCGTACGTTCGGTACTTGGATCGGTCGGATCGTGAAGACGTACGACTACATCAACCACGTTGTCATAACGCTTCCGCTTTCGGTCTACGAGGGTACGTGGACACACTCTCCCCTCTCGTTGCTATGCCATCACCATGATCTTGCGTGTGCGTAGGAATTTTTTTGAAATTACTACGTTCCCCAACAGTGGCATCCGAGCCTAGGTTTTATGCGCTGATGTTATATGCACGAGTAGAACACAAGTGAGTTGTGGGCGATACAAGTCATACTGCTTACCGGCATGTCATACTTTGGTTCGGCGGTATTGTGAGATGAAGCGGCCCGGACCGACATTACGTGTACGCTTACGCGAGACTGGTTTCACCGTTACGAGCACTCGTGCTTAAAGGTGGCTAGCGGGTGTATGTCTCTCTCACTTTAGCTGAATCGAGTGTGGCTACGCCCGGTCCTTGCGAAGGTTAAAACAGCACTAACTTGACAAACTATCGTTGTGGTTTTGATGCGTAGGTAAGAACGGTTCTTGCTAAGCCCGTAGCAGCCACGTAAAATTTGTAACAACAAAGTAGAGGACGTCTAACTTGTTTTTGCAGGGCATGTTGTGATGTGATATGGTCAAGACGTGATGCTATATTTTATTGTATGAGATGATCATGTTTTGTAACCGAAGTTATCGGCAACTGGCAGGAGCCATATGGTTGTCGCTTTATTGTATGAAATGCAAACGCCCTGTAATTGCTTTACTTTATCACTAAGCGGTAGCGATAGTCGTAGAAGCAATAGATGGCGTAACGACAATGATGCTACGATGGAGATCAAGGTGTCGCGCCGGTGACGATGGTGATCATGACGGTGCTTCGAAGATGGAGATCACAAGCACAAGATGATGATGGCCATATCATATCACTTATATTGATTACATGTGATGTTTATCCTTTATGCATCTTATCTTGCTTTGATTGATGGTAGCATTTTAAGATGATCTCTCACTAATAATTAAGAAGTGTTCTCCCTGAGTATGCACCATTGCAAAAGTTCTTCGTGCTGAGACACCACGTGATGATCGGGTGTGATAGGCTCTACGTTCAAATACAACGGGTGCAAAATAGTTGCACACGCGGAATACTCAGGTCATACTTGACGAGCCTAGCATATACAGATATGGCCTCGGAACACGGAGACCGAAAGGTCGAACGTGAACCATATAGTAGATATGATCAACATAGTGATGTTCACCATTGAAACTACTCCATCTCACGTGATGATCGGACATGGTTTAGTTGATTTGGATCACGTGATCACTTAGATGACTAGAGAGATGTCTGTCTAAGTGGGAGTTCTTAAGTAATATGATTAATTGAACTTAAATTTATCATGAACTTAGTACCTGATAGTATTTTGCTTGTCTATGTTTGTTTGTAGATAGATGGCTCGTGCTGTTGTTTCGTTGAATTTTAATGCGTTCCTTGAGAAAGCAAAGTTGAAAGATGATGGTAGCAATTACACGGACTGGGTCCGTAACCTGAGGATTATCCTCATTGCTGCACAGAAGAATTACGTCCTGGAAGCACCGCTGGGTGCCAGGCCTGCTGCTGATGTAACTGACGACATTAAGAACGTCTGGCAGAGCAAAGCTGATGACTACTCGATAGTTCAGTGTGCCATGCTTTACGGCTTAGAACCGGGTCTTCAACGACGTTTTGAACGTCATGGATCATATGAGATGTTCCAGGAGTTGAAGTTAATATTTCAAGCAAATGCCCGGATTGAGAGATATGAAGTCTCCAATAAGTTCTATAGCTGGAAGATGGAAGCGAATAGTTCTGTCAGTGAACATATACTCAAAATGTCTGGGTATAATAATCACTTGATTCAACTGGGAGTTAATCTTCCTGATGATAGTGTCATTGACAGAATTCTTCAATCACTTCCACCAAGCTACAAGAGCTTCGTGATGAACTATAATATGCAAGGGATGAACAAGACTATTCCCGAGCTCTTCGCAATGCTAAAAGCCGCGGAGGTAGAAATCAAGAAGGAGCATCAAGTGTTGATGGTTAACAAGACCACTAGTTTCAAGAAAAAGGGCAAAGGGAAGAAGAAGGGGAACTTCAAGAAGAACAGCAAACAAGTTGCTGCTCAAGAGAAGAAACCCAAATCTGGACCTAAGTGATGAAGTCATGTACCTAGGGTAGGGTCATAGGCCTGTCTTAAGTACCCTTCCCAAGGACACCTTCAGAAGAAATTGCCTTCCAGTCGACCGAGAGGGACTTCACTCGACGGACTCGAAGGACTCGACCATGAAGACTCACTCGACCACCAGGAGATCAAGAGCCACTCTGCGTCCAAACGGTCTGTAATTAAGTAGTCTTTATGGCATTTAGGACACTTTATGTAAGGCGTTACTAGTAACGCCTAGCCTTAATGTACTTTAAACCCTGCATAATTGAGGGCCGGAGGGGTCTGGCAGACACTATATAAGCCACCCCCCTCCTCAGTGTAAAGGGTTCGCACCCCTGTAATCCATACACACATAATCCAGTCGACCGCCTCCGGGCTCCGAGACATAGGGCTGTTACTTCCTCCGAGAAGGGCCTGAACTCGTACATCCCTTGTCTTTACAACTGCTCCATAGCTAGGATCTTTCCCCTCCATACCTACCCCCATTCTACTGTCAGACTTAGAATCACGACAGTTGGCGCCCACCGTGGGGCAGGTGTCTTAGCGATTTTTGGAGAAGTTGCAATTGTTCCGATTGCCTTCATCATGGTTTCTGGTGGAGTTTTGGTCGAGGGCCGCGAGATCCGTCTCGGCGCGCTCACCTTCATCGCCGACGACTCCACTTGGCTCCAGGAGGCTCCACTCGACATCGACGCGCTCCCCGTCCGCGGGGCGACGCATTTTCGGGCGTGTGTCCGCGGCGTTCTGCTGCGGCAGCCGTCGACTCCTTATCGGTCGACTCCCCTATCGTCCTCCCTTCCTGTCTCCCGCCAGCGCAAGCGCTCTAGTCGGTCGAGGCTCCAGCGGTGGGTGAGGCACGCGGTGGCCCGCCAGTCGCCCACCACCCAAGTCGCGACAATCGAGCCCGACGAATCTCTCTACGGCCTGTTCGATCTGTCGGCTGGCTCCGTAGAGACCGCATCCGAGTGCGACAGCAGCGATCCGGCGGCGGAAGTCTTGATGGTCAACGGGCCTCGTAGCCCTCTCGGCTTCCCCCGCGAAGACAGGGTGGACGGGGGAGGCGACCCCGCTCAAGTCCATGAGGAATATCAACCCGAGCCACTTAATCCCTGCAAAGGGAAGAACTTCGCCGCAGGAACATGGATGCCCTGCATACTCCCATCGCAGGAGAAACCCCCGAGGCTCGCGCCTTGGAGGAGGCACATTTGGCCAACTTGGCTGAACACACTCGTCTGGAGAATCTCCAGCGAGCACTCAATGAGCGCGCGCGGCAACGAGTACCCGACTCCAGTCGACGTCAACTCTTCCCGCAGCCGACTCAGGTATATCGAACCCCGATTCAGAATCTAGTAGCTGCAGCCCGTATCGCAGAGTCAATTCAGCCCTCGCAGTTGGAGGCTGGAAGAGGCTTGATGTAGATTAGGGATCTGCTCCGAGCAGCAGGAGATCAGAATTCAGCCGTGTCACAGTCACGCAACAGGATTCACAGTCGATCCGTCGCTGCGAATACGGTTCAATCGGCTCACAGCCCTAGATCGCCTCCGCGGTGTGAAGGACGCGAGAATCGACGGGACCAATATGGTGACCGATACGATCGTGATGATAGGAATCAAGTGCCCACTCCTCTCCCAAGAGGTGGGTCTCACGCTCATCGGCAGCAAGACGACAGGCGCCAGCTCAGTGTAGGGCGAAGAGCTCCGGTCGACCCCAGGGAACCAGGCTTTGACGCGTGATCCATCATCGTGCAAGGCTTGGTCGATCAGAACAGGGCTCATCGAGGTGGCCACGACAGAGATGAGCCCACTAGCAGCCGAGTGCATGTTTCAGGTCCGGAATGTTTCAGCAGGGCTATCAGAGCCGCGCTGATTCCCCCCAACTTCAGGTTGGCGACTGGAGTTAGCAAGTTCACCGGTGAGTCTAAGCCTGAAACTTGGCTTGAAGACTACCGAGTGGCGGTGCAGATTGGTGGCGGAAATGATGAAGTGGCTATGAAGCATTTGCCTCTCATGTTGGAAGGTTCGGCCAGGGCGTGGTTGAATCAGTTAACTCCTAGCAGCATTTACACTTGGGAAGATCTTTCCCGAGTGTTCGTCAGAACATTCGAGGGAACTTGCAAGCGACCAGCTGGATTGACAGAGCTGCAAGTTTGTGTGCAGAAGTTGAATGCGACCTTAAGAGAGTATATTCAGAGATGGATCACTTTGCATCATACCGTGGAGAATGTGTCTGATCATCAGGTAGTCTGCGCCTTCAAGGATGGTGTTAAGAACAGGGAATTGAGTTTGAAGTTTGGTCGGACCAGAGATATGACCCTGAGTCGGATGATGGAAATTGCTACCAAGTACGCCAACGGCGAAGAGGAGGACCGACTCCGGAGTGGCAAGTACAAGCCTAGTCAGTCGGAGAAAGGAAACTCCAGTCGGAAGCAGAAGCGGAAGGCCGAACCAGCGGCTCCTGGAGAGGCTCTGGCCGTGACTCAGGGCAAGTTCAAAGGAAAACCCAAAGGATCCTGGAACCCCAAGAAGGTGAAGGATAAAGAAAGGAATGACGTGATGGATCTGCCGTGTCACATCCACACGAAGAAAGACAAAGAGGGTAATTTCATTTACCTGAAGCATACCACTCGCCAGTGCCGGCTCCTGATCCAGCAGTTCCAAGGTAAACAGCCCAAGGACAAGGAAAAGGAGTCGGACAAAGCCGAAGACAAGGAAGAAAGTGATGGAGGATATCCTCATGTTAACTCCACTCTGATGATCTTTGCTGATGTGGAAAGCAAAAGCCGACTGAAGGTTATCAACCGTGAGGTGAATATGGTCGCCCCGGCGACACCCAGTTATTTGAGATGGTCCCAAACTCCCATTACATTCGACCAGTCTGATCACCCGACTCACATAGCCACCCCTGGGAGGCAAGCTTTGGTGGTCGACCCGGTCGTCGAAGGCACTCGACTAACGAAGGTGCTAATGGATGGTGGTAGTGGGCTGAACATATTATATGCGGACACGCTTAAAGGAATGGGCATTCCGATGTCCCGACTGAGCACCAGCAACATGAGTTTTCATTGAGTTATACCTGGAAAGAAGGCTGAGTCACTCGGCCAAATAGCTCTGGACGTGGTGTTCGGTGACTCGAAGCATTTCCGCAAAGAGAAGCTGACATTTGAAGTCGTGGATTTTCAGAGCGCTTACCACGCTATTTTGGGGAGACCAGCTTACGCATGGTTCATGGCTCGACCATGTTACGTGTACCTCAAACTGAAGATGCCCGGCCCCAAAGGCGTGATCACTGTCACTGGCAATCGGAAGAAGGCAGAAGAGTGTTTTCAGAAAGGCTCGAAAATTGCCGATTCCCAGATAACCATGGTCGAGCTGGAGGGGTACAAGAAAAATGCAGATCCGAGTGATTTGTTGCGGGCCAAAAAGCCTGCCACAGAATCAGCATTTCAGTCGTCCGGTGAGATGAAGCCTGTTCACATTCACCCGACCGACCCCAATGCGGCTCCGACCCATATTTCCACAACACTCGACCCTAAATAGGAAGAAGCGCTCATCCAGTTCCTCCGTGAGAACTGGGACATCTTTGCATGGAAGCCTGCTGACATGCCGGGTGTTCCCAGGGGGCTGGCTGAGCATCACCTTAGAGTCTATTCAACAGCAAAACCGGTCAAAGAACATCTTCGACGGTCCGTCGTCCAGAAGAGAAAGTCCATTGGCGAGGAGGTGGCTCGACTGTTGGCGGCAGAGTTTATCCGAGAGATATACCACTTCGAGTGGCTCGCCAATGTCGTCATGGTTCCCAAGAAGGACAAGTCACTCCGCATGTGCATTGATTTCAAACACATCAATCGGGCCTGCCCGAAAGATCATTTTCCTCTTCCTCGGATCGATCAAATTGTCGACTCGACCGCGGGATGTGAGAGATTGTCTTTTCTAGATGCCTATTCCGGGTACCATCAGATCCGTCTGTACGGACCCAATGAGATCAAAACAGCTTTCATCACTCCATTCGGGTGCTTCTACTATGTCACCATGCCATTCGGCCTCAAGAATTTTGGAGCCACGTTCATGCAAATGATTCAGAAGTGTTTGCTCACTCAAATCAGTCAAAATGTGGAAGCGTACATGGATGATATCATGGTCAAGTCGCGAAAGGGTTCTGACCTGCTGACTGACCTTGCTGAAACATTTGCCAACCTCAAGAGGTATGATATCAAGCTCAATCCATCAAAGTGCACATTCGGAGTTCCTGGTGGCAAGTTACTCGGTTTTCTCGTTTCCGAACAAGGAATCGACGCTAACCCAGAAAAAATCGGCACTATACTCCGAATGAAACGCCCCGTGCGGGTGCACGATGTCCAGAAGCTTACTGGATGCTTGGCCGCATTAAGTCGATTCATCTCACGACTCGGTGAAAAGGCATTGCCTCTTTACCGACTGATGAAGAAGGCAGACAAGTTCGAGTGGACTCCAGAAGCTGATGCAGCGTTTGCCGAGCTAAAAGCTCTGCTCTCCACCCAGCCGGTGCTTGCTGCTCCAATCAGCAAAGAGCCTCTGTTGCTTTATATTGCAGCCACAGGACAAGTCGTCAGTACAGTACTTATGGTCGAGCGGGAAGAAGAAGGGAAAGCCTTCAAAGTTCCGCGCCCAGTGTACTATCTGTCTGAAGTTTTGACTCCATCAAAGCAAAGATATCCTCATTATCAGAATCTTGTGTATGGGATCTACATGACCACGAAGAAGGTTGCTCATTATTTCTCTGATCATTCCATTACAGTCGTCAGTGACGCTCCACTTTCAGAGATTCTGCACAACAGAGATGCAACTGGTCGAGTGGCGAAATGGGCGATTGAACTCCTTCCCCTTGATATCAAGTTTGAGGCAAAGAAAGCCATTAAGTCCCAAGCAATAGCAGATTTCCTTGCCGAGTGGATTGAACAGCAGCAGCCAACTCAAGTTCACTCGGAGCATTGGACCATGTTCTTTGATGGCTCTAAGATGTTAAATGGTTCCGGTGCTGGGGTAGTCTTGGTTTCCCCTAGAGGAGATAAGCTCAGATATGTGCTCCAGATTCACTTTGATTCCTCCAACAATGAGGCGGAGTACGAGGCCCTTTTGTATGGATTGCGCATGGCCATTTCACTCAGCGTCCGTCGCCTTATGGTTTATGGCGACTCAGATTTGGTGGTCAACCAAGTGATGAAGGAGTGGGACGTTAGAAGCCCAGCCATGACTGGATACTGTAACGCAGTGAGGAGGCTTGAAAAGAAGTTTGAGGGGTTAGAACTTCATCATATACCCCGACTGAAAAAACCAAGCGGCTGATGATTTGGCAAAGATAGGTTCCAAGAGAGAAGCCATTCCCAGCGATGTGTTCTTGGAGCATATCCATGCACCATCAGTCAAAGAAGATCCTTTTACCGAAGAAGCTCCACAGCCCAAGAGTGCCACAGATCCGACTGAGGTTGAAGTCCCAGCAGTGGTCGACTTGGTCATGGAGGCTTTAGTGATCACTCCTGACTGGACAGTTCCATACATCGCGTATATCCTGAGAAAAGAGCTCCCGGAGGACGAGGAAGAGGCTCGACAGATCGTCCGTCGATCCAAGGCCTTTACTGTGATCAAAGGACAGCTATACAGAGAGAGCACGACTGGAGTTGGTCAGAAGTGCATAATGGCAGAAGAAGGTCGAATAATCCTTGATGACATCCACTCGGAGACCTGTGGCCATCATGCGTCCTCTCGGACCATCGTGGCCAAAGCATACCGAGCCGGATTTTATTGGCCAAGAGCGAATGAAATGGCAAAGGAAATAGTCGACAAGTGCGAGGGTGCCAATTTTACTCAAACATGTCACACAAGCCTGCATCAGCTCTGAAGACCATTCCACTCGTCTGGCCCTTCGCAGTATGGGGTTTGGATATGGTTGGCCCCTTGAGAACAGGATGAAGCGGTTTCACACATGTACTGGTAGCAGTCGACAAGTTCACCAAGTGGATTGAGGCTAAGCCCATCAAGAATCTTGACGCTGGTACTGCTGTCAGCTTCATCAGAGAACTGATATTCAGATATGGAGTCCCACACAGCATCATCACTGATAATGGATCAAACTTCGATTCGGAGGAATTCAGGGCGTTCTGCACATCTCAGGGCACACGAGTCGACTACGCTTCAGTCGCCCATCCCCAGTCGAATGGACAAGCGGAGTGGGCAAACAGCTTGATCCTCAAAGGATTGAAACCCCGACTGATGCGTGACCTCAAGCATGCGGCTGGAGCATGGGTCGATGAACTCCCTTCGGTGCTGTGCGGTCTAAGGACCACGCCTAACCGGTCGACTGGAAGAACTCCATTCTTCTTGGTCTATGGAGCTGAGGCAGTCTTACCGAGTGATCTGCTCCATAACGCTCCTCGAGTTGAGCTCTACACCGAAGCTGAAGCAGAACAAGCGCGGCAGGATGCAGTCGACCTCCTAGAGGAAGAAAGGGAGATGGCTCTGATCCGATCGACCATCTACCAACAAGACTTGCGTCGCTTCCACGCCAAAAATGTGAAGAGTCGAGCCTTCCAGGAAGGAGATTTGGTTCTCCGAGTGGATCAGCAGAAACCACACAAGCTTGCTCCTTCTTGGGAAGGACCCTTCATCATCACCAAGGTTCTCCACAACGGAGCATACCGTCTCTATAACGTCGAGCACAATATCGACGAGCCCCGAGCTTGGAACGCGGAGTTACTCCGCAAATTTTACACTTAAAGTTTTCACTCGGATGAGTTGTAATAAAAGTACTTCTGTAGTTCATGTTTTGCAAGATAATAGTGTCATAATTTCCCCAATGATTTTTGTCACTTTTATTTGTTCCAATAAAATTCCCCCTCAGTGGGTGGCTTAGCTGCGAATCCGTTTCGCCTAAGTTTGTAAAAAAAAAATCCTTACCGAGTGGCAAGCCGGCCTCCCACTCGGGGGCTTAGCTGTGAATCTGTTTCGCCTAAGTTTCAATAAAATCCTACCGAGTGGTGAGCCAGCCTCCCACCCGGGGGATTAGCTGTAGTCCAAGTACTCGCCTAAGTTTCAATAAAATCCTACCGAGTGGTGAGCCAGCCTCCCACTCAGGGGCTTAGCTGCAGTCCAAGTACTCGCCTAAGTTGCAATAAAATCCTACCGAGTGGTGAGCCTGCCTCCCACTCGGGGGCTTAGCTGCAGTCCAAGTACTCGCCTAAGTTCTAATAAAATCCTACCGAGTGGTGAGCCAGCCTCCCACTCGGGGGCTTAGCTGCAGTCCAAGTACTCGCCTAAGTTCTAATAAAATCCTACCGAGTGGTCAGCCTGCCTCCCACTCGGGGGCTTACCTGCAGTCCAAGTACTCGCCTAAGTTTCAATAAAATCCTACCGAGTGGCGAGCCAGCCTCCCACTCGGAGGCTTAGTTGCAGTCTAAGTACTCGCCTAAGTTTCAATTTAACGTGCGCTCTGCAAGGAGGACGAGGTGCAGGTCGAATGCTACTCTCTCCTCCGAGCTACGCCACAAGTACAACATGCGCTCTGCAAGGAGGACGAGGTGCAGGTCAACTGCTACTCTCTCCTCCGAGCTACGCCACAAGTACAACGTGCTCTCTGCAAGGAGGACGAGGTGCAGGTCGACTGCTACTCTCTCCTCCGAGCTACGCCACAAGTACAACGTGTGCTCTACAAGGAGGACGAGGTGCAGGTCGACTGCTACTCTCTCCTCTGAGCTACGCCACAAGTACAACGTGTGCTATGCAAGGAGGACGAGGTGCAGGTCTACTGCTACTCTCTCCTCCGAACTACGCCACAAGTACAACGTGCACTCTGCAAGGAGGACGAGGTGCAGGTCGACGGCTACCCTCTCCTCCGAGCTACGCCACAAGTACAATATGTTTTCCATAAGACACCTTAAAAATCCTACCGAGTGGAGAGCAGACCTCCCACTCAGGGGCTTAGCTGCAGCCCAGTGCTCGCCTAAGTTTTGAAAATCCTACCGAGTGGAGAGCAGACCTCCCACTCGGGGGCTTAGCTGCAGCCCAGTGCTCGCCTGAGTATTGAAATCCTACCGAGTGGAGAGCAGACCTCCCACTCGGGGGCTTAGCTGCAGCCCAGTGCTCGCCTAAGTTTTAAAAATCCTACCGAGTGGAGAGCAGACCTCCCACTCGGGGGCTTAGCTACAGCCCAGTGCTCGCCTAAGTTGTGAAAATCCTACCGAGTGGAGAGCAGACCTCCCACTCGGGGGCTTAGCTGCAGCCCAGTGCTCGCCTAAGTTGTGAAAATCCTACCGAGTGGAGAGCAGACCTCACCACTCGGGGGCTTAGCTGCAGCCCAGTGCTCGCCTAATTTTATTGGGGAACAAGCCGATTGCAATAAGCACCTCGCTTTAACCTGCAAAAGACATCTCAAACCAAATGCAAGCATATTCAAACATCGAATCCAAGTTCGGATAAATACCTAACGGAACCAAAAGTGCTCAGGCGCTAAGCCTGTCAAGGTTTGTGGGTTACAAAAATCACTCGGCATACCGAGGAAAATTTAAAGTGTCGAGCTCAAGAAGTTTTTTACCCCTCCTGTGGAGGGCTGGAAGGTGCAATAAACTCGTCAAGGTCGATTCCATCAGCAATCCGAGTGGCAGAGGCGATGAAGGTCTCCATGAAAGACCGGAAATCGTGCTTCTTGGTGTTAGCCACCCGAAGAGCCGCCAACTTGTCTTCTCGTGCATCCTTGCAATGGACTCGGGCCAGAGATAGAGAAACATCTGCGCCACACCTGGCAGAGGAGTTCTTCCACTCCTGCACTCAACTTGGGATTGTGTCCAGTCGAGTCATCAGAGACTCGAGGTCATTCTGGAGCGTCTCTCTGGGCCAGAGCGTAGCGTCGATGCGGGAAGTGGCGACCTTCAGCCTTGCGAGATAATCAACGACAGCAGCAACACGAGATTCGAGCCGGAGCACGTTCATGGCGACTTCGTCATTCACAGGAGAGTTGATGGGGTCCAGGTTTGGCTCCAGTCGACCAGTCTCCTCTTCAAAGTTCTGGCAAAATTCTGCAAGCACAACCACCGAGTCAAGATAACAGCCGAATGGAAAGATCACAGTTAAAATACCTATTTGATGCAAAAGATTACCTTCGAGCATGAGGAATAGCTTCTTGGCTAGTCCGCCCAGATAAGCCTCCAGATCGTTCTTCTTCCCCACCAACTCACTGGCCTTGTCACTCAGGGCAATCTTATCACTTTTCAGTCGACTAACCTCTTTGTTGGCAGCATCAAGAGCAGCTTACAGATTGGTGTTTTCTTCTTCAAGCTTGGTGACCGAAGCCAATTTCTCGTCTGCGAGCTTGGTCTTCTCTAAAGCTGTTTTCTGCATTTCAGCCAACTCAAGGTCTTTCTTCTTCTGGGCCTCCTTCACTTTGCCTGCAAAGTTACAGCAAGGTCAGACTTTGAAACAAATGAGGGGCAAAGGCAGTCGACAAGAGCCTCACCAAACATACCTTTGGCTTCCTCCTTCGCCTTCGTTAAATTCTCCTGGGCCAGCTTCAGATCAAGTTCGAGCTGGATGTGTTTGTTCTCCAACTCAGTGTAACGAGCCGCGAGGTCGCAGGATTTCTATGAAGAACCAATCGACAGTTGTCAAAGACAATTCACTTCCGAGTGATTAAGGAAAAATCATACGTTTCTAAGACTACGGCCGAATACAAACATTCGACTATAGTCTCGGGGACTACACCCAGTGGGTGCACTCAGCGTGCCCCGACTAGTTCTATCAAGTCAGAGTCGACCAGTCGACCAACAAAAAAAAACGGGAGATGCTCTTGAGACTGTAGTCCACTGCCAGCAGTCGACCACAGTCTCGGGGACTACACCCAGTGGGTGCACTCAGCGTGCCCCCACCGGTCTGGAAATCCATTCGACCTACTCGAATGAAGGAAAAACTTAACTTATAAAGCCTATGGTCGACTGCCAGCAGTCCACCATAGCCTTGGGGACTACACCCAGTGGGTGCACTTAGCGTGCCCCCACTAAACCGGAATTCCAATCAACACACCTAGTGGGTGTAGGACAATCACTATGGATTTCAGAAAGAAGAATTTTCAGATATCATATCCTAACAGAACAGACGATGACCGACTGACCTGAACGTTACTCTGAAGAGCTGAACTGGCGTCATAGGCGGCCTGGCTAGCTTCTCGGATGGCCTTCACTTGCTCCATCATGACTCCCGCCTGGTGTATTGCTTCTTTCGCAGCACTGGCTTGGTCCTCTGGGACGAAATGGGTTGAGAAAAGTGACGGCTGTGCAGCACTCGACGATGAGGGGCGAGCACTCGTCAACGGCACCGCAAAAGATACGGTAGGCCGAGTGATGTTCTCTCCCTCCGCAACGAGTGTCTCGGGTGCTGGCACGTCTTGAGTCGCCTTGCCAGCAGACGCTTTCCTGCTCCTCTTGTGCCTCAGTGGTTCCTCATCGTCGTCGTCAGGAAGGGTAATAACGACATTAGGCGGGGCTACAGAAAAGAATCAAAATTAGAGACAAAAAGCCAATCGATTGAAGATGGAACAATGAAAATCATACCAGGTTTTGAAGTGGCAGCGTCTTCCATCGATCGTCAGCCCTGGCTGAGGTATCAGAAGTAGCAGCGCTGCGGTTCCAGAAGTCAGTCGGTTGATTCATGAGTCGACCAAGAATAAGTCCATGGGGAACAGAAAAACTCAAGTGGCATCATTACCCTGAGATAGTGGGGATCACCACCTTCATTTTCGGCAAGACCTTGGCCGGCTTCGACGGCGCCACCCTGGATTGCTTCGGAGCTTTCTCGGTCGGCACCGGAGAAGTGGTTCGAGGGCGCTTGGTCGACTGAACGACAGTTGCGACCCCCTTACCACGCTCGGTTGCAGGGTCATGGACGAGCTTCGAGCGTCTTTCCGAGCGAGGCAGTGCAACTTCCTCCTCCTCCTCCTCTTCTTCCTCCTCACCAGAGTCATCACCTTCATCATCATCAGTAGCATCCGAATCCCACTCCTCCTGGCTTTCGCCCCCACTTCCTTCCTCCTCCTTAGTCGACGTCTGTGCTCCATTGGGCATCGAGTATAGTTCGGTGGTGGCCTGACAGACAACAAAACAAAGATCAATCGACCAATTTGCAGCAAAAGCAGAATAAGTATAGCAAGATTACAATTGAAGATAAAGTGGGCATACCGTGTCCGGAGTGTAGGAATGGTCGAGTGGCGGAATCCTCCTGGCTCCTCGAGGTTGTCTTTATTCCCTGTGATCGCGGCCATCCACCTCTCCAGTGTGGCGTCGTCGACTGCTTCTGGGTGGACCCGAGTTTCATCCTCGGTTCCGCAGTACAGCCACATAGGATGGCCTCGGTACTGAAGTGGTTGGATGCGCCACCTAATGAAGACCTCCAGAAGGTCCATACCCGTCACTCCTTCCCTAACTAGCTGGACTACACGCTCCATCAACATCTTCACTTGGGCTTTCTCCTCGGGAAGCACCTTCAGAGAAGAGGGCTTGTTCACTCGGTCCATGGAAAACAGAGGGAGACCAGTCGACTGCCCCGGCATCGACTCGTCTTGGCAGCAGAACCACGTCGACTGCCACCCTCTGACCGACTCAGGAAGAGTCATGGCCGGAAAAGTACTCTTGCTCCTCATCTGAATCCCAAGACCCCCGCACATCTGAATAACCTTAGTCCTATCATCATCCGGACTTGCCTTTTTCACTGTCTGAGAGCGACAAGTGAATATGTGCTTAAAGAGACCCCAGTGCGGTCGACAGCCCAGGAAGTTCTCGCACATGGACACGAAGGCAGCAAGGTAGGCGATGGAATTTGGATTGAAATGGTGGAGTTGCGCCCCAAAGAAATTCAAGAAACCACGGAAGAAAACACTCGGAGGCAGGGAGAATCCACGGTCGACGTGAGTAGCTAGAAGAATGCACTCACCCTCCTGTGGCTGTGGTTGCCACTCGTTCCCTGGGAGCCTCCCTGCCCCGTGAGGGATTAAGCCCTCGTTGGCCATCTCAGTGAGATCCGTCTCGGTGATGGTCGAGTGGATCCAATCCCCTTGTACCCAGCCTTGCGGCAGGCGGGACCTGGACGAGGATCCGCCCCGACTAGGCGCTCTCCCTTTCGCCTTCCCCGTCGCCTTCACCTTCTTCGCGTGCTCCAAAGCCGCCGTCTTCTCCTTCACCATTGTCCCCGACGAAGCGCACGAGGAGTGGATGGCCAGGGGCGAGAACAGGCACGGCGGGCGGAGTGGGAGAGGGCAGGAGGAGGAATGGGTGGATACTGTTCAAAAACCCTCACCTGGCGCCTTTTATAAGGGCACTTCCGAGTGGCTGATGAGTGGGCCCAGACGATCCTATCATATCCTGAAACAGTCGCGCGCACGCGATACGTGGCGAAAAAGGCGGCGCCGAAATCGAGGTGTCTATGCCCTATCCCATCCGAGCGCCGCGGTCCGCCCCGCTTCGCGCACTTCCCAAAATTCGGATCCCACAAAATTCGCTAACAGCAGATCAATATGTCAGACGGGAGATTTCCTGCGATCCGTCGCTCGGAAGTTTACTAAGTTCAAAAGTTTACTCGACATAAGAAAGGAATGGATCAAGGCGACTGAAAGGAAAGTTGCTGCATCAACAGGAAGATTATTGGTCCAATATGAGACATGTTCAGAACACAAAAATAGGTCGGAAATATTAACAACTCCTTCCCCACTCAAACCTCGATCCATTCGGGGGCTAATGATGAAGTCATGTACCTAGGGTAGGGTCATAGGCCTGTCTTAAGTACCCTTCCCAAGGACACCTTCAGAAGAAACTGCCTTCCAGTCGACCGAGAGGGACTTCACTCGACGGACTCGAAGGACTCGACCATGAAGACTCACTCGACCACCAGGAGATCAAGAGCCACTCTGCATCCAAACGGTCTGTAATTAAGTAGTCTTTATGGCATTTAGGACACTTTATGTAAGGCGTTACCAGTAACGCCTAGCCTTAATGTACTTTAAACCCTGCATAACTGAGGGCCAGAGAGGTCTGGCAGACACTATATAAGCCACCCCCCTCCTCGGTGTAAAGGGTTCGCACCCCTGTAATCCGTACACACATAATCCAGTCGACCGCCTCCGGGCTCCGAGATGTAGGGCTGTTACTTCCTCCGAGAAGGGCCTGAACTCGTACATCCCTTGTCTTTACAACTGCTCCATAGCTAGGATCTTGCCCCTCCATACCTACCCCCAATTCTACTGTCAGACTTAGAATCACGATTGATGGTTATCCTTTATGCATCTTATCTTGCTTTGATTGATGGTAGCATTTTAAGATGATCTCTCACTAATAATTAAGAAGTGTTCTCCCTGAGTATGCACCATTGCGAAAGTTCTTCATGCTGAGACACCACGTGATGATCGGGTGTGATAGGCTCTACGTTCAAATACAACGGGTGCAAAACAGTTGCACACGCGGAATACTCAGGTCATACTTGACGAGCCTAGCATATACAGATATGGCCTCGGAACACGGAGACCGAAAGGTCAAACGTGAATCATATAGTAGATATGATCAACACAGTGATGTTCAGCATTGAAACTACTCCATCTCACGTGATGATCGGACATGGTTTAGTTGATTTGGATCACGTGATCACTTAGATGACTAGAGAGATGTCTGTCTAAGTGGGAGTTCTTAAGTAATATGATTAATTGAACTTAAATTTATCATGAACTTAGTACCTGATAGTATTTTGCTTGTCTATGTTTGTTTGTAGATAGATGGCTCATGCTGTTGTTATGTTGAATTTTAATGCGTTCCTTGAGAAAGCAAAGTTGAAAGATGATGGTAGCAATTACACGGACTGGGTCCGTAACTTGAGGATTATCCTCATTGCTGCACATAATTACGTCCTGGAAGCACCGCTGGGTGCCATGCCTGCTGCTGATGCAACTGACGACGTTAAGAACGTCTGGCAGAGCAAAGCTGATGACTACTCGATAGTTCAGTGTGCCATGCTTTACGGCTTAGAACCGGGTCTTCAACGACGTTTTGAACGTCATGGAGCATATGAGAGCGTCAAGCAGACTGGACACTGGAAGTGGAACTGCCCCAAATATTTGGCGGATAAGAAGGATGGCAAAGTGAACAAAGGTATATGTGATATACATGTTATTGATGTGTACCTTACTAATGCTCGCAGTAGTACCTGGGTATTTGATACTGGTTATGTTGCTAATATTTGCAACTCGAAACAGGGACTACGGATTAAGCGAAGATTGGCTAAGGACGAGGTGACGATGCGCGTGGGAAATGGTTCCAAAGTCGATGTGATCACGGTCGGCACGCTACCTCTACATCTACCATCGGGATTAGTTTTAGACCTAAATAATTGTTATTTGGTGCCAGCGTTGAGCATGAACATTATATCTAGATCTTGTTTGATGCGAGACGGTTATTCATTTAAATCAAAGAATAATGGCTGTTCTATTTATATGAGTAATATCTTTTATGGTCATGCACCCTTGAAGAGTGGTCTATTTTTATTGAATCTCGATAGTAGTGATACACATATTCATAGTGTTGAAACAAAAAGATGCAGAGTTGATAATGATAGTGCAACTTATTTGTGGCACTACCGTTTAGGTCATATCGGTGTAAAGCGCATGAAGAAACTCCATACTGATGGACTTTTGGAATCACTTGATTATGAATCACTTGGTACTTGCGAACCGTGCCTCATGGGCAAGATGACTAAAACGCCGTTCTCCGAAACTATGGAGCGAGCAACTGATTTGTTGGAAATCATACATACTGATGTTTGTAGTCCAATGAATGTTGAGGCTCGCGGCGGGTATCATTATTTTCTCACCTTCACAGATGATTTGAGCAGATATGGGTATATCTACTTAATGAAACACAAGTCTAAAACATTTGAAAAATTCAAAGAATTTCAGAGTGAAGTGGAAAATCATCATAACAAGAAAATTAAATTTCTACGATCTGATCGTGGAGGAGAATATTTGAGTTACGAGTTTGGTCTACACTTGAAACAATGCGGAATAGTTTTGCAACTCACGCCACCCGGAACACCACAACGTAATGGTGTGTGCGAACGTCGTAATCGTACTTTACTAGATATGGTGCGATCTATGATGTCTCTTACTGATTTACCGCTATCATTTTGGGGTTTTGCTTTAGAGACGGCCGCATTCACGTTAAATAGGGCACCATCAAAATCCGTTGAGACGACGCCTTACGAACTGTGGTTTGGCAAGAAACCAAAGTTGTCGTTTCTTAAAGTTTGGGGCTGCAATGCTTATGTGAAGAAACTTCAACCAGATAAGCTCGAACCCAAATCGGAGAAATGTGTCTTCATAGGATACCCAAAAGAGACTATTGGGTACACCTTCTATCACAGATCTGAGGGCAAGAATTTCGTTGCTAAAATCGGATCCTTTCTAGAGAAGGAGTTTCTCTCGAAAGAAGTGAGTGGGAGGAAAGTAGAACTTGATGAGATAACCGTATCTGCTCCCTTATTGGAAAATAGTTCATCACAAGAACCGGTTCCTGTGACAACTACACCAATTAGTGAGGAAGCTAATGATATTAATCATGAAACTTCAGATCAAGTTTCTACTGAACCTCCTAGGTCTACCAGAGTAAGATCCGCACCAGAGTGGTACGGTAATCCTATTCTGGAAGTCATGTTACTTGACCATGATGAACCTACGAACTATGAGGAAGCGATGATGAGCCCAGATTCCGCAAAATGGCTAGAGGCCATGAAATTTGAGATGGGATCCATGTATGAGAACAAAGTATGGACTTTGGTTGACTTGCCCGATGATCGGCAAGCCATTGAGAATAAATGGATCTTTAAGAAGAAGACCGCCGCTGATGGTAATGTAACTGTCTATAAAGCTTGACTTGTTGCGAAAGGTTTTCGACAAGTTCAAGGGGTTGACTATGATGAGACTTTCTCACCCGTAGCGATGCTTAAGTCTGTCCGAATCATGTTAGCTATTACTGCATTTCATGATTATGAAATTTGGCAAATGGATGTCAAAACTGCATTCTTGAATGGATTTCTGGAAGAAGAGTTGTATATGATGCAGCTAGAAGGTTTTGTTGATCCAAAAGGTGCTAACAAAGTATGCAAGCTCCAGCGATCCATTTATGGACTGGTGCAAGCATCTCGGAGTTGGAATAAACGCTTTGATAGTGTGATCAAAGCATATGGTTTTATACAGACTTTTGGAGAAGCCTGTATTTACAAGAAAGTGAGTGGGAGCTCTGTAGCATTTCTGATATTATATGTAGATGACATATTATTAATTGGAAATGATATAGAATTTCTGGATAGCATAAACGGATACTTGAATAAAAGTTTTTCAATGAAAGACCTCGGTGAGGCTGCTTACATATTGGGCATCAAGATTTATAGAGATAGATCAAGACGCTTAATAGGACTTTCACAAAGCACATACCTTGATAAAATTTTGAAAAAGTTCAAAATGGATCAGGCAAAGAAAGGGTTCTTGCCCGTGCTTCAAGGTGTGAAGTTGAGTCAGACTCAATGCCCAACCACAGCAGAAGATAGAGAGAAAATGAAAGATGTTCCCTATGCTTCAGCCATAGGCTCTATCATGTATGCAATCCTGTGTACCAGACCTGACGTATGCTTAGCAATAAGCTTGGCAGGAAGGTACCAAAGTAATCCTGGAGTGGATCACTGGACAGCGGTCAAGAACATCCTGAAATACCTAAAAAGGACTAAGGATATGTTTCTCGTATATGGAGGTGACAAAGAGCTAGTCGTAAATGGTTACGTTTATGCAAGCTTTGACACTGATCCGGACGATTCTAAATCGCAAACCAGATACGTATTTTTATTAAACAGTGGAGCTGTAAGTTGGTGCAGTTCTAAACAAAGCGTCGTGGCGGGATCTACATGTGAAGAGGAGTACATAGCTGCTTCGGAAGCAACAAATGAAGGAGTCTGGATGAAGGAGTTCATTTCCGATCTAGGTGTCATACCTAGTGCATCGGGACCAATGAAGATCTTCTGTGACAATACTGGTGCAATTGCCTTGGCAAAGGAATCCAGATTTCACAAGAGGACCAAGCACATCAAGAGACGCTTCAATTCCATTCGGGACCAAGTCCAAGTGGAAGACATAGAGATTTGCAAGATACATACGGATCTGAATGTTGCAGACCCGTTGACTAAGCCTCTCTCACGAGCAAAACATGATTAGCACCAAGACTCCATGGGTGTTATAATCATTACTATGTAATCTAGATTATTAACTCTAGTGCAAGTGGGAGACTGAAGGAAATATGCCCTAGAGGCAATAATAAAGTTATTATTTATTTCCTCATATCATGATAAATGTTTATTATTCATGCTAGAATTGTATTAACCGGAAACATGATACATGTGTGAATACATAGACAAACATAACGTCACTAGTATGCCTCTACTTGACTAGCTCATTAATCAAAGATGGTTACGTTTCCTAACCATAGGCATGTGTTGTCATTTGATTAATGGGATCACATCATTAGGAGAATGATGTGATTGACATGACCCATTCCGTTAGCCTAGCACTTGATCGTTTAGTATATTGCTATTGCTTTCTTCATGACTACATGTTCCTGTAACTATGAGATTATGCAACTCCCGTTTACCAGAGGAACACTTTGGGTACTATCAAACGTCACAATGTAATTGGGTGATTATAAAGGAGTACTACGGGTGTCTCCAAAGGTACATGTTGAGTTGGCATATTTCGAGATTAGGTTTTGTCACTCCGATTGTCAGAGAGGTATCTCTGGGCCCTCTCGGTAATGCACATCACTATAAGCCTTGCAAGCAATGTAGCTAATGAGTTAGTTATGGAATGATGCATTACGTAACGAGTAAAGAGACTTGCCGGTAACGAGATTGAACTAGGTATTGGATACCGACGATCAAATCTCGGGTAAGTAATATACCGATGACAAAGGGAACACCGTATGTTGTTATGCAGTTTGACCGATAAAGATCTTCGTAGAATATGTAGGAACCAATATGGGCATCCAGGTTCCACTATTGGTTATTGACCAAGAATAGTTCTAGGTCATGTCTACATAGTTCTCGAACCCGTAGGGTCCGCACGCTTAACGTTATGATGGCAGTTTTTTTATGAGTTTATAAGTTTTGATGTACCGAAGTTTGTTCGGAGTCCCGGATGTGATCACGGACATGACGAGGAGTCTCGAAATGGTCGAGACATAAAGATTGATATATTGGACGACTATATTCGGACACAGGAAGTGTTCCGGGTGATTTCAGAGAAAACCGGAGTGCCGGAGGGGTTACCGGAACCCCCCGGGGAAGTATTGGGCCTTAGTGGGCCTGAGGGGAGAGAGAGGGCAGCAGCCCAGGAGGTGGCGCGCCCCCTCCCATGGGGAGTCCGAAGTGGACTAGGGGAGGGGGGCGCGGCCCCTCTTTCCCTCTCCCTCTCCCTCTCTTTCCTTCCCCCTTCCTCCTTCCTAGTTGGACTAGGAAAGGGGAGTCCTACTCCCACTAGGAGGAGGACTCCCCCCTCCTTGGCGCGCCCCTAGGGCCGGCCGGCCTCCACCCTTGCTCCTTTATATACGGGGGCGGGGGGGCACCCTAGAGACAGACAAGTTGATCTACGGATCGTTCCTCAGCCGTGTGCAGTGCCCCCCTCCACCATATTCCACCTCGATCATATCGTCGCGGAGTTTAGGCGAAGCCCTGCACCGGTAGAGCATCATCATCGTCACCACGACGTCGTGCTGACGGAACTCATCCCCGAAGCTTTGCTGGATCGGAGCACGGGGATCGTCATCGAGCTGAACGTGTGCTGAAGTCGGAGGTGCCGTACGTTCGGTACTTGGATCGGTCGGATCGTGAAGACGTACGACTACATCAACCGCGTTGTCATAACGCTTCCGCTTTCGGTCTACGAGGGTACGTGGACACACTCTCCCCTCTCGTTGCTATGCCATCACCATGATCTTGCGTGTGCGTAGAATTTTTTTTGAAATTACTACGTTCCCCAACAACCCTGCCTTGAACTCTCCGCCTCCTCATGAGCTAGCCTGACGAGGCCGTGCCTGAGGAAGCTCCTTGTCGTCCGCCCCGCGAGGCTTGGCCCCTCACGAGGGTCTTGAGCTTGCGTTGATGAAGATGGGCTGTGCTGGGCCTCCCTTGAGCCACGCCGCAGGCCGCAGGCAGGCAAGTCTAGGGACCCCCGTTCCCAGAACGCCGACAGTAGCCCCCGGGCCCACAGCGCGCCCGAACTTGGCTGAGCGGTGAGGCGAAAGGGCAAGTGCGAAGCGTCGCGGGCCCTAACAGCCTGCGGCCTTGGGCGCCGCGTGGCGGTTGATTGGACGCGAGCGCCTCTGCAACCGCGCGAGTTGATAAAAGAGCGGCATCTCCCTTGCCTCCTTTACTTCCTCCAGTTGTTGCTCAGATCCCCTTTCTTGCGCCTCTCCTCCCTGCTTCCAAAATCTTTATATCTACTCCGCCTGCGTGCCCTAGCCAGTCATGGCGCCTCGCCAAGCCCCGGACGGAGCTTGGTACTCGCCTGCCTTGGACCCGCCAAATGTGTCAGGGGCGAGCCTTGCCCTGGTGCGCCAGATGGCGGAGGCGCAGGGCATCGATGGGACGAAGGCGTTCAAGGCCGGCTCTACCGTCCCTGAAGGTCGAGGGAGCACCTTCTATCTGCTCTTCGTGAGCGCCATCATTGTCGGTCTGGTGCCTCCCTTTTCTGAGTTCTTCTTCTCTGTCCTCCGCCACTACAATATTCAAGCTCTGCACCTCCATCCCAACTCCGTCCTTCTTCTGGCAATCTTCGCCTACTATTGTGAGTCTCACGTAGGGGTGAAGCCCTCGGTGGCCTTGCTACGCCACTACTTCTCCCTCTGAACCTCCCGTGGTTCCGCCTCCGCGTGCGCGAGCTTCATCGCGTACGGCGGCTCCATCGCCATTTCAAACCCCGGGAAGAGGATTGAGGGCTTCAGGAGCAACTGGGTCTTGGTGGATGCTGGGCGCATCCATCCTCGGCTGATCCTGCCCACGGAGCACCCCGCGAGCTCCGACGACTGGTCCCGAGTGGAGCTTCTGGATCCCTGCGCGAAGCTGGTGTTGGAGAAGATGGACGCAGATCTGAGGCCGGCCAGCGTGGCGGTGGCAAAGCTGACCGGTGCGTCGCTGCTGAGGGAGTTCCTGGAGCATCAACTGGCTCTGCTCCGTTAGTACTCGCTTCCAATGTGGAGACCTCACTCAAGCCCCGTGGTCTTGGCCGACGAGGATCTGGCGGCGGTCCTCCAGTCGTTGGTTGGGGGCGACGTGGCGAGGCTGGAGGGCGCTCCTACGCCCCTGTTCCTTCGCGAGGATTGGGAGCACGTAGTGGGGTCCATGCCTGTCTTCAACGGGGACGGGCCCATGCCCGTGGAGGCTCCAGAGGACCTGGTGGACGTGTCCTCCGACGACTCCAGCGAACAGAAGGAAGAAGGGGAGCAGGAAGAGGGGGTTGACTCGGAGGCGGAGTCAAGAGCTCCTCCCCTTCGGCGCAGGTCCCACACTCTCCGCCTCCCTCAGAGTGACGACGACGAGGATGAGGGTGAGCAGGGCGGCGGGAGCCTGCCTCCGATCCCGAAGAAGGACCGGACTGGGTTGGTCCCCCCCGGGTCTGCCCCGGCCCCGGGGCGATCCGCAGGCGCGCCTCCTGCTACCGAGCCCTTTGAGGCTGACCCTTGCAGCCAGCTCACGGGCTTTAAGTACGGCCGGAGGCTGCTCGAGTCCACCAGCGATGACCTGTGCCTGCTTCCCGTCTTGATTATTGTTCTGTCGACGAGTCCTGATGCCCATATCCTTCGGCCAGGCTGGCGCCCGCGGCAAAGAAGCCGAAGGGAGCTCTTGAGGTCCCATCCGTGGCAGTGCCTCTGCCCGAGAAGGAAGGTGATCGTGACGCGCAGGCCTCTCCTGCCCGGGCGTCCTCGCGAGGCCAGGCTGAGCCCGCTGGGGCGAGCTCAGCCCCCTTGACCCAGGCGACTCCCGAGGTGCCCTTGCTTGACGCTGCCCCCACTGCCGTCGTGGCGCCGCTGGTTCCGCCTCAAAGCACAGTGGTCACACAGCTGTCTTCTCCTCCTACTCCACCGACTGCTGCTTCTCCGAATACTATTCTAGATCGCGCCATTGCCGGACTGGACCGTCTCGGCAGGATCTTCTGGGCGCCGACCCCCGTCTGGTGGCCGGGTGCTTGGAGCTGGCTTCTGGCTGGATTCGCTCTGATGCTTCGATACGGGCGGCGCTGGTCCAGGCCTTGACGGCTTGCGACGAGGAGAAACAGGCCATCCATGAGGCGAAGGTTTCCCGTGATGCTTCCCTGGGGGAGGCAGCTAGCATCCAAGGTCGTTGTGAGACACTGGAGAGCGAGCTGAAGGGCCTACAGAACCAGCTTGCCGAGGAGGCCCGCCTGCGCCAAGAGCAGGAGGAAAGCATGAAGGTTCGCGAGGCGGCCGTCAAGGACCTGGAGGCCAAGCTCAAGAGGCGCCGTGGCCGCCTAGGCATGCTGGAGCAAGAGCTGGAGGCGAGGAAGGTTGAGCTGGACGGCAAGGCCTAGGTTCTCGCTGAGGTTCGCGTGGCCTTTGCGGATATGGAAGAGAAGGCTCGCACTTCACTGAAGACGCTTTATGACAGCGGCTTTGAGAGCCCGCTGGCCGGCGAGGAGGATGGCCCCGCCAAGCTGCTTCCTTTCCTGGTTCGCGCCCTTCACGATGTCACCCTTGGCCTTGGCCCTACGGCTGAGGCCGAGGCACGCGTCTTGTCTTCTGCAGCACTGACGCGGGTCTTCACCCACATCTATCTTCGTGACCCCAACATCGACCTCGACAGCTTGCTGGAGCCAGTGAGCGGCGAGCGTGCCGCTACCGCTGCTGAGGCCGTGAAGGGTCACGCGGAGGTTCTGCTGGGGAAGTTCTGGGCCTTCAGTACCAGGCCGAAGCGGAGCGTTGCTAGCCCAGCTGATCCACAAGGCGAACCTACTCCACGCGGCTCCCCCGCCGGCAAGTGACTCTGTCGTGGCTCCCGACCTGTTTTTAATTCCTGCGCATGTACCATGCCTCGGAGAGGCGTTAAAACTTATGTTTGGTGCTGTGGTAACAACATGGACTGTAATATTTGCTTTTGAATTCCCTGAAATTCGCATTATTCCTTCCTACTTGCTTGTGTTCTACGCCGGCAGAGCCCGGCCCCGCGCATACCTCAGCCGCCATTGGCCCCGACCGGAAACTAGGACGGGACCAAGGAGTGAGGGGCTATGTGACAAGTTAGGCTCCTGAGTCGCGATGCTCAGGAGTCCCCCTTGGCGCTCGAACAGCAAGTAGGGAGGCGAGGTGTGGGTGGATCTGCCATTCTACATCTGCAGGGCCCGGCCCCGCGCATACCTCCACCGCTGTTAGCCTTTCGGAACTAAGGAGTGAGGGGCTACGTGACCAGTTAGGCTCCTGAGTCACGATGCTCAGGAGTCCCCCTTGACGCTCAAACAACCTTCGTACCTTGGCTCCGCTCGAGGAGGGACGTGCGACGAACCAGGCCTGGGGGGGCCTGGCCAGGTGGCGTGCGTCTGGGCGTGACCCAGGCGCAGCCCCCGTGCCCAGCCCCTTCGCGCGGCACTTCTGAGGGGAGGCGTTGCGACAAGGCCAGACACTGAGCTCCGGGCTCCCTGAGGTTGATGCGGCCCGGAGGCCACCCTCAGTTGTTTATCACCAGCGCAGAGCATAGCGCTTCCATATGCGTACGGGCATAGCCGCTCCTCGGCAGTGTCATCAGCCAGCGCGGAGCATGGTGCTTCCACTGGTACGTGGGAGGGGGCCCCCCTTCGGGAGGAGCCCCCAGGGCGTATACAGCCCCACCCTGACATGTGGCTGGCACGGTAGGGCTTGACGAGGTGTATCTGGGCACCCGTGAGCCAGCGCGGGACTCACGGGGCCCTACCTCAAGGCGGGTTGCGCCTGGCTCTGGGCCTTATCTTGGAGTGTGTTCCTGCAAATTTGTCCAGATGCCGGTGCTCTACGTCTTCGGGTCCCGGCTCTCGGGCTGGTCTCAGCCATCGCTGGCATGCCAGGTCGAGATGCCATGGACAAGACCAGAGGGTGAGGGCCAGGGAGCCGGTAGGAGCCCTGAGTCGCGATGCTCAGGCACCCCCCTTTAACGCGCAAGCTGGGTTAGATGACGAGACTCTACGTCCTCGGGTCCCGTCTCTCGGGCTGGTCTCAGCCGTCACTGGCATGCCAGGTCGCGATGCCATGGACAAGACCAGAGGGTGAGGGCCGGAGAGCCGGTAGGAGCCCTGAGTCGCGATGCTCAGGCACCCCCCTTTAACGCGCAAGCTGGGTTAGATGACGAAACTCTACGTCCTCGGGTCCCGGCTCTCGGGCTGGTCTCAGCCGTCGCTGGCATGCCAGGTCACGATGCCATGGACAAGACCAGAGGGTGAGGGCCGGAAAGCCGGTAGGAGCCCTGAGTCGCGATGCTCAGGCACCCCCCCTTTAACGTGCAAGATTCCGACACCCAGGAGAAAAAGGCACCAAATAACAAGAATGGTGGATCGAAAGCATAGTCCTAAGATAAACGCAAAAAGGATACATGCCGCTGGGACAGGCCCGAGCGGCTTGGGGATGATGCAGCCCGAGGGGTGCCCCCAATAAGATAAGCTAAGGACATGAAATAAAAGGGATACATGCCGCAGGGATGGACCCACGCGGCCTGGGAATAATGCGGCCCTGAAGGCGCTCCCAGCCAGAAACGAAACTTAAAAGATGTCACCTGATGATGTTGGGGATGAAGGGGTGTTGGTGTAGCAGACTCAGTGGGCTGCGGGAGCCGATCCTCATGAGCCCCCAGGCCCAGGGGCCTCTGGAGGCTCCGGAGGCGCTGGCGGCTCCTCGCAGGCCATCTCCATCTCCACCAGGGCTGCGGCACGCCTGACCTCTTGAGCCTCCAAGATGGCCCTCATGAGACGCTGGTGCGCAGCAGCCGCGTTCGGCAGGCCGTAAGGCATGCGCACGTAGCTGTGGGGCGGACCCTCGCAATGTTCCACTCTCGAGGGCCAGAGGCGCTCTTGAGACGCGGCTCGGTTGAGCCCTGGTATGTCGATCCAGACGCGCAGCCCACCATCCTCGCCTGGATGGGGGGCCACAGCGGGTAGGCGGCGGCTGCCTCTCATGACCCTTGACTCCTGTAACTCCTGAATGGCCTTGCTGACGAACTCCTGAGGGTTTGGCCCTCCTTGCCTCGCTCCTTCTTGAGGGAAACGTGCCTCGAAGCATGCCTCCATGTGGTGCCCAAGCGCCTCCCTCGTGACCTTGGCGAGGTCGGCGGCCCTCCAGGGGAGAGCCCCCGAGCCCTACCTAAGGAGGGCGCCGGGCGTGCTTCCCTACGCGATGGAAGGAGGCTCCTCCTGGCCAGGCGTGGGCCCTGAGGGGCCTGCCTCCTGAGGGGCCGGGCCGGTTGATGTCTTCTTCTTCTTGGGTGCGGCCTCGGGAGGCCTCCTGCTGCTGCGGTCTGGGTCTTCCAGTGATGCAGCCTGAAAGGCTCGCTCCAGGGAGCACACTGCGTCCCTCTCTTCGCAGGGCACCGTGATGACCCCGCCGCTTCCTGGCATCTTGAGGACGTTGTAGCCGTGGTGGGTTACGACCATGAACTTGGCCAGCACCGGGTACCCGAGGATGGCGTTGTACGGCAGGCGAATGTGGGCGATGTCGAAGTCGATGAGCTCGGTGCGGTAGTTGTCGCGAGCTCCGAAGGTGACAGGAAGGTGGACCTGCCCTATCGGGACCGTGGAGCCGTCGGTGACCTCGGAGAAGGGCTTGGTTGGCTGAAGCTGACTGTAGGGCACTTGAAGATTGTTGAATGTTTCCACGGACAGGACGTTGAGCCCTGCCCCGCCGTTGATGAGGGTTCTGGTGACCAGAACGTTGCTAATGATTGGGGAACAAAGCATCGGGAGGACTCCGGCTGTGGCCGCGCACTTGAGCTGATCCGCTGAGCTGAACGTGATGGCGCATGCCGACCACCTGAGAGGGCGCGTGGCCTCGAGCTTGGGGAGGACTGCATTCACTTCGTGGGCGAACTGCTTGAAGATGCGCTTAGAGGTTGGGGCTTGAGCTCCGCCCAGGATGCAGGCGATTGCACGTGGTTCCTGGAAACCCCCAGCCCCCTCGTCCTGATGACGGTCTTCATTTATCCTTGGCTGTGGCGGCAGCGGAGGGAGGCCTGCGTTCCCTTGCGGGCGATCCTCGCGAGGCTGATCCCTCCAGCCTCCCTCGCGAGGCGGGTCCTGCTAGCGGTCCTCGCGAGGTTGGTCGCGCCACCCTTGGCGCGGGCCGTGGTCTTCCCAGCATCCTGCATTCCTTCCTCCTCCTCGGCTGTAGCCTCGGTCGCTGCGGTCGGGACGTCTGCTGACCCTTCCTTCACGCACGGCCTAGAGCTCTTGGCATTCATTCGTGTTGTGAGTGTGGAGGTCGTGGTACACGCAGTACCGACTGCCCTTGGAGGATTCGGGCTGATCTCTGCCCCGCTTGGTGTCTGGCTCGGCCGCGAGCACGGCAGCCCCCTTGCGCTTCACATCCTTGGCCTTGGGCTTCTTCTCTTCAGGGTCCACCGTAGGCAGCTCGAAGAGGGAGAGGCGCCCCTCCTCAGCCCTGGCGCACTTGGTCGCCAAGTTGAACAGCTCCAAGGAGGTGCACAGATCTTCATGCATCGCCAGCTCCTCCTTCATCTTGACGTCGCGCACACCATCGAGAAGGCAGAGATGATGGCCTCCTCCGTTACCCTGGGGATCTTGAGGCGCGCGTTGTTGAAGCGCTGGATGTACTTCTGCAGGGTTTCCCCTGGCTGCTGCTTGATACGGCGCATGTCGCTCACGGCGGGTGGCCGGTCGCGAGTACCCTGGAAGTTGGCGATGAAGCGGGTGCGCATCTCGTCCCAGGAAGAGATCGTGCCTGGGGCCAGATTCAGGAGCCAGGTGCGGGATCCGTCCTTGAGCGCCATGGGAAACCAGTTCGCCATGATCTTTTCGTCTCCGTTGGCAGCCTCGATGCCCAACTCATAGAGTTGGAGGAACTCCGCAGGGTCAGCCGTGCCGTCGTAGCGAGGGGGCAGGTCTGGCTTGAACTTGCCGGGCCACGCGACGCTGCGCAGCTCGGAGGTGAAGGCGCGGCAGCCCACCGTGG
Organism: Triticum dicoccoides; assembly: GCF_002162155.2. Classification (NCBI taxonomy): domain Eukaryota; kingdom Viridiplantae; phylum Streptophyta; class Magnoliopsida; order Poales; family Poaceae; genus Triticum; species Triticum dicoccoides. The sequence goes on from NC_041389.1 coordinate 296,382,138, forward strand.
CCACGGGGGGCCTTGGGCGACGGAGAGCTTGGTCCTGCGGGTCTCCATGCGCCGCGGCTGGGGGCAGCGCAGGGTCTTGACGTGCTGGAGCAGGGAGCGCTCGGGCAGCTTCTCGTGGGCGAGGGACTTCTTGGCAGCTCTGCTCTTGCCACGCTGGCGCCTGGCGGAGCGGGTTCCGCCCAGGGGCCGCGCGCCTTGGGGCCAGGGCGCCTTCTTGAGGAGGAGGCGGCTGAGGCGCCCCAGGAGCTTCGTCGCTCGCGCAGGGCGGGGTGCGGTGCAGCGAGAAGGATGGTGCGGGGGCGCCTCCGGCGGCGCGGACGAGCTCAGCGACTCGGTCGAGCCATTCTTCGTAGACGTCGTCGACGGGGTGGTAGCGCAGGAGCTCGTTTGCCATGATGAGCGCAGCTCGGGCCTCCATGGCCGCGCGGGGCGCGCGTGACGAAGAACCAGCAGGGGTGAGCAAGGGCATGGCGGTGCGGCCGTCCCGCCTCATGGACAGATGCTGGGACGATGCTTGCTGCTCGTTCCCCGCCGGGCTGGTGGCGGCGTTGACAGCAGGTGACGGGGAACGACGAGGGCGCCCGCTGACGGGAGCCGTCTAGGCGACATGGGAGGCGAGGGCGGCTCGGCGCTCGGCGCGAGCCCGACGAGCGTCAGACATGGTTGCGGTGGTCGGGGAAGAACAAGACGGCGGAAGGCAAATTCCGGCGCACCCCTACGAGGTGCGCCAAATGTCAGATTTTGGGTTCCGGCAGACCCTTGAGGTTCGAACACTGGGGTGCGCGCGGAGATTCAACCCTCTGTCGGCTCGCTCCTCGCCTAATCGCTAAGATCTTGACTACCAAACTGAACAGCACAAGAGACACAAGATTTATACTGGTTCAGGCCACCATTGTGGTGTAATACCCTACTCCAGTGTGTGTGGTGTGGTGGATTGCCTCTTGGGCTTGATGATGAACAATACAAAGGGAGAACAGCCTCGCGAGGGTCTGTTCTTGGCTGGCGCGATGAACTGCTAGGGGGAGTTCAGTCGCCTCTCTCTCTCCTTCCGTGTCTTTCTATCCTTGTTCTCTCGATGCCCTACCCTGTGGGTGACTAGTCCTATTTATAGGCAAAGGCCCTGGGCCTCTTCCCAAATATTGAGCGGGAAGGGCGCCAACAATTGGCCATTTTGAAGGGGAACAGCGGGTACACTTATCCTGACTAAAGTTGGTCCTCGCCTGTTAAAGGCTCTGGTGATGACGCCGGCTTGAGCTCCACAACAACTTCCTTCCGGCCGTTGGGCTGGTCTTGGTCTTGTTGCACCGAAATGGATGCCTTTGCTTGATGCTCTCGCATGCACTTGCTCCCTTTGCACCAAAGAGGAAAGGAGGACACTACGCGGGCTGGCGCCCGACTGGCACCCTTGGTCGTCACGGCTTGTGTCATGGGCACCTCGGGAGGTACCCTGCCTTGAACTCTCCGCCTCCTCATGAGCCAGCCTAACGAGGCCATGCCTGAGGAAGCTACTTGTCGTCCGCCCCGCGAGGCTTGGCCCCTCGCGAGGGTCTTGAGCTTGCGTTGATAAAGATGGGCTATGTTGGGCCTCCCTTGAGCCACGCCACAGGCCGCAGGCAGGCAAGTCTGTGGACCCCCGTTCCCAGAACGCCGACAACATCCTATCTGCAAGATTTCATAAATAATGCAGTAACTGCTAATATAATTCCAACAGACTCTTAGCATCGCTATGAGTGAGAAAGTCTCATCGCAGTCAACTCCTTGAACTTGTCGGAAAACATCTTAACGACAAGTCGAGCTTTCTTAATGGTGATACTTACCATCATTATCCGCCTTCCCTTTTAAAATCCATATGTACCCAACTGCCTTACGACCATCAAGTAGTTCTTCCAAAGTCTATACTTTGTTTTCATACATGGATCCTCCCTCGGATTTTACGGCCTCGAGCCATTCGTCGGAATCCGGGCCCGCCATCACTTCTCCATAGCTCGTAGGTTCATTGTTGTCTAGCAGCATGACCTCTAATATAGGATTATGTACCACTCTGAAGCAGTACGCATCCTTGTCGACCTACAAGGTTTGGTAGTGACTTGATCTGAAGTTTCATGATCACTATCATCAGCTTCCACTTCAATTGGTGTAGGTGCCATAGGAACAACTTCTTGTGCCCTGCTACACACTAGTTGAAGTGATGGTTCAATAACCTCATCAAGTCTCCACCATCCTCCCACTCAATTCTTTCAAGAGAAACTTTTCCTCGAGAAAGGACCCGTTTCTCAATCACTTTTGCTTCCGGATCTGAATAAGGAGGTATACCCAACTGTTTTTGAGTGTCCTATGAAGATGCATTTTATCTGCTTTGGGTTCGAGCTTTTCAGGCAAAACTTTTCACATAAGCGTCAAAGCCCCAAACTTTTAAGAAATGACAGCTTAGGTTTCTCTAAACCATAGTTCATACAGTGTCATCTCAACCGAATTATGTGGTGCCCTATTTAAAGTGAATGCGGTTGTCTCTAATGCCTAACCCATAAGCTATAGTGGTAATTCGATAAGAGACAGCATGGTATGCACCATATCCAATAGGGTGCATTTATGATGTTCGGACACACCATCACACTATGGTGTTCCAGGCGGTATTAGTTATGAAACAATTTCCGCAAGGTCTTAATTTTGTACCAAACTCGTAACTCAAATATTCATCTCTATGATCATATCATAGACATTTTATCCTCTTGCCATGATGATCTTCAACTTCACTCTGAAATTGCTTGAACCTTTCAATAATTCAGACTCGTGTTTCATCAAGTAAATATACTTAGAATCTACTCAAATCATCTGTGAAGTAAGAGCATAACGATATTCACTGCGTGCCTCAGCACTCATTGGATTGCACATACCAAATGTATTACTACCAACAAGTTGCTCTCTTGTTTCATCTCACTGAAAAACGAGGCCTTTCAGTCATCTTGCCCATGTGGTATGATTTGCATGTCTCAAGTGATTCAAAATCAAGTGAGTCCAAACGATCCATCTGCATGGAGTTTCTTCATGCATATATACCAATAGACATGGTTCGCATGTCTCAATCTTTTAAAAAATGAGTGAGTCCAAAGATCCATCAACATGGAGCTTCTTCATGCGTTTTATACCATTATGACTCAAATGGCAGTGCCACAAGTATGTGGTACTATCATTACTATCTTATATCTTTTGGCATGAACATGTGTATCACTACGATCTAGATTCAATAAACCATTCATTTTAGGTGCAAGACCGTTGAAGGTATTATTCAAATAAATAGAGTAACCATTATTCTCCTTAAATGAATAATCATATTGCGATAAACATAATCTAATCATGTCTATGCTCAACACAAACACCAAATAACAATTACTTAGGTTTAACACCAATCTCGATGGTAGAGGGAGTATGTGATGCTTGATCACATCAACCTTGGAAACACTTCCAACACACATCGTCATCTCACCTTTAGCTAGTCTCCGTTTATTCCGTAGCTCTTTTATTTCGAGTTACTAATACTTAGCAACCGAACCGGTATCTTAATACCCTAGTGCTACTAGGAGTACTAGTAAAGTACACATTTAATATAATGTATATCCAATATACTTCTGTCAACCTTGCCAGCCTTCTCATCTACCAAGTATCTAGGGTAGTTCTGCTTTAGTGACTGTTCCCTCATTACAGAAACACTTAGTCTCGGGTTTGGGTTCAACCTTGGGTTTCATCACTAGAGCAGCAACTGATTTGCTGTTTCATGAAGTATCCCTTCTTGCCCTTGCCCTTCTTGAAACTAGTGGTTTTACTAACCATCAACAATTGATGCTCCTACTCGATTTCTACTTTCGCGGTGTCAAACATCACGAATTGCTCAAGGATCGTCATGTCTATCCCTGATATGTTATATTTCATCATGAAGCTCTAATAGCTTGATGGCAGTGACTATGGAGAACCGTCACTATCTCATCTGGAAGATTAACTCCCACTCGATTCAAGTGATTGTAGTACTCAGAGAATCTGAGCACATGCTCAATGATTGAGCTTTTCTCCCTTAGTTTGCATGTTAAGAAACTTTTTGGAGGTCTCATACCTCTTGACGTGGGCACGAGCCTGAAATCCCAATTTCAGCTCTTGGAACATCTCATATGTTCTGCGACGTTTCAAAAATGTCTTAGGTGCCTCAATTCTAAACCATTTAACATTACGCACTGAACTATCACGTAGTCATCAAAACGTGTATGTCAGATGTTCGCAACATCCACAAACGACGATCGAGGTTCAGCATGCCGAGCGGTGCATTAAGGACATAAGCCTTATGTGCAGCAATGAGGACAATCCTCAATATACGGACCCAGTCCACATAATTGCTAATGTCAACTTTCAACTAAATTTTCTCTAGGAACATATCTTAAACAGTAGAACTAAAGCGTAAGCTACGACATAATTTGCAAAGACCTTTTGACTATGTTCATGATAATTAAGTTCATCTGGTTATTTAATGAACTCCCACTTAGATAGACATCCCTCTAGTCATCTAAGTGATACATGATCCGAGTCAACTAGGCCGTGTCCAAACATCACGTGAGACGGACTAGTCATCATCGGTGAACATCTTCATGTTGATCGTTTCTGCTATATGACTCATGTTCGACCTTTCGGTCTCTTGTGTTCCGAGGCCATGTCTGTACATGCTAGCCTCGTCAAGTCAACCTAAGGGTTTTTCATGTGTAAATCTGGCTTACACCCGTTGTATGCAAACGTTAGAATCTACCACACCCGATCATCACGTGGTGTCCATCTTATGAGGGATCATCTTATTTATGCTACCGTCATTCTAAGCAAATAAGATGCAAAAACATGATAAACATCTCATGCAATCAAATAGTGACATGATATGGCCAATATCATTTTGCTCCTTTTGATCTCCATCTTCGGGGCACCATGATCATCATCGTCACCGGCATGACACCATGATCTCCATCATCATGATCTCCATCATCGTGTCTTCATGAAGTTGTCTTGCCAACTATTACTTCTACTACTATGGCTAACGGTTTAGCAATAAAGTAAAGTAATTACATGGCGTTTATTAAATGACACGCAGGTCATACAATAGATTAAGACAACTCCTATGGCTCCTGCCGGTTGTCATACTCATCGACATGCAAGTCGTGATTCCTATTACAAGAACATGATCAATCTCATACATCACATATATTTCATTCATCACATCCTTTGGCCATATCACATCACACAACATATGCTGCAAGAACAAGTTAGATGTCCTCTAATTGTTGTTGCAAGTTTTTTTACGTGGCTGCTATAGGTTTCTAGCAAGAACATTTCTTAGCTACGGCAAAACCACAACATGATATGCCAATTGCTATTTACCCTTCATAAGGACCCTTTTCATCGAATCCGATCCGACTAAAGTGGGAGAGACAGACACTCGCTAGCCACCTTATGCAACTAGTGCATGTCAGTCGGTGGAACCTGTCTCACGTAAGCGTATGTGTAAGGTCGGTCTGGGCCGCTTCATGCCACGATGCCGCCAAATCAAGATAAGACTAGTAGTGGCAAGTAAATTGACAAAATCGACGCCCACAACAACTTGTGTTCTACTCGTGCATAAAAACTACGCATAGACCTAGCTCATGATGCCACTGTTAGGGATCATTGCAGAAATTAAAAAATTTCTACGCATCACCAAGATCAATCTATGGAGTAACTAGCAACGAGAGAGGGGGGGGGGAGTGCATCTTCATACCCTTGAAGATCGCGAGCCGGAAGCGTTGCAAGAACGCAGTTGGAGGAGTCGTACACGCAGTGATTCAGATCGCGGTCGATTATGATCTAAGCGCCGAACAACGGCGCCTCCTCGTTCAACACACGTGCAGCCCGATGACGTCTCCCGCGCCTTGATCCAACAAGGAGGAGGTGGAGGTTGAGAAAGAAGGCTCCAGCAGCAGCACGACGGCGTGGTGGTGATGGAGTGGCAGTTCTCCGGTAGGGCTTCGCCAAGCTCATGCGGAGGAGGAGAGGTGTTGGGGGGTAGGGCTGCGCCGAGAGAGAGAGACTCATGTCCTCGGCAGCCCCAAAACCCCCACTATATATAGGAGGAGGGGAGGAGGGTGCGCCCCCTCTAGGGTTCCCACCCCTAGGGGGCTGTGAGGGAATCCTGGATAAGGGGGTATCTGGACAGCCGGACTATATAGTTCGGCCGGACTGTTGGACCGTGAAGATACAAGACTCAAGACTTCGTCTCGTGTCCGGATGGGACTATCCTTTGCATGGAAGACAAGCTTGGCGATCCGGATGTTAGATATCCTTCTTTGTAACTGACTCTGTATAACTCTAGCCTCCTTCGGTGTCTATATAAACCGGAGGGTTTAGTCCATATGACAAGGACAATCATAATCATAGGCTAGCTTCTAGGGTTTAGCCTCTACGATCTCGTGGTAGATCAACTCTTGTAATACTCATATCATCAAGATCAGTCAAGCAGGAAGTAGGGTATTACCTCCATTGAGAGGGCCCAAACCTGGTAAAACATCGTGTCCCCTGCCTCCTGTTACCATTAGCCTTAGACGCACAGTTCGGGACCCCCTACACGAGATCCGCCGGTTTTGACACCGACATTGGTGCTTTCATTGAGAGTTCCTCTGTGTCATCGCAGCAAGGCTCGATGGCTCCTTCAATCATCAACAACAACGCGGTCCAGGGTGAGACTTTTCTTCCCGGACAGATCTTCGTGTTCGGCGGCTTTGCACTGCGGCCAATTCGCTTGGCCATCTGGAGCAGATCGACAGCTATGCCCCTGGCCATCAGGTCAGGTTCGGAAATTTGAACTACACGGTCGATATCTATGGAGACTTGGTCTTTGATGGACTCGGGCCTACGCCAGGAGCGCCGAACAGTCACGACGAGCACGGCTTAGACCTGCTGTCAGACAATATTCGGGATATCGCGCCCGCAATAGCTCCGGGGCAGATCGCGTCGTCCGAGGACATGTGGATGGACCCCGCCCCAGAGGCCGCGTACTCATCGGCGGTAGAGCCGAACACAGACTCCATCCCTATTGAATCCTGTGTCACCAGACCCCCGAACTTGTGTCCGGTTGTAGGTTCCAGACCGCGCGCACCAGAGCCCACCGAATCCGGTTGGGCTCCGGTAATGGAGTTCACCGCTGCGGATATCTTTCAACACTCGCCCTTCGACGACATGCTGAATTCATTAAGGTCTCTCTCTTTGTCAGGAGACTCTTGGCCGAACTATGTCCGGCTCGAGTGGGAGGCAGGCGACGAGGAAATTCGTTACCCACCCACCACCCACTTCATTGCCACTGTCGACAATTTGACCGACGTTCTCGACTTTGACTCCGAGGACATCGACGGTGTAGACGACGATGCAGGAGAAGAACAGGAACCACCGCCCACGGGGCGCTGGACAGCCACCCCCTCGTATGATATATATATATGGTGGACACTCCCAGAGAAACCAATGGTGATGAGGCAACAGAGGATAACCCCTTACGTAAGAAAGCAAAGCATGGGGGTCATCGGCGCCGCTCCAAACCCCGCCACAACAATACCGGCACAGGAGACGAAAACAATCCGGATGGTGCCGAAGATGAATACAATCCCGATGAGCTTGCCTTCGAGCAGGCCGAATAGGAAGACGGGCAGGTCAGCCGAGATGAACAGGCAACAGACGGATACTTGGAGGAGGACAACTACATGCCCCCCTCCGAAGACGAGGTGAGCCTCGGCGATGATGAATTCGGCGTGCCTGAGGATCCCGTAGAGCAGGAGCCGGCTTATGGCAACTACAAGAAGACTGAAAAAGAAGCAGCAGCAGCTCCAAGCTGATCAAGATCTGCTCACAGACAGATGGACAGAGGTCCTGGCAGCCGAGGAATACGGACTCGAGCGCCCCACCAAAGGGTACACAAAACACAAGTTGCTACCTCAACTCGAGGAGGAGGTCCCAAAGCCCACGCCCCGACACCAATACATCACGGTCTGGGGAAATACGCAGGAAATGCGAGGCAGCATCCATAAACCTCGACGCAACAAACATAAGCATCACAAAAATAATGATGACGCCCAAGACACGGCAGTCGATGCCGGATTCCATGGCTCCCAGTCCGGTCAGCGGAAAGAGAACAATACAGGCATCCGGCGCGGGCAGCATACTCGACCAACCATGTCAAATTCATGGTACCCCTGGAATGGCAGCCAATCATACCAACAGAGAATGTCGGATCTTCAAAACAAACCAGCCGGTCGCGCGCCGGAAACATTAAAGAAGGGGTCTCAAAGCTATGAAGATAACAAGGAGCCCAGACCATCAAACATTATGAGGCAAAATTCTCCGCAAACCAACAAGGGAACGAACGTGTACTCCTCGGGATGCCGACTCAACAATACAAGTCACCCCATGGTGCAAAAATACGGCCGATCATCTCCAATAACACAGACCGTCCAGCGAATTTCAACCATGGAAATTCAATTGCACTTACCATCGACCCAATAATTGGTTCCACCTCGCACGAGCCCCTGTTGGCATGAACAGCAGCCTAAACTTGCTGCTCCAGGACACAGTGCACCAGATAGGTATTGATCGCTCGAGGATCAAACCCACTAAAAACATCTTCTTAAGATGTCGTTCCAGGTGTAAAGGCCAAGTTTCACAGGCCCACCACCCTGGAGGTTGTCTTCGGATCACCAAACAAACACCATACCGAAGAGTAAGTCTTCGGCATTGTCCCCTTATACAACGACTATTATATACTACGGGGATGAACCACATTGGCTCGATTCAACGCGGTACCACACCATGCCAAACCCATGTGACATAGTCGCAATTATGGGCAAGGCCGAACCCCACCCCGACACGGGAAAGTATACCGTCGCTGCGATAGCGAGCTGTGCCTTTCTATCGAACCTCGATTCGATAGCCAACCCCCCGGACATCAAAAAAGTAGTCCGAGCTACTTTCCGGCATGATAGCCAGGCTCGACCAGGCTCCAATCAAGCACTCCGGCATAAGCTGGGGAAGGGCCCCGCGGTTCAACCACCCTATGACACGCAAATGCCTCTAAGCATTTTTCTTTACAGGCTCGGTTTTGCGCAGAACAGGACTGGCGACATGGAATCAGCTCGGACGCACAAAGAGGGAATACACAAGTATTCCCCAAGAAGACAGTCCGGATACACTTCGGATCCGCACACAACTTCCTCCTGTCCGGTCGCAACAGGTTCGGCCAGCATACTTCCTTTCATAACATAAACCGTACTCATACGCATAGACGTGTCACTCCACTACAACATGTAGAACTGTATGACACTTACCGGCCGTCATTCCTCATTAACGCCTTTTTCGTCATAACGGCACCCGCACATAGTGTCATGCCCCATTATGCTAGGGGGTTCATTGTACTCATAATATGGCAACAAAGTCCGACCACCTTCTCGGTCGCTCGGCACCCCGAACTTATAGCACTATATGCATCAGCTCTGAATCATGTCTTGGGTCATTAGTTGGGTTTGCCTGGCCCCATGTTTTGGTACCTTACGTTCCGCTCCATCGGCTAAGGTAGCGCTGGGAGAACTACTGCGATTGTGTCCGGTTCTTCCGGACGAGCACTGAGGGAGTCCTGGATAAGAGGGTATTGTAGTGACCCGACCTCAGATGGTCAAGTCTCTATGCTCAGGTGTCATCCCTGGATCAGTAATGCTGACACCACATAGTACTTCGAAGGATTTATAACAGAGTAGCAATCACACACTTATAACATCGATGTCCTAAAAGAGGACTTATTACAATAAATATGGCTTAAGGCCATCTAATAATGATAACAGCAGAAGACTTGGAAGATAAGTGAGTCCATCAACTCCAACGGCATCACTGAGTATAGAACCATGACCTAAAAGCACCTTACTCGTCGTCTGAAAAGTCTGCAACATGAAAGTTGCAGCCCGAAAACGGGTCAGCACATGGAATATGCTGGCAAAGTAACACATAGAGAATAATGAATGATAAGCCTATACTACATGCATATATGGCTGGTGGAAAAGCTCTATGGTTACAGTTTTTGCATAAAGCCAATTTTTCCCTACTGCAAAGGAATAAATTTATTTAACTATCATGGTGGTTGTTAAACATTGAGAATGGTTGACAGCATCCTCAATCCCAATTAAAAGTAATCATTAACAAACCCAACAATATTAAATTAGAGTAACATGTTGAGATTCACATGATATTCAAGTACTAGATACTCAAGATGTCCATAACCGGGGACACGGCTAATCATGATTAGTTTGTACACTCTGCAGAGGTTTGCGCACTTTTCCCCGCAAGACTCGATCGCCTCCGTTTAGTTTCTCGCACTACATGGTGTTTGAGAAACGGATGACCGAGACATAGTCTTTTAGAAGCACTAGCACCTTACGATGGGTAGACCCGTACACCTACATCCCCTACATCTGCTAGTCTACCACTATAAGAGTTCGCATGACTTAGTCAACTATGCCAGAGCCCATAATGGCTTGTGGCTGCACACGGAAGTTACTAGCATGAATTATCTTATGATCCCTTTGAGCCTGGGTGGCGGTCCAAAAGAAAAACAGGCAAGTCCTAGAAACCCCAGGTGCCTCAATCCACCCAGATGTGTATTTAAGTTGCCACCTTAGATAAACCATTAATTAACAATCTCACATCTGTCATGGATATCACTCACCCAATCCACGTCTACTAGCATAGCATGGCATAATAAGCAAACGCAGAAGTAACTCCCAAAGGTTTCATAAGTAAAACAGGTAATAGGTACTACCTCATCTACTTCCCATCCCACAATTTAATTAGATCCTAATCATGCAATGTTTGAGGATGGATCTAATGCAATAAAACTGGGTAGTAGAAAAAGGTATGATCAACTGTTACTTGCCTTGCTGATGATCCGCGAAACCTAGAGATTCGAAGTAACAAGCGGCGCACTCCGGGTGATCTATCGCAGACAAACAACAAGCATACAATAAGTACTCATCTAATGCACGGGTAAATCTCGAATAAAAGATCTAACCAGAAAGTTCAACTTAAGAACCCTGGTTGCAAAAGAAAACGAACCGAACAAAACAACGGAAAACAACCGGCGGAAGAAAATAGCTCGGTTCTAGCAAGTTGAAACTAGGTCAAATTTTACAGTAGCAAAACTTTGTTTAAGTTGATTAGTCAGAGCGACGGTTTCAAAACGAAACTCCAGGCGCTTGAATTGCCTGATTCCGATAAACGAGCGAGAAGATAAACTAGAACGAAAATCGAATCTGAAATCGCGATCAGAAAATCGCGGAATAAATCCGACGAAAAAGAAAATGACGAACGGTTAAACGAACGGATGTTCGTTAATCGGAAATAACCGGTGATCACGTTCGTTAAGACGAACGGTCCGGCCAACACTCGCTAAACAACAAAACTGGAAATAAAAACCGATCTAGGGTTTCGAAAAAAAAAACCGAAACAACGTAAAAGAAAACCGGAACGTTTTTTATAAAAAAACCGAACCGAGGGGGAGGGTGGCGCGGCGCGGCTACCTCGACGAGGCGGGGCTCCGGCGGGGCGGCGGCTAG